>NC_052161.1:77727812-78059445 GCF_902713615.1 Scyliorhinus canicula
TGCATTTCTTCAAGTGTTGGAAGCCTGTCTCTCTCATTGCTATGGTAAATGCAGTGCTCGCAGACCCAGCTTACCCAACACATCACTGTGGACCTGTAAACCTAGATCTCTCGGACTGTCAATACTCTTGAGGGTTCTACCATTCACAGTATATTCTCTACCTGTATTAGACCTTCTACATTACCTCACATTTGTCTGGATTAAACTCTATCTGCCGCCTCTCCGCCCAAGTCTCCAAACAATCTAAATCCTTCTGTATCCTCTGACAGTCCTCATCGCTATCCGCAATTCCACCAACCTTTGTGTCGTCTGCAAACTTACTAATCAGACCAGTTACATTTTCCTCCAAATCATTTATATATACTACGAACAGCAAAGATCCCAGCACTGGTACAAAAGGTGAAGTCACACGGGATCAGAGGTGAGCTGGCAAGGTGGATACAGAATTGGCTAGGTCATAGAAGGCAGAGTAGCAGCAATGGAAGGGTGATTTTCTGATTGGAGGGCTATGACTAGTGGCGTTCCTCCCATCCCATTCCCACACACTCACCCCTTCACATTCCTCCCAACCCTGTCCCACACACTCACCCCTTCCCCACCCTCCCATCCCTCTCCCACAAACTCACCCCTTCTCATTCCTCCCATCCCTGTCCCACACACTCACCCCTTCCCATTACTCCCATCCCTGTCCCACACACTCACCCCTTCCCCACCCTCCCATCCCTCTCCCACACACTCACTCCTTGATGATATTCGTCCTGTTTCAGTGGTGGGAGTGCTAATAGCATGCAGTTATCTCAATAGATCAAAATAATTTCCCTGGAAAAAAATAGTTGTTGCGATCTCTCTATTTAGGATCATTGAATGTCTTGTGTGATTCTGACAGTCAGGTCTGTACACGTGATTTGCTGAAACATGTTGTCCGCTGACAGACAGGTCTGTACACGTGATTTACTGAAACATGCTGTCCGCTGACAGTCAGGTCTGTACACGTGTGTGGCGCTAACAATTGCACACAAAGACTCGAGACATGTACAATCGAGGCTTTATTGCTGTGAAATGCTATTCCTCCGGCGGCAGCTGTAGAATAGGATCTCAGTGACTCACACGCATATTTATACACAAGCTCCAAGTGGGCGGAGCTAGCCGGCAGGGGCTTACCGGAGGAACCTGTATTACAGGTACAACCATACATCCCCCTACTGCAAGTACACATATCTACAGTGGTTAACGCGAGAAGTGCTGAATCTTTGTCAAGCTCATACACACACACACACAATTTACAGTGCAGAAGGAGGCCATTCGGCCCATCGAGTCTGCACCAGCTCTTGGAAAGAGCACCCTACCCAAGGTCAACACCTCCACCCTATCCCCATAACCCAGTAACCCCACCCAACACTAAGGACAATTTTGGACACTAAGGGCAATTTATCATGGCCAATCCACCTAACCTGCACATCTTTGGACTGTGGGAGGAAACCGGAGCACCCAGAGGAACCCACGCACACGCGGGGAGGATGTGCAGACTCCGCACAGACAGTGACCCAAGCCGGAATCGAACCTGGGACCCTGGAGCTGTGAAGCATTTGTGCTATCCACAATGCTACCGTGCTGCCCGTTATATCACCACATTCACCCCCTGTAAAAAATGAGTCCGGCGGGGGTGACGTGTAACTATAATACAAAGGATGATCTATTTACAAAAGGGTTCAAACAAAGAAAACCAAGAGTCCATTTGGTTAGCAGGTTACAGGTTGAGCTGAATCGGCGGTCGAACGTTCCGCTGTGATCGGCGTAGCTGTGGTGGCGACGTCGGCACAGGCGGTGATGGCAACGATGGTGCAGGTGCTGGCGGTGTTGGTGCTGGCTGCTGGCGGGATGACTCCGAGAGCGAGCCGAAATCTTCCGTGTCCTCCAGGGTGGGCAGGGGGATGAGGGATGGACCTGGTGGAGACGAATACGGGGGTGCCGGGGAAAAGGAGGGTGGCGCGGGGGGGGAAAGGGACGTGGGCATGGGATCGGCACCTGAGGGAGCCAGGTCCCAGAGCGAGACTGTGTCCTGGCGGCCATCGGGGAACTCCACGTAGGCATACTGAGGGTTGGCGTGGAGTGGGCGTACTTTGTCCACCAGGGGTTCCGCCTTGTGGTGCCGGACATGCCTACGGAGAAGGACTGGGCCCGGACTCGTGAGCCAAGTCGGGAGCGACACCCCGGATGTAGACTTCCTAGGGAAGGCAAAAACACGTTCATGGGGTGTACTGTTAGTTGCGGTGCACAGTAGTGACCGAATGGAATGGAGCGCGTCAGGGAGGACCTGCTGCCAGCGAGCGGCTGGACCGCGAGCGGTTCCTGGACCGTAGGGCCAGCTGGACGGCCCTCCATACCGTCCCGTTCTCCCTCTCTACCTTCCCGTTTCCCTGGGGGTTGTAGCTGGTCGTCCTGCTGGAGGCGATACCTCTGCTGAGCAGGAACTGATGCAGCTCATCAATCATGAACGCGGATCCCCTGTCACTGTGGATGTAGTCGGGGAAACCGAACAGAGCGAAAATGGAATCCAGGGCCTTGATGACGGTGGCAGACGTCATATCCAGGTATGGGATGGCGAAGGGGAACCTAGAAAATTCATTCACCACACTAAGGATGTAGGTGTTGCGGTCGGTGGAGGGGAGGGGCTCTTTGAAATCCACGCTGAGGCGTTCAAAGGGGCGGGATGCTTTCACCAGGCGCGCGCGATCTGGCCGGTAGAAGTGCGGCTTGCACTCGGCACAGACTTGACAGTCTCTGGTGACTGTCCGTACTTCCTCGACGGAGTAGGGCAGATTGCGGGCTTCGATTAGATGGTACAAGCGAGTGACCCCCGGATGGCAAAGGCTCTCGTGCAAGGCACGGAGCTGGTTCACTTATGCGCTGGCACATGTACCTCGGGAGAGGGCGTCTCGGGGCTCGTTGAGCTTGCCGGGCGATACAAGATCTCGTAGTTAAAGGTGGAGAGCTCAATTCTCCACCGCAAGATTTTGTCATTCTTGACCTTGCCCCGCTGCGTGTTGTTAAACATGAAGGCTACTGACCGTTGGTCAGTGAGGAAAGTGAATCTCCTGCCGGCCAGGTAATGCCTCCAGTGCCGCACCGCTTCAACGATTGCCTGGGTCTCCTTTTCAACAGAGGAATGTCGAATTTCAGAGGCGTGGAGGGTGCGCGAAAAGAATGCCACGGGTCTGCCTGCCTGATTCAGCGTGGCGGCAATGGCGACATCTGAAGCGTCGCTTTCAACTTGAAAAGGCAGTGTCTCGTCTCTTGCGTGCATCCCGGCCTTGGCTATGTCAGATCAAATGCGGGCAAAGGCCTGTTGTGCCTCGGCCGTGAGGGAAAATGTGTGGACTGGATAAGTGGGCAGGCCTTGTCCGCGTATTGTGGGACCCACTGGGCATAATAAGAAAAGAACCCCAGGCATAGTTTGAGGGCCTTGGGGCAGTGGGGGTGGGGGAGCTCCATGAGGGGGCGCATGCGGTTGGGGTCGGGCCCCAGTAGTCCATTTTGGACTACATAGCCGAGGATGGCTAAGCGGTCTGTGTGGAACACGCACTTCTCCTTGTTGTACGTGAGATTAAGGAGAGATGCGGAGTGGAGGAATTTAGAAAGGTTGGCGTCATGGTCCTGCTGGTCCTGGCCGCAGATGGTGACATTGTCGAGGTACGGGAAGGTGGCCTGCAATCCGTACCGGTCAACCATTCGGTCCATTTCTCGTTGAAATACCGAGACTCCATTCGTGACACCGAAGGGAACCCTAAGAAATTGGTACAGACGACCGTCTGCCTCGAAGGCAGTGTAGGGACGGTCCGATTTACGGATGGGGAGCTGGTGGTAGGCGGATTTCAGGTCAATAGTAGAGAAGACCCGGTACTGTGCAATCTGATTGACCATATCAGATATGCGGGGGAGAGGGTACGCGTCGAGCTGCGTGTACCGGTTGATGGTCTGGCTGTAGTCCACGACCATCCTGTGCTTCTCCCCGGTCTTAACCACTACCACCTGGGCTCTCCAAGGACTGTTGCTGGCCTCGATAATACCCTCCCGAAGCAGCCGCTGGACTTCAGACCTGATGAAGGCCTTGTCCTGGGTGCTGTACCGTCTGCTCCTGGTGGCGATTGGCTTGCAATCTGCAGTCAGATTGGCAAAGAGGGAGGGAGGCTCGGCCTTGAGGGTCGTGAGGCCGCAAACGGTGAGGGGAGGTAGGGGTCCGCCGAATTTGAGGATGAGGCTCTGGAGATTACATTGGAAATCCAGGCCTAGTAAGAGTGACGCGCAGACTCGAGACATGTACAATCGAGGCTTTATTGCTGTGTGATGCTATTCCTCCGGCGGCAGCTGTAGAATAGGATCTCAGTGACTCACACGCATATTTATACGCAAGCTCCCTGTGGGCGGAGCTAGCCGGCAGGGGCTTACCGGAGGAACCTGTATTACAGGTACAGCCATACATCCCCCTACTGCAAGTATGCATATCTACAGTGGTTATATCACCACAACGTGATTTGCTGAAATATGCTGTCCGCTGACAGTCAGGTCTGTACACGAGATTTGCTGAAACATGCTATCCGCTGACAATCAGGTCTGTACACGTGATTTGCTGAAACATCCTGTCCGCTGACAGGTCTGTACACGTGATTTGCTGAAACATGCTATCCGCTGACAATCAGGTCTGTACACGTGATTTGCTGAAACATCCTGTCCGCTGACAGGTCTGTACACGTGATTTGCTGAAACATGCTGTCCGCTGACAGTCAGGTCTGTACACGTGATTTGCTGAAACATCCTGTCCGCTGACAGGTCTGTACACGTGATTTGCTGAAACATGCTGTCCGCTGACAATCAGGTCTGTACACGAGATTTGCTGAAACATGCTGTCCGCTGACGGTCTGGTCAGAGAATCTGCTTTTCCGGTTTTACAGCTATCAGTTATTTGAAGGTTTTGTGAAAAAGAATCAATTGTTTTTCAGCTTGGGTCACTCTGACCAAGAGATCAAAGATACCTTCTCAAGATTTGACTCTGATGACGATAAGATATTGGATGAGGAAGAACAGATGAGGATGAGGAATGAATTAGAGGAAAAGAAGGTAAGGAAATTAGCTGTAAGGATACATATTGACGAGGAGTGAGAAATGACCAATCTAACCAATCATTGTCATAACCATTTAAGGATTTGTTTGGACTGACCAGCTGTGGAGCTTCGACTGAATTGTACAAAATTCATTCCCTATTTACAAAAAGGGAAAACAGAAGAAGGTGTTAGTATTTGATCAATAGTTTAAAACTGAAAGATATTGGGCCTTAGTTTGCCACTGCGTTGTGCCTGGCACCGATCCCGTTACATCGGGTGCATTGCAGGAGAGGCCATAAATGGGTTGCTCACTGGGTGCCGCATGCATGCAATGCACCTGACCCACTACGCCTGACATGATCTGGATCACACCCTTGCTGGGCATGATCCAGGTAATCATATTGAAATGAGTCATTAGGCTCGTTTACGTAAATGCAGCCCCTTTCAGGTCATAGCCTCCCAGCTGCCAGTATTCACTAGCCGCACCAGCCAGGTTAAAAGAAAAACAGTCTGCCTGTGGGAGTTGAAAAAAATCTGTTCTGGCAGTATCAATATCTGTTTCTTGACAGGCTCCTGTAGTCTGCCTATGGTGGATACTGGGTGAGTCGACGTGTAGGGCGGAAGGGCAAAGAGTGGTGGGAGGGGCAGGAATTAGTTGCTATAGGAGCTATAAGGGACTGTGGGTGGGGAGCAAGGATTGTCATAGTTGGCATGTGTGCAGTGGGGTTGGGGAAGGTGAGGGTTAGAGGTGTTATCGCCTCTCAATTGGTTATCGCTAACTTTGATGAACAAATGATTCACAGGAGCCTCAGGGCAGGTTCACAATCATTTATTCAGGCATATGCAGAGAGAGATAGCTCAAATGCAAGCTCGCTGAATCAACCCAGAGTGGTATATATATATATATATATTTATATATATAGAACATAGAACAGTAAGGCACAGAACAGGTCCTTCGGTCCTCGATGTTGTGCCGAGCATTGTCCGAAACCAAGATCAAGCTATCCCACTCCCTGTCATTCTGGTGTGCTCCATGTGCCTATCCAATAACCGCTTGAAAGTTCCGAAAGTGTCCGCCTCCACTATCACAGCCCCTTTGCTTTCCTCATTTCTGCCCCCACTCAAGCCTAGGATACCGTATGTTTTGTTAACCACGCTCTCAAGCTGTCCCGCCACCTTCAATGACACCCAGGAAATGGAGCACACATTTAACAGGGCTTACAATTCTTGCAGGCGCGCTTTTTAAAAAAAACAGATCCTATTTCAGGTAAATGGATTTGAGATACTGTAGTATCTATGTTGAAGTCAGCTACGGCCTGAGTGTACTGGTGACATGCTAATGGTGAAGTGAGAGTCAAGTCTGCCCTCACTTAACCATGTTAATGCTAACATGCAGCTGAATTTATAAGTAAAATTGATGCCTCAAAACTGAAATGCACCTGGTAAATTTAACAAACACAATTCATATTGTCAATTATTTTCTTTATTTGTTCACGGGATATGGGCATCGCTGGCTGGGCCAGCATTCATTGCCCATCTCTGAGGGCATTTAAGAGTCAACCACATTGCTGTGGATCTGGAGTCACATGTAGGCCAGACTAGCTATGGGCGACAGATTTCCTTCCCTCAAAGCCAGAAGTGAAGATGTATCCTTTAACACATGCACAGTCATTACTTAAGTCTGGTATTGCATCTAAACACGCACGCTTACCTACCTTATCTTGGTATTTGTCTATTGTCCCTCTGTTACTGATACAGTTGTTACTGTCTTTTCCTTGTTATTGAAGCTTGCTGTCCTTGCTGAAAATTATGATGACTTGTGCGCAGGTTTTACAAAGGTCAATCAGAAGTATTGTAACAATCTGCATCCCCTTTTCTGTTTTTTATTAATACTCAAACCTAACTCTTAAACTATACTAAAATCTTTACCTATACTGTTTATTTACCCCTCACAAAGGTCTGATATTTGAAAAAAACAACCGGGACAGAGTCCCAGAAAACTGAGGACAACATGTAAAGCAGTCCTCCTTGGCATATGGAAGTTGTCTGCTTCCCATCTGCATCTGGGATTGACAGGCCCATCTCTATCCCATCTCCAAACCCCGGGGAATGAAGATCCCACCATTTGGGAAACTTTACCCGAGGCGGTTGCGAGCGGGCAAATTTCTCAAATTGCGCTACCTGACTCGACGAAAACCCTGGCCAGTGTGTATATTCATTCAGGTTTCAGGCTTCTGGAATGGACAGTCCCATTGATTGTGGAGATGCAGTCAGATACCCAGAGACTACATGAGGGGTTGTCGGCGAGCATCCAGCACCTCCAGGTTCAGTTCGAGGAGTCCAATCGCGTGCAGCAGCAGGAGGTGGTGCCGACCATGTGTGCCACCCAGCCCAACACCGACGGGCGGCGTCCGCGGTGGAACCATTGGGTGTGATGTTTTTGGCTATGGATCAGCATGTCCAAGACCTGGGGCATTCTGTGCAGATACTGGCCGAGGCCCAGGACAGGGTTGCCATCTCACAGGCAGCCATGCGCCAGAGCCACCTCGACATGGCGGATGGCGGCGGCACATCTCAGCATGGCCCAGTCACAGCAGCGTCCGTGCCTCCGACCAGGTATCGTCGAGTGTGCCAGGTTTAAAGAGTCGTGCACACTGCCCGGGTATTGGGCGCTGACGTGTATGATGGGCAGCTGATGGTCACATATCAGCAGCACGTTCATCGAGTGGAACGCCTTTCTGTTTGGGTAGAGCGGCCTGTCATCTGCAGGCGCTCGTAGGGGGACATGCATCCCGTCGATCACCCCCTGGCATCCTATCGATGGCAGTGAACCCCATTGCGCGGGCATCCTGGTGGGCTTGGTCCACATTAAAGTGGATGTATTGTGCCGACTATATAGGGCCTCCGTGACGGCACGGAAGAACCTGTGCACCGATTTCTGTGAGATCCCGGGCAGATCCCCACTCTGCGCCTGGAAAGACTCTGTAGCGTAAAAGTTCAGAGTGACCACCACCTTGATGGCCACCAGGAGCGGGTGTTCACCCCATACCCGTGCAGTGCCAGGTGTGCCACCATCTGGCAGATATGTCACACTGTCTCCATGCTCAGCTGGAATCTTCAATGGCATGCACGGTCCAGCAGGTCCTCGAACGACAGGCAGCGCGTCCTTACTACCTCCTCCTCCTCAGCCTGTTGGGCGGCCAGCTCCATCCTCACCAGCTGTCTCCTGTTCCTCTGCTGCACCCTCCACTGCTGCAGCGTCCTCCTCCTCGAGCTGCTCCAACTCGTACAGCCTCAGGGCATCCCCCAGGGCTAGAGTGACTAGGAGGAAGGCCACCATTGCTGGTTGTATTCAAATATCCAATCTCTGCAGGGGGCAGTATTCCGGCGCCCCCGTAGGGGCTACAATGGACATTGTCCTCGGGTAGGCCGCCTGGTGCCCTACCTTAGGGTGGTCCCCGGGGAGAGGGGGTATATGGCAGAGGGTGGGGTGCGGGGGTAGGGGCACCCATTTGGCTGGTACTACTCTGCAGAACCAAGGCCAAGGTGGGTGGCCAGTGGGGTGCGCTGCAAGATGGCTGCCTGGACATAGCTTCAGTCCCATGGGGGCTCACCCAGGCCCCACAGCCCTTCCCCCCATAACCACCGCCCTCCCCGGCCCTGGCAGGGCCCCACCCATCCACCCCAGCCAGCCCGGCCAGTGTTAGGGCCGTCAGCCCATGACCGCGCCTCTCCATCTCCTACCTCCTCTCTCTCCCTCACCAGCCACGATGTCGGTTTCACAAATTTTTTTTTCTTTTTTTAATAAATTTTAGAGTACCCAATTCATTTTTTCCAATTAAGGTGCAATTTAGCCTGGCCAATCCACCTACCCTGCACATCTTTGGGTTGTGGGGGCGAAACCCACGCAAACACAGTGAGAATGTGCAAACTCCACACGGACAGTGACCCAGAGCCGGGATCGAACCTGAGACCTCGGCAGCATGAGGCAGCAGTGCTAACCACTGCACCACCATGGTGCCCCCTGTATTCACAAATTTTAAAAGTACAGGTTAACCTCGCCGTCGGGGATTTGGCCCATTGATGGCGGAGAATACCAAGTCGGTCCCGCTAATGATATGCCCACGGCATTTTCTGTATGTGTTCTGGAACGCATTGACGCTGCTTTTGAGGTGATGGGAAATTGTGATTTGGCGTGAAATCGGCGCCACCGCGATTTCGCCGACAGAACCGATTCTCCACCCAATCGTGTCTCCTGAATCCAGCAGCGCGATGGGGAATCCTGCCTAGATGTGAAGTAACTGAGATAAACTAGAAAGAGAAATTAGCATTTGGGTTTTTGAGTCAGCAATGAGAAGGATGTTATAAAGTAACAATATAGAATCCACAAAGGGAGAGACTTCATGGATAACTAAAATTGAAGAAGAGGATGTGTGGACCTATGTGTTTGATAAAAATAATCAAATTAAGAGGCAGTATTTGGAAATAAAAGATGAAGAAAATAGTTGTTTGTTGGTATAGAACTTGAGTATTTCTGAAAAAAGAGACATGCTGTTGAAGCTTTTCATCTTGCACTCATCAGGGCAATTCACAAGATAAGCCAATCGTAAAAGGAACAACAATTTATATTGTATGAGAAGAGAGTGCTGATTGATTGGGAAGTGAGCTCTGATTGGTGGAGGTGCTGCCATGGAGAGTGCAGCAGAGAACAATTAACTGCTGACTGCCAAGTTTTTGTTTCAAATGAAAACCAGGCAGGTTGAGTCTGATTGGTCAAGGCATTAACATGGCGAATGAACGAGGGAATGACTGTCCACCAAGCTTTTTGAAAAAGGCACAATGCGTGGGTGTGTTCTTCCTGTTTTTCAAGAATAGGGTCCTAGGTGAATGTATGTAGCTGCTATCACGCATAAGTGAGCCATACTGTGAGCACAACTGATAATCTTAAATTGTTTTTTAGTGTAATTCTTAGCACAATCAGGGTTGTTTGGCAAGTGCTGTCCAATTGTGCAATCAAAGCTAATGCTGGACACAATAGTGGGATTTTCTGGACCTCCCACACCTTGGTGTATTTTCCAATGGCCCGCCATTGGCCGGTGGGGGAAATAGCTTGAACATTTTGGCCTATGTTTTGGGTTTTGGGAGCACAAGTTGTTTGACTTGGCTAATGACTAGTTCAAGTATAACTTGAAATCATCATGCTTGATGGACAATTTGGATTGTCAAATTCATATCAAGGTACTGTGTGTTCTTTGTGTTGTTAAATTCAGGATGTTTGGCGTAGTGTTCACAAAGGCCACAAAATAGCTTGAACTTGGACAAAGCTACAGATTTATTAACACTACTTATTTGGATTCGACACATACTCCTAAATAATGCACAGTTAATTATTAACATATAAACTACACTCATCTACAACTAATCTCTAAATCATTATAAACTATGATCTGCTCTTACTCACACTATCTTTACTTCTGTCTGTCTCGAGCTAACCCCTGCACTACTTCTCCCCACAAGGCTGAGCATCAATGCCTTCCATACTTGTATCTGTAGCTCCCTCTAGTGGCTACTCCAGACATTTCATTAACCCTTTCATTTCATTAACCCTTGCTGTTCTTACAGTTATGATAATACCACAGGTACAGCTGATGTGGGTCAGCAGAATCCCTTTACTAATCTGAAAACTAATTGCTGCAGTCTTGGCTTTCTCACTGGTAGAAGGATAGTTTGTGGAAATGAATAGCTGACCTGGGTCTGGAGGCTGTCACTTGATGCCTACTGTGTTGCCAGCATTTTAGAGGTAAGGAGCGGGATTCCCTGGTCCCCCAGCTGTGTGTTTCTTAGTGACGCACGGTTCGCTGACAGTGGAATTCTCCCTTCCTGCCACTTGTTAATCACCCCATACCACCGGGAAACCCAAGGGCAGGGCTGCACTGCCAGCGGGAAAAAAGAATCTCAACAGCTGGAGAACTCCGGCCAAGATCTGCAATGATGGATGTGTGGGGCTAGATTCTCCGGTCACCGATGCTGAAATCGCATTCGCCAATAGGCCGGAAAATCAAAGTTCCCGACCAAATCAGGAGTGGTGTCGCTTTCACAATGCTCCGCCCCCTCCAAAGCAATGTATCGACGGCCTCAGGACTTTGCCTGAGGACCGCCGCCGAGGCTCCGCCCCGACCAGCCAAGTTCCCGACAACCACTACTTGGAGGATTGGTGGCCGTTTTCCGCTGAATTGTTGGGCATAAAACGCCACCATTCTCCGGCTGGCTTGAGGACATAGCCTCACAATCGGAGAATCCAGCCGTGGACTTTGCAACACTTCCTGGACTTATTCTATGCTCTGTCCACCTGCAATGTGAGATTTCTGTTTCGATCAGATCAATCTATTATCTTAATTTCAAAGGCTCACTTTAATAGTTATCCTTGTTTTACAGATTGCTCTAAATGCGGAAATAGAGAACTTGGGAAGGAATTTTAGGTGTCCAGACAGCTCACAGACTTTTGATTGTGTGAAAAACAACAGCAAGAAAACATTAAACAACAGTGTAACGCATGAGGAATTCCAGACGTATGTATCATGTTTTGGGGCTGCTAAATTGTTAGAATGGAAGGTGAATAATAATGGTTGTGTTAGTAGACTGACAATCCAAAGGTGTGGACTATTCTCTCAGAGACATGAATTCAACTTTTACCATTGCGGCCTGGGAACTTAAAGTCAGTTAACAAAATAAAAAAATACCTGGAATAAAAATCAGTGATTAATATCAGTGAAAGTTTGATATCGGTGATCGTGACCATGTAACTTACAGATTCTCATTAACACCCATCTGCTTCAATAATGTCCTTTAGGGAAGGAAATCCGCCAATGTCACCTGGTCTGGCCTACATGTGGCCCCAGACCCACTGCAATGTGGAAAGAAACAGATCAAGATGACCGTTAGAACATAGAACAGTACAGCACAGAACAGGCCCTTCGGCCCTCGATGTTGTGCCGAGCAAAGATCACCCTACTCAAACCCACGTATCCACCCTATACCCGTAACCCAACAACCCCCCCTTAACCTTACTTTTAAGGACACTACGGGCAATTTAGCATGGCCAATCCACCTAACCCGCACATCTTTGGACTGTGGGAGGAAACCGGAGCACCCGGAGGAAACCCACGCACACACGGGGAGGACGTGCAGACTTCGCACAGACAGTGACCCAGCCGGGAACCGAACCTGGGACCCTGGAGCTGTGAAGCATTTATGCTAACCACCATGCTACCGTGCTGCCCCATTATCTAAACTGATCTAAACTTTATCTAAACTGATCTCTGTTGCCCTCCACAGATGCTGCCTGACGTGCTGAGTACATGCAATATTTTTTCATTTTCGATTTCCAGCATTTTGGTTTTGTTTTATCACAGCTATGTGGCTGACGTTTGACTGCTCTCTGAAATGGCTTTGCAAGCCACTTACAACAAATGATTAAGAGCCAGACTCACCACTATCTTCTCAAGGGAAATTAGAGATGGGTGATGAATGCTGACCTTGCCAGTGAATCACAGTATCACAGTACAGAAGCAGGTTATTCAGTCCGTTGAGTTTGTGTATGCTCTGCACGATCGGAAATGAACCCGGGTCCCTGGTGCTGTGAGGCAGCAGTGCTAACCACAGTGCTAGCGTGCCGCCCATCTGCTCTTTGCAAGAACAATTTGACAGTCCCAGTCCCTTCAGGGTATTGAATCCACCCACATTCCAGATCATAACTATTCACTGTGCTCAAAGGTTTCTCCTCATGTCACTGTTGGTCCAGAATTGGACACAATACTCCAGTTGAGTCCAAACCAGGTTTTCCATCATAAGTTTCTGCACTCCATGTTCCTTTGTAAGTGTTGCCATTGTCCCAGATGACCATAGGCTGCTTTTCCCTGTGAGGGGAGAGCTGACTGGCAATGATTTAACTTGAGAGTCACCACACCTCAGGCGCGAGGCAAGGTTGAGAAGGCGGGGCCTTCATGAATAACCTCAGCCGGTACGGGAATGGAACCCGCGCTATTGACATCACTTTGCATTGGTGAGTCGGTTAGCTCAGTTGGCTGGACAGCTGGGTTGTGATGTGGAGCAAGGCCAGTCCCCCAGCCTGTCTATGTCCTCTTGAAACAAGGCTTCCTTGAAGTCTAAATCAAAAGGAAGAATAAGCAATTATTTTTCACAACACCCAAAATAGAAATGCAACAAATACACACACCTCATTTACACCAAATACATGCGCGCATGAGGAAAGCTGAGTTTTAAAACACAGCAAGCACCGGGTTACTTTAAGTTTAATAAAAAAGGCATTGCTAATCAGTCCTCATTTGGCCATTGAAAGATTTAAATTGTTGAAAAAGATAGTCTGGTGTGTTTTTTAAAAAATGATTGCCATTGGCTGCTGCATAACTGATTCCGCAACCATACATTGTCACATTGGATTCCTGCCATTTCACAGTTTCATTGACAGTTATAAGTGGTGATAAACTTTTTGAGGTGGGGCTATGAAATCCAATGATTGTTGTTATAAGGAATTGTGGAGTGAAATGAAACTTTTATTGTTATAAGACCCAGGAGTCCAGATTGAAAATCTGATGGAAAGCCATTTTTAAAAGTCAGATTTGCAAAGCCGGGAATTCTCCTAACTTTGAACATCTTACTCGCGGATGAAAATCTAGGCCAAAGTATCCATCTTCCTGCTATGTTTTAAGGGCATAGAACCTGACCATGACACATGCACCTCAGCCTTGCTGACAAGTTTGGTTGGTTCAGGGGCTGGTTTAGCACAGGGCTAAATCTGGCTTTGAAAGCAGACCAAGGCAGGTCAGCAGCACAGTTCAATTCCCCTGTACCAGCTCCCCGAACAGGCGCTGGAATTTGGCAACTAGGGGCTTTTCACAGTAACTTAATTGAAGCCTACTCGTGACAATAAGCGATTTTCATTTCATTTCAAGTTTGTTACGTGGCAATGTTATGTGGGAGCTGGTTTAGCACACTGGGCTAAATCATTGGCTTTTAAAGCAGAGCAAGGCAGGCCAGCAGCACGTGTTCGATTCCCGTACCAGCCTCCCCGAACAGGCGCCGGAATGTGGCGACTAGGGGCTTTTCACAGTAACTTCGTTGAAGCCTACTCTTGACAATAAGCGATTTTCATTTTCAATTTATCAAAATGTTTTTGGAAGCCCACATACACCACATCAATGTATCATAGAATCCCTACAGTGCGGAAGGAGAAAGTTCGGCCCATCGAGTTTGCAACAACCCTTTGAAAGAGCACCCTACCTAGGTCCAATCCCCCACCCTATCCCTGTAACCCCACCTAACCTTTGAAAGTGAAAAGTGAAAATCGCTTATTGTCACGAGTAGGCTTCAAATGAAGTTACTGTGAAAAGCCCCTAGTCGCCACATTCCGGCGCCTGTTCGGGGAGGCTGTTACGAGAATCAAACCGTGCTGCTGACCTGCTTGGCCTGCTTTGAAAGCCAGCAATTTAACCCTGTGCTAAACAGCCCCTTGGACACTAAGCAACAATTTAGCATGGCCAATCTGGCTAACCTGCACATTTTTGAACTGTGGGAGGAAACCGGAGCACCTGGAGGTGCCCATGCTGCCACGGAGAGAACATGCAAATTCCACACAGTCACCCAAGAGCAGAATTGAAGCCGGGTCCCTAGCACTGTGAGGCAGCAGTGCTAACCACTGTGCCACCATGCCGCCCACACTGTTATACTGCTATAAAGGAAAAATCACTCATTAGGATTTGGATAAACACGTTGTCTGTTAACTTATTTAGAAGAGGCACATGGAATCATGTGGAAAACCTGAAGACAGAGCTGTGTGTATGTGTGTGCTCAAGCTCCTATCCCTTAAAGAAATATTACGGCAAAATGTGAGTGAAATACTTTCGTAGAAAACTCGCTCCTTCTAACGGCAATATTTTATGAACTGGTGTTATTTTTTCATCATCTTATTTCAGGTTGGGGCATCGCGTTGTACAGCTGGAATGTTCAATTAGCAACATTGCATCCAAAATTGATGGAATCACTGTTAGACTTGAGATAATGGAAAAAAATAAAGACGCTCTGGAAAAGTTGCTCAACATTTTTCAAAAGGTAAAACTGACGTCTCTATCATTTTACTCTCTTCGTTTAACTTAGAAACCGGACTGTCATCTGGGTGATTTAAATGATTGATTTGGCCTTGCAAAGGAATGATTACTGTGCATGCATATTATGCATCACGGGACAATCAGAACTAACAATTAATACTATGAACACCTGAAGCTCTCTTTCAGCTTTTTATAAGGGCAATGGAACATAAAAGTAGAGAAGTTTTACACAGCTGTACAGGGCCTTGGTGAGACCACATCTGGACTAGTGTGTACAGTTTTGGTCTGCTTATTTGAAAAAGGATATAATTACATCATTCCTTTGCAAGGACAAATCAGTCATTTAAATCACCCAGATGACGGTCCGGTTTTCAGAAAAGAATTATACAGTTTGCAAAATTATACAAAGTTTAGTTGCTGAGATTCTCTTTTACTGGACATTTTAGATAGTCTTAAAAGGCATACGAGTAGGAGTAGGCCAATTGGCCCTTTGAGCCTGCGATGCTATTTAATAAGATCATGGCTGATGAGATTGTGGTCTTAACTCCATTTTCCTGTCTTTCCCCATAGCCCACAACCCCCTAATTTGTCAAAAATATTCTAATTTTGTCTTGTGTAAATTCAGTGAGCCACGCACTGTTTTCTGAGAATTGCTCATCCAACAACCCTCTGAGAGGAAACAAAATTCTCCTCATCATTGTTTGAAAAGGGAGATCTGTGTAGTTTTAGTCTCCTCCTACAAGAGAAAGACTCTCCCAGTATCCACCCTATCGAGTATCCTCAGCTTCTTATTATGTTTCAATAAAACCACATCTCATTCTTCTAAATTCCAATGGAATAAGTCAATTGAACCTTTCCTCATCTACTTCAAATGTAATTATATCCTTTTTCAAATAAGCAGACCAACACTGTACACACTAGTCCAGATGTGGTCTCACCAAGGCCCTGTACAGCTGTGTAAAACTTCTCTACTTTTATGTTCCATTGCCCTTATAAAAAGCTGAAAGAGAGCTTCATGTGTTCATAGTATTAATTGTTAGTTCTGATTGTCCCCGATGCGTAATATGCATGCATAGTAATCATTCAAAGTTCTGGAAAGTTGTGAGAGGAAATTCAAACGTACCAAATATACTTTGTACATCTAATGGTAAATCCAGGGCCCCCAGAAGAAAGGCCACATGGGAAAGGACTGTGAGTGAAGCTTACACTGATGGTTTTACCCGCACAGACTTGAGTGCGATCTTCACTGGATGCATAGAAACATTGAACATACTCTTCTGTTAAACAGTCTATGTTGATTAGGATCTTAAAGCTTTTCTGTTTTGGACCAAACAGCCCTGGGTGACCCTCAGGGGACAACCATTGCACATCACCTTCTAGGCATTTTGTGCAGCCCTCACATGGATGGTATGAGGCCAAACTTCTTCTGCCTTGTTATAATATTGAGAGGGAATGGTAGCATCATGGTTCCATTCTGCCTGGAGTAATGACTCAGAAACATGAGTTCAAACCTAATGATTGCATTTGGAGGCTTTAGATTAAGTTAATAAATCAAACTGGAATAAAAAGAGTCAGTCAGAGAGATCATGTACCTGCCCAATCATTGTAAATAGTCTAGTTCACTAACATAGGGTGGGATTTTCCAGGCCCGTTCGCCCGGCGACCAGAGAATCCCACCCGAGGTCACTGGACTTCTCCATCGTCCTTGGCATTCTTGCGGCGCCAGGTTGGAAGAATGCAGCCCATACTTTAAGAAAGGAAATCTGCAAACCGTACCTGGTCTAACCTACATCTGACAGCAGAATGAATGTTGTTGATCTTTAACTGTCCTCTGAAATGGCCAAGCAAGACATTCAGTTTTGGGTTATTAGAGACTGGTAATAAATGCTGGCCTTACCAACAACACCCACATTCTGTGAACTAATTTAAAAGAGATATTTTCTGAAACATCTGACAATTTGGATGCAAGTGGTGCAATCTGAAATCTCTCCTGGTCGACAGGCAACACACTTCCCAATAGCTGTTAACACCAGAAGTTAAAAGGAGATTGAGACTAGACGTTTCAATGTGACAAAGCCTCTTATTCCTGCATCTGAAATTTAATATCGGATTAAGTACCTCATTCAATCCAATTCTTAAACCTTTCGGTTGTGGTTTTTGCTGCTAACAAGCATATACAGAAAAAAAGCTGTAAATTGGGCAGTAATTACTGGTTAGCACTTTCTCAACATACTTTAATGGAAGGATTGAATTATGTTGTGCTATTTTATCAACTCGATGATAGACTTTTGCCTCAGGGAACAAACAGCTTCTACCCAGAGCCTGCGAAAGCAGTTGGCCCAGTTATTTTATCTCTTTCGTGGAATGTGGGTGTTGTTGGCAAGGCCAGGATTTGTTGCCCATCCTGAACTACCCTTGAACTGAGTGGTTTGAAAGGCCATTTCAGAAGGCAGTGAAGAGTCAACCCCATTGGTGTGGATCTGAAGTCACATGTAGGTCAGACCAGGTAAGGATGGCAGATTTCCTTCCCTAAAGGGTATTTTAATGTGTTTTTATGACAATTGATGATAGTTTCATGTTCGCTGTTACTAAGACTAGCTTTTAATCTCAGATTGCCGGTCGCAATGTCAGGTTATAAAGGTTTTAAGATCATAGCTTTAAACATTTGGGTGCAGAGAAGAAGAATCAGAGAGGTTTCCTGTTCTTTATTGAAATGCAGTGATCTCTGTTCAAATGTGACTGTGTACATGGAGATTGGGTGACAATAGAATTCAGCTTGGCCACAATGTTCTTCTTGGTACTTAAATGTCTCATATAAGAAGGCTGGGAAACCACACGGAAACCCCCAAAAGCAGCAGATATCAATTCCTTCAGGAAAAATAATGTAGTGATGGGATGAAGAAGGTTCCGGAAAGCATAAGCGATAGGAGCAGGAGTAGACCATCTGCCCCTCGGACCTGCTTCCTCACTCAATAAGATCATGGCTAATTTTCTGCCTGGACTCCACTTTCCTGCCTGCTCCTCATATCTCCTGATTTCCCGAGGGACGGAAGACCTGTTTATCCCAGTCGTAAATATATTTAACAACGGAGCATATGGGGTAGAGAATTGACAAGATTCTCAAACCTCTGAAGGTACTTCCTCTCATCTCAGCCCCTTTTCCTATCAATGTGGCTCCATGATGGCGTCAGATTGCTTGGGAGGTCACAGTTATGGTATGGATTCCAGCTCTTTGCAGGAATATGTGAACATTCTGATTTCAGAGCCATTTTCTTTCAAATACTTATCCTAAACCTGCCTGAGTTTACCAGCTTTGCTAATTCAGTGTAACACTTTGCTTTCAATTGTTTTTTCAAGGGCGAGAGACGAGATCTGACTGAGCACCTGTAATGTTCAGGAAAAGCAGTAAAGTTGGATCAGTGCTGACATCAAGGTTCAATCATTGAGAAGACTTTCCCAGACACCAGCCTAATCCGTCCAAGCCCTGCTCTGAATTCTTCACCTCAAAGAATAACAAGCAGCAGATCCCTTTCCAACAAACATCTTTGCAGATGGAAACCTCCCTCATGATTCAGTTGGGTTCTTATAACGATCTGAAGTGCAGGCTATCGGCGTCATAAATTACCGAAGCCAGGCTGTGGTTGTTTGATCTCCATAACCTGTTATTTGTGTAGTTATAACAATCAAAATAAGCAAAGGCAAAAATGAATTATTATTGATTACTGTAAGATATTAGCACATTCCCGTGTGATTAGAATAATATTGCAGTGGGCGCAAGGGCAAGCACTGAATATTGGCGAAGATGCCTAGGTGGAGATCAGTTAGATATTATTATCCACTCTTTCCTTGGACAATCCTCTATGAATATGGATAATTTCCCATTCATAAACAATGAGCAATGCAGGCAAGGCTGGATTTGTAGAAGATTTATTGGAAAATCACAGGTGCAGTGCATACAATTTTCTGTTGATTGAATTCCATGGGTATAAAGTGACAGACACTGCACCCGCAACCTTCCAATAAACTGTGTGCATGACACCACACCTAGTCCGGTGTCTCTGAATGTTTCACACTGCAATGAGTGTGCACAAAGATGCACACAAGTTCTAAATAATAAAATATTTCCAGACATCAATTTTGCCACAAATTACTCACATTTATTACATTTTTCATAAACCTGTTCCAACTCCAGACAATTAACTACAATATTCGCTTCAGATGGTCTCCTGCTCAATCTGCACATTTGCTCCTTTCAGTATTCCGTCTTACCTGTCTCACGTGTCAGGTTAGCATCGCCCAATAGATAAAATTATCTTAGAAAATCATTGCATTATGACAATGGTGTTCATGCAAAGCATTCTCGCGTAACCCTAATCCTGCCTGTATGGCCGGGCTAACTGCACCATTTAGCCTATGTAATCCTATGTAATCCTTATGAGTTAGTGCCCTCAGCACAGAGCTTCATGTTGCTGAAGACAGAGTTGAAAGTTGGGTCAGGAGATAATTCTATTTAATGGACAGGAAATTATGCAGGTCATGGATGGGGTGAATCGCCAAAATGTGCTTCCGCTGAGCGAGATTCTGTACCCACAATTTTAAATTGTAAAGTTTACTCCAGGGTGCAGTTTATCTTTTTATGTAAATTTAGAGTACTCGATTCTTTTTTTTCCAGTTAAGGGGCCATTTAGCGTGGGTGAAACCCACGCAAATATGGGGAGAATGTGCAAACTCCACACGGATAGTGACTCGGGGCTGGGATCGAACCCGGGTTCTCAGCAATGTGAGGCAGCAGTGCTAACCACTGTGCCACCGTGCCACCTTTCCAGGGTGCAGTTTAAATCTGGAGTAAGTAAATCCAACTTGATGCCCAAGTAAAGGAGAGAAAAGCTTGTTCAGCGTTGCTTCCAGTTCAGTCCAATCCATTATTCCACAAATGTAATGTTTGTGCTCACAGCCACTTGTACTGATAACAGCGGAAACCAAAAGCAGCTTTACCTATTGCCAATTTCTTGCATTACTGATTTGATATGTATTTGATTTAATTAATTTACAAGACAATCCAATAGTGTAAAGTCACCTGCTTTTTTATCAACCTTTGTACTCAGCATATTCAGACTAAGCTACAAAATTGAATAAACTTTGAAAACAACCATTTCATATCAAACTCAAAAAATACCAACACTACACAACTGAATAAATAGAGAGCCTATCAATGAGTGGCTTTTTTGTAATGACATTGGGATCTCCCCTTTGATGGGATGTAGGCTTCACCAGTTGGGCCAACATTTGTTACACATTCCTAATTGCCCTTGAACTGAGTGCCTCACTCAGCCATTCCAGAGAGCAGTTAAGAGTCAACCACGTGTAGGCCAGACCAGTTGAGGACAGCAGATTTTCTAAATTAACAGTGGTTTCATGGTCATCATTGGACATTTGATTCTAGATTTTTAAAAAACAGAATTCAAATTCCATCTGCAGCTTTGGAATTTGAACCTGGGACCCCAGAGTGTTATACTAGGTCTCTGGATTATTAACCCAGTGATAATACCACGAGGCTGACGCCTGCCCTACTAATCCATAGAACAACAATAACTTGTATTTATACAACATATTTAATGCAATCAAATATTCCAAGGTGGGTGCTTCACAAGAGCAATGCTTGACACCGAGACACAAAAAGAAATATTAAGACAGTTGAAGAAAAGTGTGTAGGAGGTGGCTTTTAAGGAGAAAGCAGCGATTGAAAGGCCAAGAGGTTTAGGGAGGAAACTCAGAGTCTAGGACCTTGAAGGTTAAAGAGATGGCCACCAATGATAAAGCAATTATTTAAACATCAGGAATGTTTAGAAAGCCCAAATTCAAAAAGTGCAAATGCTATGCAAGCATTATTATTTACCCTTATGGTGTGGGTTTTGTTGGAAAAGCAGCATCTGTTGCACATCCCTAATTCATCCTTGAGAAGGTGGTGGTGAGCTGCCTTCTTGATCTGCTGCAGTACCTATGGTGTAGGAAACCCACAACGCTGTTGAGGAAGGGGTTCCAGCAGTTTAATCCAGTGACAGTGAAGGAACGGCAATATATTTCCAAGTCAGGATGGTCAGTAGCTTGGAGGGGAAATTGCAAGTAGCAATGCTCCCAGGTTCCTGTTTCCCTTTTCTTTCTGGATGGTAATGTCATGAGGTTGGAGGGTGCTGATGAAGGGGGATTGGAATTGCTTCTATCAGACCATAAGATGTAGGTACAGAAGTAGAGCATTCGGCCCATCAAATCTGCACCGCCATGCAGGTTATGCCTGATCTGATATAATCCTCAACTCCACTTTCCCGGCTTATTCCCATAACCCTTCATTCCCTCACTGATTAAAAATCTGTCTATCTCAGCCTTGAACGTACTTAACAACCCAGTTTCCACAGCTCTCTGCGGATTCGCTATCCTCTGAGAAAATAAATTCCTCTTCATCTCTGTCTTAACCTCTTACTCTGAGATTATGCCCTCTGGTCCTAGACTCTCTCATAAGGGAAACAACTTCTCAGCATCTACCCTGTCAAGCTTCCTAAGAATTCTGCATGTCTCAATAAGGTCGCCTCTCATTCCTCTAAACTCCATTAAGTACTGACCCAATCTACCCAACCTCCCCTCATAAGAATATTTCTGCATACCCAGGATCAGATGAGTAAACCTTCTCTGGACTGCCTCCAATGCTAATATATCTTTCATTAGATAAGGGGATCAAAACTATTCACAGTATTCCGGGTCTGGTCTAATTAGTGCCTTGTATAGTTTTAGCAAGACTTCCCTGTTTTTATACTCCATTCCCTTTGAAATGAAGGCAAACAAACATTTGCCTTCCCTATTACCTGCTGAACTTGCATGCTGGCTTTTTGTGGTTTATGCATGAGGACCCCCAAATCCCTCAGTGCTGCAGTTCTGCAGTCTTTCTCTATTTAAATAATATTCAGCTCCTTTATTCTTCTTACCAAAGTGCATAACTTCACATTTTCTCAAATTATATTCCATTTACCACATTTTTTCCACGTCACTGCAAACTCTGTGTCATCCTCAGGCTGTTCATTCTCACCTATTTTTGTGTCATCTGCAAACTTGGCAATAGTGCATTCACTTCCCTCATTATTAATCTATGTCGTAAGTACTTGTGGCACCAGCACTGATCCCTGTGGCACTCCAATATTTACGGTTGCCATCCTGAAAATGTCCCTCTTATGCAAATTCTGTGCTGCAGTGAATCTTGTAGATGGTACACATTGTTGTCACTGTGGAAGACATGAATGCTGAAGCTGGTGGTTGGGGTGCCATTCAAGTGGGCTGCTTTGCCCTTAATGATGTCGAGTTTCTTGAGTGCTGTTGGAGCTGCACTCATCCAGGCAAGTGGAGAGTATTCCATCACATTCCTGACTTGTGCCTTGTAAATTGTGGACAGGCTTTGGAGAGTCAGGAGGTGAGTTTCCCGAAGCACAATTCACAGCCTTTCATCTGTTCTTGTATCCACAGTATCAAAAGACTAGTACAGTTCAGTTTCTGGTCAATGATTATTCCCAGGATATTGACAGTGGGGAATTCAGTGATGGCAATACCATTGAATGTCAAGCGGAGATGGTTAGATTCACCCTTGTTGGAGATGGTCGTTACCTGCCACTTGTGTGGCACGTCTGTTACTTGCCACTTATCAGCCCTAGCCTGAGTATTGTCCAAGTTTTGCAACATTTGTATATGGATTGCTTCAGTGTCTGAGGAGTCGCAAATGGTGCTGCACATTGTGCAGTCATCATCAAACAAACCCACATCTGACCTTATGATGGAAGGAAGATCATTGATAAAGCAGCTGAAGATGGTTGGATCTAGGACACTACCCTGAGGAACTCCTGCAGTGATGTTCCATAAGGCACTTTGCAATATCAGCTAAGCTGGGGACCAGGAAGGGAATTTAGGTGCCCATCAGTTTTTGAGGAATAGCTTTGAAGGACCATAAGGTAGGGTCCCGTTAACAAGAGGGACTCAGAGAGTGCATGGGCTGAGATAGGAGAGGAAGTAGAGAACAAGATCACTGCAGGGCCGGGAATCTGAGATCAAGTTTGGCCTGGTGAGACTTGAGAAAGGAGGGAAGTGACAGAAGAAGCTTATTGGATGGTTTTCAACCTTAGTGACAAAGAATCCACACTTTTGTTAGAGGTACAAGTAGAGGGAGAGGGAATTAGGAGAATGGTTTGCAGCAAAGAAACTAGGGTGACACTCAAATAGTGAGTAGCTTTAGAAAATGAGAGCACGACGTAATAATGCTTTATGTGACCTAGCCTGATCTGTTGATGAAGGAACATAGTAACATTCCATTATAAATTTATAAGTTCATAAGATATAGGAGCAGAATTAGGTCATTTTGCCCATTGAGTCTGCTCCGCCTTTCGATCATGGCTGATCTGATCCTAACCTTAACTCCACTGTCCTGCCTGTTCTCTATAACCCTTCATCCCATTACCAATTAAAAGTCTGTCTAATTCCTCCTTAAATTTACTCACTATCCCAGCATTCACGACACTCTGGGGCAGCAAATTCCACAGATTCACAATCCTTTGGGAGAAGTAGTTTCTCCCCAAATCTGTTTTAAATTTGCTACCTCTTATCCTTTTGTTCTAGAATGCCCCATAAGAGGAAGCATCCGCTCCATGTCTACTTTTTCCATACCTTTTATCATCCTGTATACCTGAATTTGATCACTCCTCATCCTTCCAAACTCACCAATGCCTCGGACAGTTGCAACAACACTTCCTTACCTTAATACTCAATTCCTTTATCTTCATTTCCATTTGCTTTCTTTAATATCTGGTCAAAGCTTTGAGAAAGAGCCATCCAAACGCAAAACGTTTGCTCCCTTCTCTCTCCACAAATGCCGTCAGACCTGCTGAAATAGAACAAAAGAACAAAGAAAATTACAGCACAGGAACAGGCCCTTTGGCCCTCCCAGCCTGCGCCGATCCAGATCCTTTATCTAAACCTGTCTCCTATTTTCCAAGGTCTACTTCCCTCTGTTGCCGCCCGTTCATATACCTGTCTAGATGTTTCTTAAATGATGCTATCGTGCCCGCCTCTACCACCTCCGCTGGTAAAGCATTCCAGGCACCCACCACCCTCTGCGTAAAAAACTTTCCACGCACATCTCCCTTAAACTTTCCCCCTCTCACTTTGAAATCGTGACCCCTTGTAACTGACACCTCCACTCTTGGGAAAAGCTTGTTGAAATGGTCCAGCATTTTCTGTTTTTGTGTCACTACTTAAGTTGAACATTAACAGGTTTACACATGGTACAAGTCTCACTTTGCTTAAAGCTGAGTATTGTGTAAGTTGTAAAATAAGTTATAGATACCCCACCACCTGGCAATAATAATAATAATAATAATAATCTTTATTAGTGTCACAAGTAGGCTTACATTAACACTGCAATGAAGTTACTGTGAAATAGTAATAATTCATCCATGATTTTTAACAGTTAGCTAAATCTGCAGTTTGGTTCCAGCTCCTGAACACATTAAGTACATTTGGGTCAGAGCCGCCCATGCTGAGTTTTGTACAGCTGGAGAGTAAACTGTGGGGGTCCATTATAGATGGAAAATCCTGCAGGGATTGCAAATGCTATTCTCTCCATCCAAATTCCTAATATATTTTTGTCATGCAGAGATTTGCATTCAGAGCACTGTACGTACAGTTGATAACACTCTTATCCAAGGGGACACTGGCAATATGTAAAAACAGGAGATTTCCAGCTTGCTCCAGGAATGATTCCTTATCTTAACCTGTGCCCCCTTTAATCTGTAAGATTTTCAGCCTATTCTGTGCCCTCCCAGCCTGTCAGCCTCTGATCTTACATCTCATTCCAGCTGTGAGTTCAAACTCCAGTCCGATATTTCATAAACCTAAATCTAGGCTGATACTTTAGCAGAAGGGGTGCACCATTGGTGGTCCTGTGGTTTGAATAAAACATTAAGTCAAGGTACAGTTTCCTGTTCAATTGGCTTAAATGATCCTAGGGCATTACAGCATTCAAAGAGCAGGGACTTCTCCCATGTCCTGGGGCAACAGCTAGTATCATCACAACAGATTAACTGATGACTTGTACCATTAGATGTTTACGTGACTTAATATGCAACATTATTTTTCTACATAACTACACTTTAAACACAATTTATAGGCTGCGAAGCATACTGGGACATCCTGGGGATGTGAAAGGTTCTGCGAAAAGACAACTAAATCCAAACGTGCTGTTTCTAACACAGAAATCTATCTGAATGTTGCCTTTGAAATCATGTCGTAATGGTCATTTCTTAATAATCCTCTTCGTAATGTTTTTGTAGATTGTGATCTTAACTGATGGCAAAATACTCAGATTTAAAATAGAAAAAACATGAAATCTAAAGATAATTATACCAAACGGGTGTACAGTTATATTCTGGTACTGTATATGTGAATGCATTGTGTTGATGTTGTGACAGTTAGAAACAGAATTAACAATACATCACCTGGAACTGCTTATGTGCTGTAGGTTTGTTCATGTAATCCACTAATTCTGTTGTAATTGAATCTGTCGCATTGCTGAAATCAATTTTAACAATAATATTTTTTAGTGTCAGAAGTAGGCTTATATTAACACTGCAATGAAGTTACTGTGAAAATGCCCCAGTGGCCACACTCTGGCGCCTGTTCGGGTACACTGAGGGAGAATTCACCTAACAAGCATGTCTTTCAGGACGTTGACTGAGGAATGTGGCTGTTTATATAATTCTTGTCATTTAGTTTTTCATTTTCTATTGTGATATGTGTATAAAGAAGAACAATTGTGTGAGGAATATGTTTGATGGAGTGTATTCCTTCCCACTCCCAGTATACTGAAAAAGACTCACTCAGTTGACTCATGGTAGTTCATCTGTTCTGTTGAGGCAGGTTTAATCGCCTCCATGGGTGTGTTTAACCTTGTCCGACATGACAGGAGTGACTGCACTTCAGGAGGGCTTCACTGACTGAAATGTTTAGCGAATCCTGAGATTATGAAAACTGCAATATTGATGCAAGTTCTTTTGTTCGGTCTTGGCGCTCCATGACCCTGGCAGGGAATAGTCCTGGAATCTCATCCACTTGTATTTGGATGACCCTGGATTCCTTTGGTTCTGGTTGTGCTTATTCCAGGTGTTCCATGGTCATAGTTTTCCATTGTTCCAAATTCTGGTAGAGCTGGATTCCCCTGGACACTGGCAGGCAATATTTCCATGCAGTTCATTTAAGATTGGCATCACAGGTGTATATCTGAAAAAGACTGCTGTTTGCATTGCTGTTTGTACATCCATGGAGCACATTCTTGATTGCTGTGTGGCTGTGCACTCACGCAGTTTAGAGGGAATCCAGCTGGTGGCCTTGGATTCTCCTCTGAACTCAGGCTGCTTACTATTCTGATGGCACTTGTTTCTGGTTCCGAAGAAAAGTCATATTGGAATCAAAACATGAAGTTTTTTTCTCTCTCTACTGGACTTGATGAGTTTCCCCAGCTTTTATTTTGGATTTCCAATATCTGTAGTAATTTGCTGTTCTTTCTGGGTGGCCTGATATCCCAAAGGTCCTTAATTTCAATGGCCCTGGATTGCCACGGCTCCATTTCCTCCATTGTCTGGCATTCCTGCCGCCATGAATTCCAAAGGCCCAGCATTCCTACGGCCCAGTCCAATTCACACTCCGAGCAGTTAAAGAAAAAGTAAAAATAATCACTTGCTGAGAGAAAAACAGAAAATGCTGCAACAACACAGCAAATTCAGGAAGGAGTAAAGACTAACTTATTTGGGTATAGATCCTCTGTGCATGTTTGACAAAAATATAAGGCAAGAGCAATGATATTTCTCTCTCCGGTCTGACATTCCTGGCAAGTATATCCAGTGTACTTTCTTTCTGAAGTGCAGACAGAGCAGAACAGGAGACCAGAACAAGGGAGGTCCAGCTGTGTGTAATTCAAATTAATAAAGAGTGGGAAGTACATTAGGTTGAAGGTGTTTCCTCACAATCCTGCTCTTCTTTCTCTGTGGTCCATATGTTTAAATGCATTGTCTTAATTAGCTGCCCTGGTAACACTCCTAATGAATTGTGCTTTGTGGGGACTATAAAGTAGAAAGCATTTTGCATACTGAGGAAAATCCCAATGTCCTTTATTATGCTTGTGATAGATTTGGTGTGAATTCTATTGAGTGTATTGATATTTAAATGCTTTTAATAAATGTACACAAGCAATATTTTGTTGATTTGTTTTTTTTAACAAACTGCACATTAGAACATAGAACATAGAACAGTACAGCACAGAACAGGCCCTTCGGCCCTCGATGTTGTGCCGAGCAATGATCACCCTACTCAAACCCACGTATCCACCCTATACCCGTAACCCAACAACCCCCCCCTTAACCTTACTTTTTAGGACACTACGGGCAATTTTGCACGGCCAATCCACCTAACCCGCACATCTTTGGACTGTGGGAGGAAACCGGAGCACCCAGAGGAAACCCACGCACACACGGGGAGGACGTGCAGACTCCACACAGACAGTGACCCAGCCAGGAATGTTATGCTAACCACCATGCTACCGTGCATTAACATTGCACGATTGTTTAGCACGATTAGCACTAGAAAATTAGCACAATTAACATTGTTTTAATCATAATCATACAAACAGCAATCTTTATGTACTGATGTTCTTGGTTGGACTATGAACAAAGATAGTTAACATTGATTTGAATTTCAATTCTGCACATCAAAACTCAGTTTGTCGTGAGCTACTTCATATTGAGCCTCAGAGTTCATTCTTTTATTAGGGAGACTAAGTAAGTAACTGAGGGAGGTTGAGGCCGCTGAGGGTGCAGCAAAACCCACAGTTAAGTGATTGGTGACAGGTAGATGGCAGGACTGAAGGTGTTGGGTGGAATCCTGAGAACTGATGGGAAAATAATCATAGATAGAAGCATAAGATATAGGAGCTCCTCGAGCCTGTTCGGCCATTCCATAAGACCATAAGACATAGGAGCAGAATTAGGCCACTCGGCCCATCAAGTCTGCTCCTCCATTCAATCATGGCTGATATTTTTCTCATCCCCATTCTCCTGCCTTCTCCCCATAACCCCTGATCCCCTTATTAATCAAAAACCTATCTATCTCTGTCTTAAAGACACTCAGTGATTTGACCACAACAGCCTTCTGCTGCATTTATCACTATTCTTTGCTTCCTGTATATTAAGTAATCATCTATCCAAACTATATTACCCCCAAGTCCAGAGCCCCTATCATATGTATTAACCTTTGTATGACACCATATCAAATGCCTTTTGGAAACCCATTTTTTAATAATCTCCCCTCCTAGTTAGTTACACCTTGAGGGGCTAATGAGATGAGGGAACTTAAGGCAATTAATATTGCAGAGACAAAAATATAGTAGAAACATTTTTCCCCTCCCGTTCTGGAATAGCGTATCCTAACTTTAAAAAAAAATTTAGAGTACCCAATTCACTTTTTCTAATTAAGGGGCAATTTAGTGTGGCCAATCCACCTACCCAGCACATCTTTTTGGGTTGTGGGGGTGAAACCCACACAAACACGGGGAAAATGTGCAAACTCCACATGGACAGTGACCCAGAGCCGGGATCGAACCTGGGACGCCGGCGCCGTGAGTCAGCAGTGCTAACCACTGTGCCACCGTGCTGCCCTCATTTCCTAACTTCTAATCTATTGGGACTGTTCTCAAATCTAGAGAATTATGGAAAATCATACCCAGCAAAATCCATTATCTCTGCAGCAACTCGTTTGGAACTCGAGGATCTGGGCTATCAGGATTCTGGGGGTTTGTCTGATTTTGGACCTTTTGAGTTTCTTCTTTATTTTTTGTCCCTGCGATATTAATTGCCATAAGTTCCCCAATCTCATTAGTCCTTTGGTTATCCTCTTTTATAGCTTGTAATTTGTATCTTCCACCACAATGACAGACACAACTACTTTTTTCGATCGGTAGTTCTTCCATTTCCTCATTCCCATGGTAATTTCTCCTTTCTCTGTCTTAAATTTTAATTTTGTAACTCTCCTCTTTACATACTTGTTAAAAGCTTTTATGACTTATAACCCCCCCCCCCCCACCCCCCTCCCATCCCCTTCAAGATGATGTCATCCACACTGCACCCCTGTCCTCATCAGTGACTGGAACCCAGTCTGTGATGTGATGAGCTTCTATCCTCACCACCCATCCCTGCCAACAGGGTTACCAGTGTGTTAGCAATAGGCTCTGTGACCCCCTGTCCTGTTTCGCCCAGTGGGGTCTAGTATGGATTGCCTCACTATGTGAGCTTTGTGCTATCCGCAAGCAGGGTGGCAACTGGTTGCGTGGTGGAGACATTCATACTGTGCAGCCACTCATCTCCATGCCAAGAGCCTGGTGTGCGGGCAGGTCCTACAGGTGATGGTGAGTGAGGGATGTGTGTATTTGCTGGGACCTTAGCTGCTTGGAGGGCCGTAGGGCCTGTTCCTGTGCTGTACTTTATTAACTTTTCTATGTTATGTGGAGCTTGGATGTAACAGATTGTGACAAGGAGCTGGTCAGGTTTCCTGGCCATGGGCATGACGGATAGGCAGGTCTTGAAATGAAAATCGCTTATTGTCACGAGTAGGCTTCAAATGAAGTTACTGTGAAAAGCCCCTAGTCGCCACATTCCGGCGCCTGTTCGGGGAGGCTGTTACGGGAATCGAACCGTGCTGCTGGCTTGCCTTGGTCTGCTTTCAAAGCCAGCGATTAGCCCTGTGAGCTAAACAGCCCCTGTTCACAAGACATCTTGTGAACCTCAGGGGTGATTGAACCCAGTGTTATTCAAACCTTTTTTCCCGGGACCCACTCATACCAACTGGCCAACCTTTGGGACCCACGCCGGCCAACCTTTGCGACCCACACCGGCCAACCTTTGCAACAAACCATTTTCACTTACCTTTAATGTGTCAGATTAGACTGCTTGGTCCTCACGAACTCACTCCAATCAGGCTCATTGGAGGAGAGGGATATGTGCATATCAGGTGCAGAGTTCAGCTGGTTCCTTTGTGCCGTTTTCATATTTGTGAGGATGGAAAATAATACACCTCACATGTAGGTCGTCATGAAGGGCGATAGCAACAAAATGCTTGTTTTACTCAGTACTGGATACTCCTGGGAGATCCTACTCCGGAATGTTGACAGCCTCTTGGACTTGTGCCGTTTTTGCAATGTGCTTTCACAGGTGAGGTGCAGAAGTTGAGTCTCTTCAATGGGAATCAGCTGTAAGTTAATAATTGACTCGGGGGTCTCAAACTCAAAAGGATTTTTCCCTTTCACTTTGAGGTTCAATGCGTTTAGGATTGAAAAGGTGGCTGCAAGGCAAGGCATATTAACATCCAACCCTCATCTATCATTACTTCCCTGCATATAACACAAATGGGCTTTGCATTGGCACTATTAACAAAGCCATAGCTCAAGAAATCATCTTTATATTGCTTTGATCCCAAGTTCAGTTTCCTAGTAGGCTGTTCACCAGATGCCTGGGAGTTCTGCATACAGCTCACACCAGCACTGCTTTGTCCTGTCGTGGACTCTCCTTATCAGCTCACAAGAGCACTGCTTTGTCCTGCCGTAGACTCTCCTGTGGCAGCTCTCTCCAGCAAATTCAGTCGTGAGATCCTGGCAGATTCAGTCGTGAGATTGTGTCTCTGGCCCTCTCTTCCTTGTATCAAAATGATCCATCTAAAGTTCTTCATAGTCCTGTCACTTGCTTACACGCAGCTAGAAAATAGAGGAATCGCCCCTCCGTGATTTCACGTCAAAAGCACAGACGTACAGGATGTGATGTCAGTATACATGCCGGGTGCATCACCTGATCTACGCCACTACCTCTGGTAGGAAGACTGCATCATTCGCATTTTAAGACTGGTCACGGCCGGCATTCTCAAGACCACTAGTCGCGGCCGGTCGTGGGTGTTGGGCGCTTCTCCCGTGATCGGGAATGCCACGACCGATCGCTCCGTGACCCTCCTGCGACCCACCCATGGGTCATTTTGAAAAACCCTGCTCTAACTAATAAACCTCACCTGTGACACTTTACTCTGAGAGGGGCTGTGTGCACGTGTGGGTTCCAGCAGCCAGGATGCAGCCAGGATGCATGTTCCTTTGTTTAGGGTGAGCTCTGCTAATACCCTGCTTCCTCTATTGGATTGTGCTTCTGAAGAGTGCCTACACCTAGTGGGCCAGTTATTGAGCATGGCCATGCCCATCCCCTTGATCATACTGCTGGGATATGAGGGTTTCCAGATGGGCAGACTGGGTGGATTTCCACATGACCAGAAGCCCTCAGAGCATATACAGGATACTGCAAGCAAAACAGCTAGGAGCCTGTAAGTTGCAGTTAAGGGTGGGTTTAAATGAATTTTTGCAGCAATGGGGAGGATCAGTCAGGGCACTTCAATCCCGAGGGGAACACCCCATGTTCACTCACTTGCCACCAAGTGGTTCCCCACTACTCCCTGATATACAGGCATACACCCCACAGTAAGCCTGAAAGGTCTGAAATATGTAGGGGGATTGAGTTTCGGAGCCACAAGGAGCTGCAGCTGTACATAACTCTGGTGTGGCCGCTCCTGGAGTACTGCGTGCAGTTCTGGTCACCACATTATAGGAAGGATGTGGAAGCTTTGGAAAAGGTTCAGAGGAGATTTAGAACATAGAACATAGAACACTACAGCGCAGTACGGGCCCTTCGGCCCTCGATGTTGCGCCGACCTCTGAAGCCTATCTGACCTACACTATTCTATTTTCATCCATATGTCTATCCAGTGACCACTTAAATGCCCTTAAAGTTGGCGAGTCTACTACTGTTGCAGGCAGGGCGTTCCTTCTTCCAGGTCATTTATAAAAATGACAAACAGCAGTGGCCCCAAAACAGATCCTTGCGGTACACCACTAGTAACTGAACTCCAGAATGAACATTTGCCATCAACCACCACCCTCTGTCTTCTTTCAGCTAGCCAATTACTGATCCAAACCGCTAAATCACCTTCAATTCCATACTTCCTTATTTTCTGCAATAGCCTACCGTGGGGAACCTTATCAAACGCCTTACTGAAATCCATATACACCACATCAACAGCTTTACCCTGATCCACCTGTTTGGTCACCTTCTCAAAAAACTCAATAAGGTTTGTGAGGCATGACCTACCCTTCACAAAACCGTGTTGACTATCGCTAATCAACTTGTTCTTTTCAAGATGATTAGAAACCCTATCTCTTATAAGCTTTTCCAACATTTTACCCACAACCGAAGTAAGGCTCACAGGTCTATAATTACCAGGGTTGTCTCTACTCCCCTTCTTGAACAAGGGGACAACATTTGCTATCCTCCAGTCTTCCGGCACTATTCCTGTCGACAAAGACGACATAAAGATCAAGGACAAAGGCTCTGCAATCTCCTCCCTGGCTTCCCAGAGAATCCTAGGATAAATCCCATCTGGCCCAGGGGACTTATCTATTTTGACATTTTCCAAAATTGCTAACACCTCCTCCTTTTGAACCTCAATTCCATCTAGCCTGGTCGACTGAACCTGAGTGTTCTCCTCGACAACATTGTCTTTCTCCAGTGTAAACACTGACGAAAAATATCCATTTAACGCTTCCCCTATCTCCTCTGATTCCACACACAACTTTCCACTACTATCCTTGATTGGCCCTAATCTTACTCTAGTCATTCTTTTGTTCCTGATATACCTATAGAAAGCCTTAGGGTTTTCCTTGATCCTATCCGCCAATGACTTTTCGTGTCCTCTCCTCGCTCTTCTTAACTCTCCCTTTAGGTCCTTCCTGGCTAACTTGTAACTCTCAAGTGCCCTAACTGAGCCTTCATGTCTCATCCTAACATAAGCCTTCTTCTTCCTCTTGACAAGTGCTTCAACTTCCTTAGTAAACCACGGTTCCCTTGCTCGACAACGTCCTCCCTGCCTGGCAGGTACATACTTATCAAGGACACGCAGTAGCTGTTCCTTGAAAAAGCTCCACATTTCGATTGTACCCATCCCCTGCAGTTTCCTTCCCCATCCTATACATCCTAAATCTTGCCGAATAGCATCATAATTGCCTTTCCCCCACCTATAATTCTTGCCTTGCGGTATATACCTATCCCTGCCCATTACTAAAGTAAACATAACCGAGTTGTGATCACTATCACCAAAGTGCTCACCTACATCTAAATCTAACACCTGGCCGGGTTCATTACCCAGTACCAAATCCAATGTGGCCTCGCCCCTTGTTGGCCTGTCTACATACTGTGTCAGAAAACCCTCCTGCACACACTGCACAAAAACTGACCCATCTATAGTACTCGAACTATAGTATTTCCAGTCAATATTTGGAAAGTTAAAGTCCCCCATAACAACTACCATGTTACTCTCGCTCCTATCGAGAATCATCGTTGCAATCCTTTCCTCTACATCTCTGTAACTATTCGGAGGTCTATAGACAACTCCCAACAGGGTGACCTCTCCTCTGCTGTTCCTAACCTCGGCCCATACTACCTCAGTAGACGAGTCCTCAAGCGTCCTTTCTACCGCCGTAATACTTTCCTTGATTACACCCCCCCTCTTTTACCATCTTCTCTGTTCTTACAGAAACATCTAAATCCTGGAACCTGCAACAACCACTCCTGTCCCTGCTCTACCCATGTCTCCGAAATCGCCACAACATCGAGATCCCAGGTGCCAACCCATGCTGCAAGCTCACCCACCTTATTCAGGATGCTCCTGGCGTTGAAGTAGACACACTTCAAACCAGCGTCCTGCTTGCCGGTGCCCTCTTTCGAACTTTTAACCCTATCCCTGACCTCACTACTCTCAACATCCTGTACACTGGGACTACAATTTAGGTTCCCACCCCCCCTGCTGAATTAGTTTAAACCCCCCCGAAGAGCACTAGGATGTTGCCTGGTATGGAGGGAAGGTCTTACGAGGAAAGGCTCAGGGACTTGAGGTTGTTTTCGTTAGAGAGGAGAAGGCTGAGAGGTGACTTAATAGAGACATATAAGATAGTCAGAGGGTTAGATAGGGTGGACAGTGAGAGTCTTTTTCCTCGGATGGTGATGACCAACACGAGGGGACATAGCTTTAAATTGAGGGGTGGTAGATATAGGACAGATGTCAGAGGCAGTTTCTTTACTCAGAGTAGTAGTAGGGGTGTGGAACGCCCTGCCTGCAACAGTAGTAGACTCGCCAACTTTAAGGGCATTTAAGTGGTCACTGGATAGACACATGGATGAAAATGGAATAGTGTAGGTCAGATAGGCTTCAGATGGTTTCACAGGTCGGCGCAACATCGAGGGCCGAAGGGCCCGTACTGCGCTGTAATGTTCTATGTTCTTACCTCCTTGCTCCTCCTCAATGGACATGGCCTTGCTTGTAAATACTTGTACCAATTCACACCTACGTAACCCCTGGCTGAGAGGGCTGGAGAATCATAGGGGGTGGGGCTGGAAAATTGGGCTTCCAGCCTGTTAACCAGATCCAAATGGGTGCAAAACACTGATTAGCATGATGCCTCCATGATGCAGTGAGTGTAGCTCGTTGCTGCCATGGCGGGGGATTGAAGCATCGGAACGTAATTGATGCTGAACCTGGGGCTCTATTCCCCGATTTTAAGGCTAGGTGCCAACACCAGTGAGGAAACTGTGGCATTTTACAATGCAAAATCGGCACCAAACCATCACCAATCCTGTGACTGGTGAGGGGTTAGCAGGTGCACTGGGTAAAACTCCCAGTTCCCATGACAAAAACGGCTAGTGAATAGCCGGGTTCGTGGCCGCGCATGGCGTCGGCCTTGCGCAGACCCGATTTGCCAAATACTGCCCCCCCCCTACCAGTCCCCCCAGCCCTTGCGGAAGCCCCCCCCCCCCGACCAGCAGCATGGCTCCCGGCAGATTGTGGCAGCACTGAACACGTGCACAGCCGCCACGCTGGGTTCCCGAGTGCTGAGGCCATGCTTCCCAGCGCAATTGGGAACTCGGTCCATTGGGCGCGAGGCTGCTTTGGGCGTCGGAAGGGATTCTTCGCCTGATCGGCAATTACAATATCATGAATCTCGGCCGTGTTTTTCGGCCGAAGCTCCATTCTTCGCTAGTTGGGGGAAATCAGCTACCAGCGTCTGCCAATGATGATCCCAGCCCTCTCTCCACCACTGATGAACAGTGGCAGCAGCGTGTATCACCTACAAGATGCACTGCAGGGACTCACCAAGGCTCCTCAGAAGCACCTTCCAAATCCTTGTAATTTGGAGTCAGCTCTAAGTTAATAACTGACTCTGGGGTCTCAACCTCAAAAGGGATTTTTCACCAACCACTTCTCTTTCACAATCTGAAACCTTTTTTTCAAATTTTTTTTTTTAATAGAACATGGGCTTCGCTGGCTAGGCCAGCTTTTGGTGTCCATCCCTAATTGCCCTTGAGAAGGTGGTGGCGAGCTGCCTTCTTGGAACCGCGACAGTCCATGTGATGTAGGTACACCTAATGTGCTGTTAGGGAGGGAGTTCAAGGATTTGAACTCAGTGACAAGAGAAGGAACAGCGATATATTTCCAAGTCAGGAGTGTGCATGACTTGGCAAGGAACTTCCAGGTGGTGGTTCCCATGTATCTGCTGCCCTTGTCCTTCCAGATGGTAGTGGTCATGAATTTGGGAGGCACTGCCCAAGGAGCATTGGCGAATTCCTGTAGTACATCTTGTAGATGGTACACACGGCTGCTACTGTGTGTCAGTAGTGGAGGCAGTGAATGCTTGTTGAAGGGGTGCCAACTAAGCGGGCTGCTTTGTCCTGGATGGTATCGAGCTTTTTGAGTGTTATTAGAGCTGCACTCATCCAGACAAATGGGGAGTATTCCATCACATTCCCAACTTATGCCTTGTAGATGGTGGACAGGCTCGGAGGGGGCAGGAGGTGACTTACTTGCCACAGGATTTCTAGCCTCTGACCTGCTCTTGTAATGCCACCTGAATGTTCAGGGGCAATTGTTTGATTATCTCATATTGGAGATGGTCATTGCTTGGCTGTTGTGTGGCGCAAATGTTACTTCTCATTTGTCAGCCCCAGCCTGGATATTGTCCAGGTCTTGCTGCATTTTCACACAGAGTGCTTCAGTGTCTGAGGAGTCACAAATGGCACTGAACTTATGCAATCTCTGCAGTGAACATCTACACATTGTAAGGAAGTACGTTGTAAGGAAGATCATTGATGAAGCAGCTGAAGATGTTTGGGCCTAGGACACTATCCTGAGGCAGCACTGGGACTGAGATGACTGACCTCCAACCACCACAACCATCTTTCTTTGTGCCAAGTATGATTCCAAACAGTGGAGATTCCCCCCTCCCCTGATTCCCATCGATGGCAGTAAAACACACATGGATGGAATTCTCCATCGGTGGGATCCTATGCCCTGCCGGCATCGCACCCATGCTCGTGGATTTCCAACGACATGGGGATGGCAAATCCCATTGGCCGGTTGCCGGAACGAAGGATCCCGCTGCCGGTGATATGCGCCGTGCAGGCAAATGCAGCTGGCGGACTTGAGAATCCCATCCAGAGGCTTTACAATTTATTTACATTGACACAATTGACAAAACCATACCTCAAAAATCATCTTTATATTGCTTTGGTCCCAAGTCAAGTGTCTTCTTTGTAAGCTATTAACCAGGAGGCCCTGGGTTAACACTAGGATTGTTCTGCCCTAGACTCTCTGGTGCAGCGTCTCCAGCAGATGCTGTTCTAAGATCCTGTCCAATAGGTACACTGCCTATGAGAGTCTCTGACTGTCTCCTAATTTTAACAAAAATGATCCATCTTCACAGTCCTCTTTCCAGCAGCGAAAAAAATGGAAGCAGCTCTCCTCTGTTTCAGCACCAAAAGTACATGCATGGGGGGGGGGGGGGGGGGGGGTCAAGTGTAAGTGCTGGTGCATGACCAACTCTTTGCTACTATTTTGGGTCTGGAGACTCCAGCTACTCTCATTTCCATTTATTTTGTTTAAAAGGTGGCAGCCGTCACCACACTCAATTTAAATGGGGCTGTTTAGCACAGGGCTAAATCGCTGGCTTTGAAAGCATGCCAGCAGCACGGTTCGATTCCCGTAACAGCCTCCCCAAACAGGCGGCGGAATGTGGTGACTAGGGGCTTTTCACAGTAACTTCATTTGAAGCCTACTTGTGACAATAAGCGATTTTCATTTCAAATGCCAGTAACGGCTGTTGGGCACTTCTCCCTTGATGAGGACCACACCAGAACATCATGACTGAACACTTGTGGTGGGGGTGAAAGAGAGGAGAGAGAAAGAAAGAGGTAAAACAACGACACTTTGAAAAACCCTGATCTAGAAGGCCAAGGGCAGCAGATACCTGGGAACACTTCCACCTGGTGGTTGCCCTCCAATTTGTACACCAACGTGACTTTAGATTGCTGTTTCTTCACTGTGTCAAAATAAAGGAACTCCCTCCCTCACAGCATAGTGGGTGTACCTGACAGGGACTGCAGTGGTTCAAGAAGGCAGCTCACCACCACCTCCTCAAGGGAAACTGGGGATGAACAATAAACGCTGTCCTAGCTAGCAATACCCACATTTTTAAAAAAGCATATTAAAAAATGCCAGTCATTTATGCCAGTCATTCACAAATATTGTTTGATGTTGTGTCCCTAAAATATAAAAAACTCTTTCCCCTTGGTCACCACTGCCATTTAGAAGATATAGAGATTTACTTTCACCGCACAGCCTACAGCCGTAGTGTGGAGATCCATGCTTTTGCCCCAGTGACAAGAGGAACAGAAACATGCGTCTAAAGCAGGATCTGGTGCCATTTAGATGGGAACTTGAAGGGTGATGGTGTTCCCACACACCTAGTACCTTCGGTATTTAAAAAAAAATGAAGGGAGAGAAGGAGGGAGGATAAGTACCAATACAGATCAGTCATACACACGTCTTGGACTCAAAGCCAATGTAAATCATACCAATGTTTAAAGGAAGTAACTCAATTCATAATAAAGTGCACTAAATAAATAGACAAAATATTGACAGATGAACTTTAATACAGAACCAAAGTGCTGCACAAAACACTCTAAATAACCCATACAAACTCAAATCGATGGAGAATATTAACAAAGGCATAGAATGTGGAATCTAGCAAAAAGGGAATAGCAGCCAGAAAAGACATGATTGAACGTTACTGGGTAACATGGGATATGGACCAGGTGCCTGTTAGATAACACTCCTTATATTTGTTGATTTCAATAGAAATTAATAAATCGCTCAGGTGCATAAATGAGTGACAAATACTATGCAGGTTCTGGTGTGTTCCATTCCCATAACAGCCTCCCCAAACAGGCGCCGGAATGTGGCGACTAGGGGCTTTTCACAGTAACTTCATTTGAAGCCTAATTGTGACAATGAGTGATTTTCATTTAATTTCCAATTTTACCCTCTGGAACACCAATGAAGGGTCTACATGTAAAGCATTCACTAATCTGTATTCTCCACAAATACTAATTGACTGATATTTCCTCCATTTCCTGCTCAGTTTAGATTTTCAACATTAGGTTTGTAGTTTTTCCCTGCAGTTTTCAATAGCATGTTATAGATCAACCACATTTGGAGTATATTCTCCACTTAGCAAAGGAAAGCATTTAATGAGGGTAGAAAACAAATTTCAGATGACATTGTGGAACTGCTCATAGAATTTACAGTGCAGGAGGCCATTCGGCCCATCGAGTCTCACAAGCTCTTGGAAAGAGCACACAAGCCTCCACCTCCATACTATCCCGTAACCGAGTAACCCCACCTAACATTTTTGGACACGAAGGACAATTTCTCATGGCCAATCCACCTAATCTGCACATCTTTGCACTGTTGGAGGAAACTGGAGTATCCGGAAGAAACCCACCCATACATTGGGAGAATGTGCAGACTCCATAGAGACAGTGACCCAAGCTAGGAATCGAACCTGGGACCCTGTGAAGCAACTGTGCTACCCCTATGGGATCAGTGCACAGAATAGGCTGTGGAGTAGAACAAGGATGGAATCCTTCAAGAATCAATTGGATATTGCAATGAAGAGACCCCATTCCTCATCTGCAATTATCTTTGTGAATAATTGCCACAAAACTTGAAAGTACAAAAAACAAGTGATTAAAAAGCTCCAAAAATTGAGGCCTGCAGCCAAAAGAATTGGCTTTTAAAACATACAAAAATACTGCTATAAGATTGTGCAAATTTTACCAATAAATGTCACCAGGTGAAATTTAAAGAACGTTTTAAGCTCATTTTAAGAAATGACTGAACAATTTAAATATGGTTTAGTCCGATGAGGTGACTGGTTAGTATTTACAGTAAGTGTATCATTATGCTGGACAAAATGTAAAACAAATTCTGCTTCCGTTCACAAGATATTTTTATACACGAGTGCATAGGTTACAGCCTATAACAGTTTTAAGTCAAAACTATTTTGCAGTAAAGCAGAATGCGCATTGTTCACCATCCTGTTGGAGAAATAAGAACATCTTTATGTTTGATCCATGGGTGCTTAACAGACATGTAACGTGAACTTCAAGTCAAACAGTGAAAATGAGGAATTCAAGAAATTGCAGCATAGTAGATGGTGCTGCTAGCAGAACCCAGGCTTCTCAGCATCCATAGCTGGGGTCAGACTCTGTTCAATTGATTAACTGGTGGTCAATGAATGTTGCCCAATAACAGGTGGATCCGGCCTGCTTGAGTGGAATGATTTTCAGAGATCCAAGCAACTCAAAGTTTCATGGACACACACTCGGTGGATATTTCATTACAGTTCTTGTTATGAATAAAAAAGGAATGGCGTTTCAATTTGTAAACCTGATGGCTGTAATTATTGGGCAACCAAGGGCTTTGGGCAATTTTATTATTGGTTAATTCAATTGTGTTGTGACACCAGGTCAAGTGGGGCCAGCAGAGCACACCAATGTAACTGGATTGTTTGCTGCATGTCCGTTTTGATGCCAGCACCAGATCACTCAAGGAGGTAGGAGGTGGAGGAAGAAATATGCAACAAATTAGGGAAATGGATTTAATAAGGAAAAAAAAAGAGGATAATCATGGGGTATACAATTACCCAATATTAATTGGCCATAAGGAGGTAGATAGATGTGAAGGGAATGGAATTCCAACAATGTACTGGACTTGTAAATGGGATGTGGGTGTCACTGGCTGGGCCAGCATTTATTATCCCTTAAACTGGTTTGCTGGGCCATTTCAGAGGGCAGTTAAGAGTCAAGCACATTGCTGTGGGTCTGGAGTTACAGTAGACCAAACCAAGTGCGAATGGCATTAAATGAAAAGAAAAGAAAATTGCTTATTGTCACAAGTAGGCTTCAAATGAAGTTACTGTGAAAAGCCCCTAGTTGCCACATTCTGGCACCTGTTCAGGAAGGCTGGTACGGGAATTGAACCGTGCTGCTGGCCTGCTTTAAAAGCCAACTCTTCAGCCTTGTGCTAGCAAAGGCCATTAGGTGAACCAGACAACAGTCGGTGACAGTAATCGTGGTGGCCGTGAAATGGAAACTAGCTTTATATTCCAGATTTATTGATGGAATTTTTAACTCATGTCCCCATAGCATTAACCTGGGCCTCTGGATTACTAGTCCAGTTACCATCATACCATTATCTACCCCAATGCCATCCAGTGAAAGGAGGATTAACTATTGGATCTAGTCATGGGGACAGTAGTAGTAAAAGTAAATGGAACATCTAGGCAATTATGACGACTAGGAAAATTAATTGAAAAAAAAAGATTTTTTTTTCAGGGGCAAAAAATTGGAAAATGAAACGGACAACAATATTGGGAAACAATTATATAGAATAATCATGGGAAACATTTAAAATGGTGGTCAGAGTCGAAGCAAAAATATATTCTGCTAAAAACAAGAACAAGCCAAACACAGACCCCCCCCCCCTCAAGGAAAACATTGAGGGCATAGAGAGAGAGAGACAGAGACAGAGAGAGAGACAGAGAAACATAGAGAGACATAGAGAGAGAGAGAGAGAGAGAGAGAGAGAGACAGAGATTATTAAAGCAAAAACAATGAGGGGAGAGAGGGACTATGAAATTAAAATTATCAAGGAACACAAAATACAAGCAAATGTGATGGTTTAAAAAAAAAAGTCTCTAATGATGGACACCGATCATACCAGGAGGAAACACTCGAGTAGCAGCAGACATATTAAGCAAACTTTGCGTTCCAGTATCTACAAGGGAAACAGGTCATTGATGAGATGATCAAGAATGAGATAATGTATTTAAAGAGGTAAATTGAATTTTTAAAAAAAAATCTTGATGATACAAGCGAACACCCGCCACCGGAATTGAAAAGGGATATAAAATAAATAAATCACCAAAAAGAATAGAGACACAAATTAAGTAGCTAGACTCAACTTTTTAATAAACCTGGATTAGGCCACCTGGAGCAGTGTACAATTAAGGCCACATTAAAAAAAGGAGACTATAGAGCCATTGGAGAGGGCACAAAAAAGATTTATAGCAGAAATGCTCAGGTATACCAGTCAGCAGAGGATGAACCAGCTGAGCCTGGAGAGAGAAAGTTGAGGAGACTTAGGTTTTCACTCTCTTGTCCCCTGAATCAATGTTTCCTCTTAGTAAACTAGAGGTCACCAATACAAGATAGTCACCAAGAAATCAAAGAATTCAGAAGAAACTTCTTTACCCAGACAATGGCACGAATGTGGACTGGTTGCAACAAATTGCATAGGTGCCTTTAAGTTAAATAAGGCAGAGGGGGAAAAATAGGAGATTCCGATATAACTAAAAGAAAAATGACAAATGCTGATCATTACTACTGGCATTTACAAATTGAAAAGCAGTCCAGATGAATTATAGCTCCAATTGGATCGTAAACTTATAGTTAACAGCAACAAGTTTACAAAATCTGAAACCACAACAGTTATAAAGAAGTAAATCAATAAATAAATCCAACTAGACAGCTGATATCTAGATCAGACATCATATCAGCTCCATCTAGAGCTTGCAACCATCATTCGTCCAAAACTTGTATGAGCAAGTGAAGTCCTGTGTTTTCCCCACGCACCAAATGGAACGACCATGGTCGTTACATTGTCTTGTGTTCCATACTGCAATGCCTGAAAAGTTACATTATTTTATTAACATTTAAAATATTGTCCACTGAAGTGTACAGAATATTAAACTGTACTGCACCAGCAAAACTAGTTTCCAATTCCAAATTGTGATAAGCTTACAAAAGGTTTTATAATGTTAAAAGTTGACAGTACTAGAACAGGAAGAAAGGTAATAAAGACGATTACAATCGTATTTTCTTACCTGTTCATTTACAACTGCAGCAGCTTCGGATGGATCCTGGCATTTTTTCACAATATCACACACCTCTTGTGCTTCTATAATTCCACTAACTCCATCAGTCGTCAGGATCAGGAAACAGTCTTTTGCATGATCCAGCTAGTAAAAACATTTAAGAACACAGACTCAAAATACTTTGGACAAGAAATATGAAGGGGCCATATGTAAAGCTCAGATATTTTACCTCCATGGTGTTAACTTCTGGTCGAGCAGTTACTCCAAAAGGTTTGAGATCCACATCCCCAATGCTACGGGTCATGGCCAATCGGCCGTTCACATATGGATCTCCAGCACTGTTCCAATCTATGAAACCGCCACAATCCTTAATCCTGAATGTATGAAAAAAAGCAAATCTCAATCTTAAAAATTTAAATGATACAAAAACAAAGCAGCGTCTCAAAATTCAAATTATACAATTTCCAACCAACTTAATTCAAAAAAGAGGTTTATGCAATTTTTACAGTTCAATTTTATGAACACGAGACAATTTTGTAAAAACAAACTTCAAGAACAGGTTGGTCATGCAATTTCCCCCACCCCTGGGGGGCACAGTGGTTAGCACTGCTGCCTCAGAACCAGGGGGCTGGGTGGAGTTTGTACGTTCTCCCAGCATCTGCATGGGTTTCCTCCCGTAGTCCAAAGATGGGCAGGTTAAGTAGATTGGCGATGCTAACTTGCCCCTTGGTTTCCAAAGGTAAGGTGGGGTTATGGGGATAGGGTGGGTTGTGAGTCTATGTAGAGTACTCTTTCAAAGGGTCAGCACAGACTCAATGGCCTCCTTCTGCACTGTAGGGATTCTATGATTCTTCTACATCTGCAAGGGACATTTATTTATTTCTAATTAAGGGGCAATTTTAGCACTGCTAATCCAGCTACCCTGCACATCTTTGGATTGTGGGGGTGAGACCCACACCGACACAATGTGCAAACTCCAGACGGACAATGGCCCGGGCTGGGATCGATCCTGGGTCCTCAGTGCAGTGATGCAGTTGTGCTAACCACTGCACACCGTGCTGTCCTGCAAGTGACATTTACAACTATTGCCCGATTTTGAACACTTAGAGGTTTATAACATTAGGGGTCAGTTATCCCATGTTATAATTGTGATGTGGAGATGCCGGCGTTGGACTGGGGTAAGCACAGTAAGAAGTCTTACAACACCAGGTTAAAGTCCAACAGGTTTGTTCCAAACACGAGCTTTCGGAGCACTGCTCCTTCCTCAGGTGAATGGAGAGGAAGGAGCAGTGCTCCGAAAGCTCGTGTTTGAAACAAACCTGTTGGACTTTAACCTGGTGTTGTCAGACTTCTCACCATGTTATAATTGAACAGCCTGTGCAGACACAATGAAGACTAGCTCCATTGTTCTGCTTATTCCCCATTGATCTGCAGCACCTCCAGCTTCAAATATGCAACAACAATAAAGGACTGGAATAGTTCCCACTCCAACAGCAGAACATCTCCCAACCTGTCCTTCCCGTCAGCAATATTTTAAATTGACCAATCATAAAACTCAGCGGCCTCAGCACATCAAAAAACATTTTCCCAAAAACATCTTTGAAATCTCCTTGGCTTTTTCTGCTCCACTGAAGGTGATGGCGTAGTGGTAATGTCATTGAACTTGGAATCCAGAAACCCAGACTAATGTTCTGGGGACATGGTTCAAATCTCACCATAGTAGCTAGTGGAATTGAAATGCAATTAATAATAAATCTCAATAGTAGTGACCATGATTGTTGGCAAAAACCCATCTGGTTCACCAATCCTCTTTCGAGAATGGAATTTGCTGTCCTACATGCGAGTCCATATCCACAGTAATGTAGTTGGCCCTCAAGTGGTTGAGTTAGCCCCTCAGTTATACCAAACCACAACAACAAAGCCTCAAAAGGAATGAAACAGGAAAGACCATCCAACATCGACTGGAGAAGGCAACAGAGGCCCAGCCCCATCAATCCTGCAAAGTCTCAGACTAGCCAGGCAACAACCTGACATGCATCATCATCACCCTGTCCCACTGGCAGGATAGACTCAGCAGTATACAGGCAGGTTAACCCTGGGAGTCGTGAACACCTACTCCAGTCCCTAAAGGGGCTGGTTTAGCACAGGGCTAAATAGCTGGTTTTTAAAGCAGGCCAGCAGCACGGTTCAATTCCCATTCCAGCCTCCCTGAACAGGCACCGGAATGTGGCGACTAGAGGCTTTTCACAGTAACTTCATTTGAAGCTGACTTGTGACAATAAGCAATTTTCATTTAATTTAATTTCAAAGTCTCATAGCATCAGGTCAAACATGGGCAAGAAAACCCAATGTTTCCTCTCAGCTGGTGAATCAGTACTCCTCCATGTTGAACACCATTTGAGGAGAAGCACCAAGAGTGGCATGGGCACAGAAATGTACACAAAGCTCAGTAGCATCACCTCAGACCAAACTGGCAGCTGCAGCAGGTGGGAAGGGAAAAAAAAAAAACTCAACTTGATCTTTATCACACTAATCTACCTGTCGGGTGCATCTGTGCATGACAGCATTGGTAGGTGTGAGCACTGAACGACCTTTGGAGACAGGCCCATCTTCCTCCATTTGGTATGGCACTGCCACCATGCTAAAAGGATAGATTTCAAACTGGTAGAGCAACTCAAAATCTGGCATTCATGAGGTGCTGTGAGCCATCAGGAACAGCAGCAGAATTGTACTCAACTACAACCTCATGGTCCAGATCTCCCATTACCACCAAGCCAGAGGATCAACCCTGGTTCAATGAAAAGTGCAGTACACCACTTCAGGAGCAGTAACTATCCACAAATATCCCCATCAATGATGGGGACCCAGCACATGAATTTGAAAAAAGACAAGGCTAAAGCATTCACAACCATCTTCAGCCAGAAGTGTCAAGTGACGATCCATCTCTGCCTCCTCTGGAGGACCCACGATACAGATGTCAATCTTCAATCAACTTAATTCACAGGGCAGCACGGTGGCCTAGTGGCTAGCACAGCTGCCTCACAGCACCGAGGTCCCAGGTTCGATCCCAGCTCTGGGTCACGGTCCGTGTGGAACATATAACATAGAACAGTACTTGATGTGGAGATGCCGGCGTTGGACTGGGGTGAGCACAGTAAGAAGTCTTACAACACCAGGTTAAAGTCCAACAGGTTTGTTTCAAACACGAGCTTTCGGAGCACGGCTCCTTCTTCAGGTGAAGAAGGAGCCGTGCTCCGAAAGCTCGTGTTTGAAACAAACCTGTTGGACTTTAACCTGGTGTTGTAAGACTTCTTACCATAGAACAGTACAGCACAGGCCCTTCGGCCCTGGAGTTTGCACATTCTCCCCGCATCTGTGTGGGTTTCGCCCCCACAACCCAAAAAAGTGCAGAGTAGGTGGATTGGCCACATTAAATTGACCCTTAATTGGAAAAATAATTGGGTAATCTAAATTTTTTTTTTTTTAAATCAACTTAATTCACTCTACACAATATCAAGATGTAGCTGAAGGCACTGTATACTCGAAGGTTAGGGCACTGACAATATTACTAAAGACTTGTGCTCAAGATATATTGTGCAAATGGCCAAAGTCCAGTACAGCTACAACATGGCATTTAGTCAGCAATCTGGAAAATTCTCCTGGTATATCCTTTACAATAAAAAAAAAAGGAAAAATCCAAACCAGTCAATTACTGCTCCACTAATCTACCGGCAAAGTGATGGAAGGTGTTTGCAACTGTGCTATTAAATGTATACTAACTTAGCAAAAAGTCTGCTCACCAGCACTCATTTTGGGATCTGGTAGGGCTCTTTAGCTCCAGACCTTATTTTGTCCTGCCCAAGCATGGGCAATGAACTCAAGTGGGAGGAGAGAGTGACTGCCCTGGACATCAAGGCAGCATTTGACACAGTATAGCATCAAGGTGTCCCAGCAAAACCAGAGTCAAATGAGAATCCGAGGGAAACTCTCGCATGGTTAGAGTCACAAATAGCACAAAAAAGATTGTTGGAGGTCAATCATTTCATTCCCAAATTGGACTACAGGAGTTCCTCAGTGTAGTATACACCCAACCACCTTCAGTTGCTTTATCAATGACCATCCCTCCAACACAGCTCCAAAAGTGGGGATATTTACTCATGGATTTGTTTCTCCTCGGGTACTAAAGCAGTCTGAGTCCATATGCAGAACAACCTGGACAACATTCAGGCATGAGCTAGTAAGTGACATTTGCACCACACATTTGCCAGGCAATGACCATCTCGAATAAGAATCCAAATATGCCACCTTGACATTCAACCATTGTTGAATGCCCACTCAACATCCTGGGGGTTACCATTGACCAGAAACTCAATTGGACTAGCCATATAAATACTGGGGTTACAAGAGCAGGAGAGAGCTTACGAGTTCTTTAGAGAATAACTTACATCCAGACTCCCTAAAGCCTCTCCACCAGCACAAGTGCGTGGTGATGGATAACTCCCCACATGCCTGGATGAGTGGAGTTCCCAACAACAATCCATGGTAAAGCAGCAAGCCCAGCCCACCCTTACATTTGATTGGCACCCCATCTACTCCCTCTACTGACACACATTAACTGGAAGTGTGCACCATCTACAAGTTGCACTGAAGCAACTCACCAAAGTTCCTTTGATAGCATGTTCCAAACCCCAACAACTACCATCTTGAAGGACAAGAGCATCAGATACATGGGAACACCACCACTAGGAAGTTCCCCTCCAAGCCACCCACCATTCTGACTTGGAACTATAATCGCCGTTCCTTCACTGTCATTACAGGGAGACGTAGTGTCTCCCACCCATCCTCCTCCTCTAACCAAAAAAAAAGTTCTGTCCGTTGGCCTAGTTTCAGCCGTTCAGAGGAGGAGGAGCAGTCTCTGGGTGAGTATAAAAACTCACTTTAACCCGGGGATCGAGGCCTAGTTTCGGGAGCCGTTCAGAGGAGGAGGAGCAGTCTCTGAGTGAGTATAAAAACTCACTTTAACCCGGGGATCGAGGCCTAGTTTCGGGAGCCGTTCAGAGGAGGAGGAGCAGTCTCTGGGTGAGTATAAAAACTCACTTTAACCCGGGGATCGAGGCCTAGTTTTGGGAGCCGTTCAGAGGAGGAGGAGCAGTCTCTGGGTGAGTATACAGACCTAACGGTAACTTCCTGTTTTCCACTTTTTTTTCAAAAGTGACATCAGAGGGAAGCTGTGATCTGATTGGTTGATAACCAATCTGCCCCAAATTTAAAACTCGTAAACTTAAATTAAACAAATTAATTAATTAGAGATGGCTGGTCAGGTGACGTGCTTAAGCTGCTTGATGTGGGAGCTGGCAGATCCCATTGCGAGCTGCAGCGACCACATCTGCAGTAAGTGTTGGCTGCTCGTAGAACTCCGGCTCAGAGTTGATGAGCTGGAGTCTGAGCTTCACACACTGAGGCACATCCGGGAGGGGGAGGCTTACCTGGACACTTTGTTTCAGGAGGCAGTCACACCTGTCAGAGTAAATAGTTTAAATCCTGCCAGTGGCCAGGGACAGCAGGGTGTGACTGCAAGTCAGGCAGGTAAAGGGAACCAGCAGTCAGGAACTCAGGAGCCTCAGCCCTTGACCCTGTCCAACAGGTACGAGGCACTTGCTCCCTGTGTGGATGGCGAACAGGGCTGCAGGAAGGATGAGTCAGCTGACCAAGGCACCATGGTTCAGCAGGCCATTCAAGGGGAGGAAGTAAATAGGCAAGTTGTAGTTGTAGGGGATTCTATTATCAGAGGGATAGATAGTATCCTTTGTGAGCAGGATAGAGGGTCCCGCATGGTATGTTGCCTGCCCGGTGCTAGGGTGCGGGACATCTCTGACCGGCTTGAAAGGATATTGGAGAGGGAGGGGGAGGATCCAGTTGTTGTGGTCCATGTCGGTACCAACAACTTAGGCAAGTCTAGGAAAGAGGACCTGTTTAGAGATTATAAAGAGTTAGGATTCAAATTAAAAAACAGGTCCTCAAGGGTCATAATCTCCGGATTACTGCCCGAGCCACGTGCAAATTGGCATAGGGAGGCAAGAATAAGGGAAGTTAACACGTGGCTGAAAGAGTGGTGTGGGAAAGAGGGGTTCCTTTTCATGGGACACTGGCATCAGTTTTGGGACAGGGGGGACCTATACCGTTGGGATGGTCTCCACCTGAACCGAGCTGGGACCAGTGTTCTGGCGAAAAGAGTAAATAGGGTGGTCAATAGGACTTTAAACTAGAGATTGGGGGGGGGGGGGGGGGGGGGGGGAAGGGAAAGTCAGGGAACCAAGAGGTGAAGGAATCAGTGCGAAGCGTAGCTGCTTAGGATTACAAAAAATCACGAAAAGACAGAGCTCAGGAGAGGTTACGATAGTCCCCATCTCACAAAATATGACAGTGTATGGAAAGGCTCAGTAAACCAAGGTCCACCACACTAAGAAAACAAAAAGGGACAGTCAATAGGGAATTAAAGGTGCTATATTTAAATGCCCGCAGTGTACGGAACAAGGTAGATGAGCTTGTGGCCTAGATTGTGACTGGCAGGTATGATGTGGTAGGCATCACAGAGACATGGTTGCAGGGGGTTCAGGATTGGCAGTTAAACATCCAGGGATTTACAACCTATTGAAAAGACAGAGAGGTGGGTAGAGGGGGCGGGGTTGCCTTGTTAATTAGAAATGAAATTAAATCAATAGCACTAAACGACATAGGGTCAGACGATGTGGAGTCTGTGTGGGTAGAGTTGAGGAACCACAAAGGCAAAAAAACCATAATGGGAGTTATGTACAGGCCTCCTGACAGTGGTCAGGACCAGGGGCACAAAATGCACCACGAAATAGAAAGGGCACGTCAGAAAGGCAAGGTCACAGTGATCATGGGGGACTTCAATATGCAGGTGGACTGGGTAAATAATGTTGCCAGTGGACCCAAAGAAAGGGAATTCATTGAATGTTTACAGGATGGCTTTTTGGAACAGCTTGTGATGGAGCCCACGAGGGAACAGGCTATTCTGGACTTAGTGTTATGTAATGAGCCAGAATTGATAAAAGATCTTAAAGTAAGGGAACACTTAGGAAGCAGTGATCATAATATGGTAGAATTCAGTCTGCAATTTGAAAGAAGGAAGGTAGAATCAGATGTAAAGGTTTTACAGTTAAATAAAGGTAATTACAGGCGCATGAGGGAGAAACTGACGAAAATCGACTGGAAGCAGAGCCTAGTGGGAAAGACAGTAGAACAGCAATGGCAGGAGTTTCTGGGAGTAATTGAGGACACAGTGCAGAGGTTCATCCCAAAGAAAAGAAAGGTTATCAGAGGGAGGATTAGGCAGCCATGGCTGACAAAGGAAGTCAGGGAATGCATCAAGGCAAAAGAGAGAACCTATAATGTGGCAAAGAGTAGTGGGAAGTCAGAAGATTGGGAAGGCTACAAAAACAAACAGAGGATAACAAAGAGAGAAATAAGGAAGGAGAGGATCAAATATGAAGGTAGGCTAGCCAGTAACATTAGGAATGATAGTAAAAGTTTCTTTAAATACATTAAAAACAAACGGGAGGCAAAAGTAGACATTGGGCCGCTCCAAAATGACACTGGTAATCTAGTGATGGGAGACAAGGAAATAGCTGAGGAACTTAATAAGTACTTTGCGTCAGTCTTCACAGTAGAAGACATGAGTAATATCCCAACAATTCAGGAAAGTCAGGGGGCAGAGTTGAATATGGTTGCCATCACAAAGGAGAAGGTGCTAGAGAAACTAAAAGGTCTGAAAATTGATAAATCTCCGGGCCCAGATGGGCTACATCCTAGAGTTCTAAAGGAGATAGCTGAAGAAATAGTGGAGGCGTTAGTTATGATCTTTCAAAAGTCACTGGAATCAGGGAAAGTCCCAGAGGATTGGAAAATCGCTGTTGTAAGCCCCCTGTTCAAGAAGGGAACAAGAAAAAAGATGGAAAATTATAGGCAAATTAGCCTAACCTCGGTTGTTGGCAAAATTCTAGAATCCATCGTTAAGGATGAGATTTCTAAATTCTTGGAAGTGCAGGGTCGGATTAGGACAAGTCAGCATGGATTTAGTAAGGGGAGGTCGTGCCTGACAAACCTGTTAAAGTTCTTTGAAGAGATAACAAATAGGTTAGACCAAGGAGAGCCAATGGATGTTATCTATCTTGACTTCCAAAAGGCCTTTGACAAGGTGCCTCACGGGAGACTGCTGAGTAAAATAAGGGCCCATGGTATTCGAGGAAAGGTACTAACATGGATTGACGATTGGCTGTCAGACAGAAGGCAGAGAGTTGGGATAAAAGGTTCTTTTTCGGAATGGCAACCGGTGACAAGTGGTGTCCCGCAGGGTTCAGTGTTGGGGCCACAGCTGTTCTCTTTATATATTAACGATCTAGATGACGGGACTGGGGGCATTCTGGCCAAGTTTGCCGATGATACAAAGATAGGTGGAGGGGCAGGTAGTATTGAGGAGGTGGGGAGGCTGCAGAAAGATTTAGACAGTTTAGGAGAATGGTCCAAGAAGTGGCTGATGAAATTCAACGTGGGCAAGTGCGAGGTCTTGCACTTTGGAAAAAAGAATAGAGGCATGGACTATTTTCTAAACGGTGACAAAATTCATAATGCTAAAGTGCAAAGGGACTTGGGAGTCCTAGTCCAGGATTCTCTAAAGGTAAACTTGCAGGTTGAGTCCGTAATTAAGAAAGCAAATGTAATGTTGTCATTTATCTCAAGAGGCTTGGAATATAAAAGCAGGGATGTACTTCTGAGGCTTTATAAAGCACTAGTTAGGCCCCATTTAGAATACTGTGAGCAATTTTGGGCCCCACACCTCAGGAAGGACATACTGGCACTGGAGCGGGTCCAGCGGAGATTCACACGGATGATCCCAGGAACGGTAGGCCTAACATACGATGAACGTCTGAGGATCGTGGGATTATATTCATTGGAGTTTAGGAGGTTGAGGGGAGATCTAATAGAAACTTACAAGATAATGAATGGCTTGGATAGGATGGACGTAGGGAAGTTGTTTCCATTAGCAGGGGAGACTAGGACGCGGGGGCACAGCCTTAGAATAAAAGGGAGTCACTTTAGAGCAGAGATGAGGAGAAATTTCTTCAGCCAGAGAGTGGTAGGTCTGTGGAATTCATTGCCACAGAGGGCGGTGGAGGCCGGGACATTGAGTGTCTTTAAGACAGAAATTGATAAATTCTTGATTTCTCGAGGAATTAAGGGCTAATGGGAGAGAGCGGGTAAATGGAGTTGAAATCAACCATGATTGAATGGTGGAGTGGACTCGATGGGCCGAATGGCCTTACTTCCGCTCCTATGTCTTATGGTCTTATTACACTCCCCAGTGATTGCAATTCTTAAGACCAATTGGGGGATGTGCAATAAATGCCAGCATCGAAAACTAGTGTAGACTATCTTATACATTTCTACTATCGAAAAAACTTAGTATTGTGCTGGTGAAATCTACAACTCACACCACAGTTGTCTTTGTATAAATCTGTCACTCAGTGAGATTAGGTTTGTATTTTGAAGGCGTGTTCAGGTATAATCACCTTTTCTGTTCATCTCTCCGTCTTGGGGTGTGATCATCTGTTAATTGTTTTGCCTTTCCTTCACGACAAAGAATAGCTGGACTATCACCAACACTTGCGACTATCAGCAGAGTTTCATTCAGCAATGCCACCGTTGCAGTTGTCCCTGATGTTAGCAAAGCACCTGGAAGGGTTTTAGAACAAAGATCTGAACTAAAAGACGAGTTAACGGCTGTCCAACAATGTTAAATACCACAATTAAAACTCCTCACGCAATTCCTATTACTTGGGGATCAAATTTAGAATGGATTTAGAGGAGCACAATAAATTGAAGCTATCAAAATTCAAAACTACGATTGGAGAAGTAATAAGCTGATTAAATATTCTGTTTTTAGACTAATTACTCCCACCTCGACCAAGTACAAAACTAATTTAGAAAAACATTTCTATTGGTAAACATTAATGCTAAACCCCTCTGCTTTATATCACCTTTACTGCAGAAGGGGTTCTCTTGCATTCAAGGAACTATTACAGGCAGCTTACAATATTCATAATGAATAATTAATCTCTATTAGCTTCATGCCGCAGTTAGAATTGTACTGCATTCAGGCCAGGAAGGTATGCAACTTGAGAAACCAACATTTGTAGTAGGAGATTGTACACAACATTTATAGGTACAATTACCATGTATAATTAGTTTCACTGCTCAGAGATTAGCCCTTATTTCCATTTTACTTCCCAGAACTGTGCTAATGTTGAGTTTTTTTTAAATGATTATAAAAGTCGCCAATTTGTTTTTCCCCAATCAAAATGCAATTTCACTTGGCCCATTCATTTACTCTGCACATCTTTGGGTTGTGGGAGCGAGACCCACACAGACACTGAAAGAATGCGTAAACCCCACATGGATAGTGACCCAGGATCGAATCCAGATCCTCGGTGCCATGAGGCAGCAGTGCTAACCACTGCGCTACCATGATAATTATAGCGAGTGCAGCTGAACACATGGCTACAGGGCTGGTGCCGGAGGGAAGGCTTCAGATACGTGGATCATTGGAATATCTTCTGGGGAAGGTGGGTGCACATGAAGGACGGATCACACCCAAACAGGAGGGGCACCAATATCCTGGGTGGGAGGTTTGCTCGAGCTCTTTGGAAGGGTTTGGCAGGGGGGTGGGAACCAGAGCTATGGATCAGAGGATAAGGTAGCTGTTGAACAGGCAGAAATAGTATGCAGTGAGTCTGTGAGGAAGGATAGACAGTTAATGGGGCAAATTTGCACTCAGTGGAATGGGTTAAAGTGTGTCTGTTTCAAAGCAAGGAGTGTCAGGAATAAGGGAGATTAGGGAGTGCACCACAGCTGCAGAAAAGGAGGTAGTTGAGGAGGGTTTGTCTACTGAGTCAGTAGGGGTGGAAGTTGGAAACAAGAAAGGAGCAGTCATTTTATTGGGAGTTTTCTATAAACCCCCAATAGCAGCAGAGAGATAGAGGAAAAGATTGGGTGGTAGATCTTGGAAAAGTGCAGAAGTAACAGAGTTGTTGTCATGGGAAACTTCAACTTCCCTAATACTGACTGGAACTTCCTTACTGCAAATGGTTTGGGTGGAACAGATTTTGTCAGGTGTGCAAATGAAGGATTCCTGACTCAATATGTAGATAGACCGACTAGGGGGAGGCCATATTGGACTTGGTGCTCGGCAACGAACCAGCCCAGGCATCACATGTCTTGGTGAGAGAGCATTTCAGTGACAGTGATCTCAACTCCTTGACCTTTACCAGAGTCATGGGGAGTGACAGGAACACAGTATGGAAAGGTATTTATACAAGAGTATACAAGAACTAGGAGGAGTAGGCGATCTGGCCCCTCGAGCCTGCTCCACCATTCAATGAGATCATGGCTGATCTTTTGTGGACTCAGCTCCACTTTCCAGCCCGAACACCATAACTCTTAATCCCTTTATTCTTCAAAAAACTATCTTTATCTTTAAATATATTTAATGAAGGAGCCTCAACTGCTTCACTGGGCAAGGAATTCCATGGATTCACAACCCTTTAGGTGAAGAGGTTCCTCCTAAACTCAGTCCTAAATCTACTTCCCCTTATTTTGAGGGTATGCCCCCTAGTTCTGCTTTCACCTGCCAGTGTAAACAACCTGCCTGCATCTATCCTATCTATTCCCTTCACAAATTTTATTTCTACAAGATCCCCCCCCCCCCCCCCCCCCCCGCATCCTTCTAAATTCCAACGTGTACAGTCTCAGTCTACTCAACCTTTCCTCGCAATTCAACACCCTCAACTCTGGGATTAACCTAGTGAATCTCCTCTGCACACCCTCCAGCGCCAGTACGTCCTTTCTCAGGTAAGGAGACCAAAACTGAACACAATACTCCAGGTGTGGCCTCACTAACACCTTATACAATTGCAGCATAACCTCCCTAGTCTTGAACTCCATCCCTCTGGCAACGAAGGAAAAAATTCCATTCGCTTTCTTAATCACCTGTTGCACCTGTAAACCAACTTTTTGCAATTCATGCACTCGCACACCCAGGTCTCTCTGCACAGCAGCATGTTTTAATATTTTATCATTTAAATAATAATCCCTTTTGCTGTTATTCCCATCAAAATGGATAACCTCACATTTGGCAACATTATATTCCATCTGACAGTCCCTGGCCCATTCACTTAACCCATCATAATCCCTCTGCAGAGTTCCAGTATCCTCGGCACTTTTTGCTTTACCATGCATCTTTGTGTAGTCTGCAAACTTGGACATATTGCCCAGTCCCCAACTCCAAATCATCTATGTAAATTGTGAACAATTGTGGGACCAACACTGATCCCAGAGAGACACCACTAGCTACTGATTGCCAACCGTAGAAACACCCATTAATCCCCACTTGCCAACCAGAGAAACACCCATTAATCCCCGCTCTTTGCTTTCTATTAATTAACCAATCCTCTATCCATGCTACTACTTTACCCTCAATGCCATGCATCTTTATCTTATGCAGCAACCTTTTGTGTGGCACCTTGTCAAAGGCTTTTTGGAAATCCAGATATACCACATCCATACCGTTATCTACCGCACTGGTAATGTCCTCAAAAAATTCCACTAAATTAGTTCAGCATGACCTGCCCTTTATGAACCCATGCTGCGTCTGCCCAATGGGACAATTTCCATCCAGATGCCTCGCTATTTCTTCCTTGATGATAGATTCCAGCATCTTCCCTACTACCGAAGTGAAGCTCACTGGCCTATAATTACCCACTTTCTGCCTACCTCCTTTTTTAAACAGTGGTGTCACTTTTGCTAATTTCCAATCCACCGGGACCACCCCAGAGTCTAGTGAACTTTGGTAAATTATCACTCGTGCATTTGCAATTTCTCTAGCCATCTCTTTTAGCACTCTGGGATGCATTCCATCAGGGCCAGGAGATTGGTCTACCTTTAGTCTCATTAGCTTGGCCATCACTCCCTCCTTAGTGATAACAATCATCTCAAGGTCCTCACCTGTCATAGCCTCATTTCTATCAGTCACTGGCATGTTATTTGTGTCTTCCACTGTGAAGACTGACCCAAAAAAACCTGTTCAGTTCTTCAGCCATTTCCTCACCTCCCATTCTTAAATCTCCCTTCTCATCTTCTAGAGGACCAACATTTAACTTAGCCACTCTTTTTGTTTCATATATTTTGTAGAAACTTTTACTATCTTTTTTTTGGGGTGGGGGGGAATTATACTGCTATTAGACAGGAGCTGAGGTGCATAAAGTGGGAACAATTGTTCTTGGGAAATGCACAACAGTAATGTGGGGTTGTTTAAGGAGCATTTGCTGCGAGTGCTGGATTGGTTTGTCCCACTGAGACGAGGAAGGAATGGTAATGTGAAGGAGCCTTGGATGACAAGAGAAGTAGAGCTTCTAGTCAAGAAGAAGGAAGCAAGGATCTGACTCGGCTCTAGAGGGTTACAAGGTAGCTTGGAAGGAACTCAAATGGACTGAGGAGACCTAGAAGGAGGCATGAAAAAGCCCTGCCAGGAAGGATTAGGGAAAACCCCCAAGGTGTTCTACACCTGAGAAATAAGAGGATTATCAGAGAGTGAGAGTAGGGCCGATCAGGGATAGTGGAGGGAACTTGTGCATCGAGTCTGAAGAGATGGGGGAGGCCCTAAAATGAATATTTTGCTTCAGTATTCACTAGAGAGAGGGACCTTGGGCTGGATTCTCCCCTACTCGTGACGGAGGGTCCCGGCGTAGGGGAGTGGCGCCAACCACTCAGGGGTCAGGCCTCCCCAAAGGTGGGGATTTCTCCCCATCTTTGGGGGCCAGCCCCGCTCCGGACCGGTTGGCACCAGAAGACAGGCGCAAAAAAACCGGCGCCCCCAGCAGCGGGGCTGGCCGAAAGGCTTTTGCCGGTCAGCGCATGCGCCGGCGGTGACATCAGCGGCCAGCTGCCGCCACCACCGGCGCATGCGCGATGTGGGTTTCTCTTCCGCTTCCACCATGGCGGAGGCCGTGGACGAGAAATAGTGCACCCAGGGCACTGGCCCGGAGTCTGAGCGGGGGGCCCCGATTGCGGGCCTGGCCACCGTGGGGGCACCCCCCGGGGTCCAATCGCCCCCGCCAGGACACCGGGGGCCCGCTCACGCCGCTGATCCCGCCGTTAGAGGTGGTTCAAACCTCGGTGGCGGGAGAGGCCTCCCAGCGGCGGGACTTCGGCCCATCCGGGCCAGAGAATCACCGCAGGGACCTCGCCGATCGGAGTGGCGGGATTCCGCCGCCGCCACTTCCTGGGTGGCAGAGAATCTCTGCCACAGCAGGGGCCGGATTTCCGGCGGCCCCAGGCGATTCTCCGACCCTGCTGGATGTCGGAGAATTTCGCCCCTTGTTCCTCATGAGAAAGTGTGAACCAGGTTAATTGATTCAAACAGGTTGATATGCTAGAAATTTTGAAAAGCATCAGGATAGCGTAGCCATCTCAGATGGCCACCTGCAAAGGATAATGGGAATTATGGCCAACCCAGGACTCAGACACACTCAGAGCTTGTGTGTATTTGCAACCCAGATAGCTAGAAGTGATCGAAACTACTGCTTGCTTGCATTCTAATGGCCCATTTCCCCAGCATAAAAGGACTGCACGCAGGTAACCAATACAGATGCAGACTCACTGGCGCCACTCCCTTTGCTAAGAAAGCCCAAACAGCCAAGGTCAATGACTGTCAGGACATGCTCGGCCATCAAGGCATCCGCCCCTTTATTGGCCAAAATCGAAGGCAGTGATCGAAGCCTGTCGAATTATTGGGTCCAAAGCCAAGGACCGCCCCAAAGAGCGCAAAATCCCAGAGGGATAAAAAGAGACACAGCCATGTGTTCGGTCTCTCTTGGCCCCGGCCTACACCTCAAACCAAGTGTAGCATTACGACCAGAAGACAAGTTAAAGACCAAGGATCGCTACCAGACGGATGAGCCCAGCAGAAACAAAGCCACTTCTTCTACCCAGCTACGGAAGATCCGAACAAAGGCCTTGTTCATCTGCAGAGAACTGGTTGCCCTGAAGCCAAGTATATGTTATTGTAGTTGTTAGGTGTAGTTTAAAAACTTGTAGTGTTTTATGTTGCATGTCTAAGTAATCCTTGTGTGTAAATAAACTATCTTTGGACTTGAACTGACTAACTGGCTGTTTGGTCTTTGATCGACATCCGGTTGAACCTTGTGGTGGTATCATTTCATACCTGGCGACTCTGACAAGCAATATCATTAATAATTACCATATCTAGTTAAATTGGCAACCTTACTCCCGTGCTGATGGGCAACAATAAACAAGTCCCCTGGGCCTGACGGGATATACCAGGATTACTACGGGAAGCGAGGGAGGAGATTGCTGCGCCATTGGTGATGATCTTGGCATCCTCACTCTCCACTGGAGTAGTACCAGATGATTGGAGGGAGGCGAATGTTGTTCCCCTGTTCAAGAAAGGGAATAGGGAAATCCTTGGGAATTGCAGACTCAGTGAGGTGAGCAAAATATTGGAAAACCTTGAGGATGTGATGAGACACATTGATGAAGGTTGGGCAGTGGATGCGGTGTATATGGATTTCAGGGCATTTGATAAGGTTCTCCATGGTAGGCTCATTCAGAAAGTTAGGGGGCATGGGATACAGGGAAATTTGGCTGTCTGGATGCAGAATTGGCTGGCCGAAATAAGACAGCGAGTGGTAGTGGATGGAAAGTATTCCACCTGGAGGTCGGTGACCAGTGGTGTCCCGCAAGGATCTGTTCTGGGATCTCTGTTCTTTGTGGTTTTTATAAATGACTTGGATGAGGAAGTGGAAGGGTGGGTTAGTAAGTTTGCCGATGACACAAAGGTTGGTGGAGTTGTAGATAGTGTTGAGGGCTGTTGCAGGCTACAACAGGACATTGACAGGATGCAGAGCTGGGCTGAGAAGTGGCACATGGAGTTCAACCTAGATAAATGTGAAGTGATTCATGTTGGAAGGCAGAATTGGAGTGCTGAATACAGGGTTAAAGGAAGTGTCTTGGAAGTGTGGAGAAACAGAGGGATCTTGGCGTCCACGTACATAGATCCCTCAAAGTTGCCACCCAGATTGATAGGGTTGTTAAGAAGCCGTGTGGTGTGTCGCCGTTCATTAACAGGGGGATGAAGTTTAAGAGCCGCAACGTTTTGCTTTATAAAACCCTAGTTAGACCACACTTGGAATATTGTGTCCAGTTCTGGTTGTCTCATTATAGGAAGGATGTGGAGAGGGTACAGAGGAGATTTACCAGGCTGTTTCCTGGACTGGAGGGCATGTCTTATGAAGAAAGATTGAGAGCTAGGGCTTTTCTCCCTGGAGTGAAGAAGGAAGAGCAGTGACTTGATAGAGATGGACAAGGTGGTGTGATGCATGGATAGAGTGGATAGCCAGAGACTTTCCCCCATCACAAGGGGACACAATTTTAAGGTGATTGGAGGAAGTTATGGGGAAATGTCAGAGGTAGGTTCTTTACACAGAGTGGTGGGTGTGTGGAATGCACTGCCAGCAGAGGCGGTGGAGTCAAAGTCATTCGGGACATTTAAGCGACTCATGGACAGCAGTAAATTGAAGGGGTGTACGTTAGGTTGATCATGGATTAGGATAAATGGTTGGCACAACATTGTGGGCCGAAGGGCCTGTACTGTGCTATGTTCTGTATGCAGTTCAATTGTAGAGATCTTTTTCTAGTGCCCCATTAACTGCTTCAAACAACTATCCCATTCATGTGTGTGTAAGCCAACAGTAAATGTTTGGAATTCAATGGAAATAAATTTAGTAAAATGCAAGTGTCAATACAAGGCAATAACAAAAAGTGCTCAACATAGAAAGAAGGATAAACTCACAAAGAGTTTACATTGTAATGTTTATAAACATTCGCAGTCTTCAGCAGCCCAGACAAGGAACGGCTAGACTCCTTCACCTAGGTTAAAATATAAAAGTAGTAACAAACAAAAGCCAGGCACAGCTCAACTTTTTTTAAAAATGCAACAAATTTAACAAACCATCCATCTGCTCGATGTTCCATGCTGTTTCTGTTATAGAGCAGTTTGTTTCTTTTGAAAGTGGATATAGGTAGGAACAATTTTGTAGTTGGCACATTTCAAACCAAGCGTTATCAGTAGTTAATAAACATAAAATAATCCCGATTTTAAAAGTGCAGAGCATTGAATTTGCTAGAGTTATTTTTACAAATCTGAGAATAGATTGTGGTCAGAAGGAAATACCAACATCGCAACTGTTTGAATGGCGGAAATTGACGCATTTCTTTTCAGAAATAGTGAAACCAATGATTTTGCCCTTTTAATTAGGGTTGTTGTATTGAAAATTCCCCATATTAGCCGAGGTTACATTATCAGCAACACAAAAATGCAAATGCATTGCAGCCTTGTCAACATCCAAGAAGAGACTGGAATTGGTCCCAAAGAATAGCAAAAAAGGACAGTTTGGATTTAGGATCAGGAAAAGCTGATGCATGTCAGAAAGCAGTTAGCGTTAACTGGACATAAAACCAATGAAGTATAAAAAGATTATTAAAACAGAGCAGCACAAAAATAAAAGCTGGGGTTCTCAGTTACCCTCCTGCTGACATCAGGATTCCTGCATCAGCCAAAAAAGTGGGATCAGTGCCAGGCAACAGACCAGTCCCCACACCTGCCCTGCCAGCCATAGCAGACTTCCCGCCTAAATCTGGCTGCAACATGCAAACTGCTTTGCATCAATTTCAATATTAATAGTCAGGATACCCAAATGTCTCTTCCTCCCCACCCCACATTTACCTCTACCCCTCACAGCAATGGGCCCAGAGGCTGTGGGGGGGGGAAGCAAAAATCAAGGAATGAGCCCACTTCTCATGTGCCCTCTGTTGCTGGAAGGTTGTAGAGGAAGGGTCCCCCAAGGGCCTTGGGTTTCGCATGGGCTCAGGTTGTAATTGGTGGATCCCTGGAGCCTCGTCCCAGGATGGGGGTCCAGTGTCTGGACTGTCCCTTCTTGCCCTGGCAACCTGAAGAGCACTCTTGGCATGGTGATCTCAGGCAGCCTTCTGTTCAAATTCTTCCATCCTGGTCTGAATGGTGTAAACTCTGAAGTGGCCTTCTCATTCTGAACTGCTTGGTGGAGATCAGACAGTTCATTGACTATTCCAGTCAAGAGGACATCCCTTTCCTCACATCTGCTCCCTCAGCCCAATGCTTGTAAAGTGACAGACACTAGAAAGCCCAGAGCACTTCAATCCTGAAATCTCCCCTCTCCAGATCCTTTGAAATAGTGAGCATTCATTCAATTTCAATCAGCACCTTTAAGTAGCTTTTGATTGACAGCGTAAATGGTTTCTACGCAGCTGCCAGAAGGTTTCTTTATTCATCTTTTCCTTCTTACTTGAATGCATCTGAAGTACCACTTCCCCCTTTATAAAAAGTGATAATATCATTGTTATGATTGACAGTTCCTCACCACAGCAAAGCAGCTAAGCAGTTTCACTTCCTCCATTGTAACTACAAAAGCACCTCAAGCCCCAATTTAAGACTCCTAGTTCAATGGAAGCATTCAAGAGGGAATTAGACTGTTATATTGGAGAGTTTCCTTTTTGACAGTGAGTGATCTGCCCTGTTGAGCATCACTCCAACACTGTTAAGAATTAAATTCACAAATTGGGAGCCAATTTTTTAAAAAGTTCGCTTTGGAAAACCCCAAAGAAATGATGGTGTTTGAAATTTAACAACCTTCTAAATGAGCATATCACAAAAGTACAAATGATATCTATTGCACCATATGTCACATTCCAGGTTTTAAGTGAGACCATTGCAACTTACCTTCCTTCAAACCATAAACATTTTGTATAAAGTCACGATCTATTTGTAGAAAAGAATTTAACAAAATTTTTTCCAAATCGGTTTCCCTTTGTAGGTTTTGCCTAGAGATAGGAATAAACCCATTAGAGTGCAACTGGTAACTTTGAGAATTTAAATATTGTTAGGAAATAATCAAACACTTACTGAATATAGTGTCCAATATATCGGGAGCAAACCTCAGCAGCATCAGTCCCTCCGTGCCCATCAAAAACAGCAAAGCAGAATAATCCAGCAGATAGCTCAGCTATACTAAAACGATCTTCATTCTCCCTTCTTTTTCCAATCTGACTTACACAGCCGATATTGGCAATCTTCTCTTTACACTGAAGAGCCGATATTCTAGGTGGCAAAACTACCGGGTCGTCTAGCCAAATCCCAAAGCTTTCCCAAGCTGACAATGGCATACTTCTTTCAATGGCTGCCCAGTTCATTTTAGTGCTAATGGTGGAAAATTGACAAGAGCGACAAAGCTTCTGCTGGAGACACGAGGTGAACTTTGCTCTTTTACCAGCCATAAGCCTGCCATGTCGGTAAACAAGAGAGACCGCAAGCGTAGCCATAACAAAGGACAATGACAGAAATCTTCACAGAAACCTAGAGAAACAAACAAGATGCAATGTTAATTCATTTACATTTGAACTTCATAATCTGACCTGTACAGTGAACGCTGCTGCACTACTCATTTAGTATAAATTATGGATTCAACATCAGGATTCATTACTGTGGATTCAACATCAGGATTAAAATGGATTACCTGGAATGTGATTATGAGTAACTTAATCCAAAAATACACAGTCCAATGGTACATGAACCTTAAACATACAGAACAAAAATAATACATCAGCAGCGACATGCAAGGATACACTGCAGGCTTCCAAAGCATGAAATTCTGATTCAAACTTCTAACTATTCTCTTATGGCCAAGATGTCCACACACGGACCCATATCCATCATATCTCAGGGATCAATCAGCAAAACAGTTTACAGTTGTACCTGTACCACAAACAGAATATCTGTGCCATAGATCACCAAGTCACAATTAATTCTTTATCATTCATATTATAAAAAAGGGCACAAAAACCAAAAAAAAAACAGTCAGGAAGTAGCAAAGAGGGAACCAATTAAATAATCTAATTTTCTGTTATCCAATAAAGGTGGTGGAATTAATGCATTGCCTGTAATAACTGGAATATTAGGAGGTAGCTTTGCTGATTCAATTATAATATGGTGCCAAGGTAACCCCCTCCCAGTCCACCTAACACCACATCCCACAGCACAGCACAAGTCAACAACTGAATCAAGGTCAGTGAAGCAACACTCAGCAGGGCCCAATCGAATGACCTCTGCACACCTGGCTCGGGTGATACGAGGCTGTTAAATCTGGCGGGGGGGGAGGGGGGGGGGGGGGGGATCTTGAGGCCATCGGAGGCCCTCTGGTAGGGGCAGAGTGGCACCTGGTACTCCTGCACTGCTATCCCAGCAACTTGGATGGCACTGCAAAGGCCAAGGTGCCCAGGTGGCACTGCCAAGGATTAGACACTGATGTGCCCTGCCCTTCTGGCACCAAGACTCCACATCAAGCAAGTTAGGGGGGGTCCAGAGGCCACAGTGGGGGTCAAGAGATCAGGGAGGCAATAATTTAGTAATGAAGGCAAGTGCAGCCTTGGCAGGGAGTTGCTTGCCAAAATTTGTTTTAGCTCCATTTGATTGTGGGGTCATTCTCAGTGCTCAAGTGCCCAAAAATTGACTTTTGTTTCCCCCCCCGTTAAATTGTGCCCACAGTATGGCTGTCCAGGATCACAGTGATCTGTACTAACTCCTGCATACTTCAGTTCATGGCACACCATGTCTATCGAACCTTGTTCATATAAAAATAATTGACTTGGGAATATCTGCATTTTAAAACAATACACTTACTTGGTTTCAATTATGCAAAAGTTGGGGAACCCTTTTCAGCCCCTTTAGGGGCAGGTTTAGCCCAGTGAGCTAAACAGCTGGCATGTAATGCAGAACAATGCCAGCAGCGCGGGTTCAATTCCCATACCAGCCTCCCTGAACAGGCGGCAGAATGTGGCGGTTAGAGGCTTTTCACAGTAACTTCATTTGAAGCCTACTTGTGACAAAAAGTGATTATTATTAGATGGAGACACGACCTCCAGTGAGGAGGAGGGAAGGATTAGAGGGAGAGGCAAAAGGGTGAGAAGAAGAAGGGAAATCTGTGAGGCTCAGGGTGCTGTTGTTTTGTGGGCAGCAGGGTAGCATTGTGGATAGCACAACTGCTTCACAGCTCCAGGGTCCCAGGTTCAATTATGGCTTGGGTCACTGTCTGTGTGAAGTCTGCACATCCTCCCAGTGTGTGCGTGGGTTTCCTCCGGGGGCTCCGGTTTCTTCCTACAGTCCAAAGATGTGCAGGTTAGGTGGATTGGCCATGATAAATTGCCCTTAGTGTCCAAAATTGCCCTTAGTGTTGGGTGGGGTTACGGGGATAGGATGGAGGTGGTTTAGCTCACTGGGCTAAATCGCTGGCTTTTAAAGCAGACCAGCCTCCCCGGACAGGCGCCGGAATGTGGCGACTAGGGGCTTTTCACGGTAACTTCATTGAAGTCTACTCATGACAATAAGCGATTTTCATTTCATATCAGGTGTTGACCTTGGGTAGGGTGCTCTTTCCAAGAGCAGGTGCAGACTCAATGGGCCGAATGGCCTCCTTCTGCACTGTAAATTCAATGGTGTATTCTTTCTGAACCATTCAGGTTTCCCTTGCCCAACAAATTCTCCCCAACACAATTCAACCTAAAGTCACAGTCCCAAGAAACCTCCCCACCGGCCCCTGCCCCTCATATCCATGGCTCTTTTGAAACCAGATACAACTTCTTCAGCATTCTGAGCATTATGTGTTGACAGGAATCAATGAGCCTCAGTTAAATCCCAACAGCTGCAAGGTTATCAGAGAGGTAGCATCAGACTACAATTTGATCTTCCAAGCTGCTGGACCATGGAGAATGTGCCTTGGAGGCACAGCAAGGAGGTCTCAAACAGGAGCACAAATTACGCTTTCAGTGGATTAAAATGAAGAATCATTGCGATCCAAGACAGAAACACATACAGGAAGTCAGACATGTATAAGATTTACTATCGCTATGTATGACATTGCCCTCCGAATATAATTATTTATCATCCAGGTTTCCTCAGTAACGGAGCACATCATTTAAAAATAGACGTGCTGAGGTTAAACACAACCAAACTCCAGCAACCCAATGCCACTGAAGCTCCATTAAAAATAATATTAAATCTTTCATAACCAGGCCAGTCAAGAATCGAGTCAGATAGTTGTGTGTGATCCCCACCACCCCCGGGCATACTCCGACAGCGCTGACCGCCCCGTCCCCATGGAGACACAAACCTCCCCCTCGCCAACCCTCTCACTGTTTCTATATTTCACTCACTTACAATTTAAGCGGAGACTCCGGGATGAAGTTTTATTCTAATCTGCAGAAAGCCCCGAGCTCATCCGGAGGTTGCGATTTATTTTATTAGCTTAACCAGCAGCGACACATCACAAACTACAAGCGGCGGAGCCGAGCCCGACACGGCCAAGCGCGGAAAACTGCGGCTTATATATATAGAGCGGAGCGATACCGCCTGCCCCCTGGTGAACAGTCCTGCCCCGCGGAGTGATACAGCCCCGCCCCACGGTGAACAGTCCTGCCCCCGGGGTGGTACCGCCCACCCTCTGGTGAACAGCCCTGCCCCGCGGAGTGATACAGTCCCACCCCCCCCCCTCGTGAACATTCCTGCCCCGTGGAGTGATACAGTCCTGCCCCCTGGTGAACAGCCCTGCCCCGCGGAGTGATACAGTCCCGCCCCCTGGTGAACAGTCCTGCCCCGTGGAGCGATACAGTCCCGCCCCCTGGTGAACAGTCCTGCCGCCGGAGTGGTACCGCCCACCCTCTGGTGAACAGTCCTACCCCTGGAGTAATACAGTCCCACCCCCAGGTGAACAGTCCTACCCCTGGAGTGATACAGTCCCACCCCCAGGTGAACAGACTCTCCCCGCGGAGTGATACAGTCTTGCCCCACAGAGTGATCAAGTCACTCCTTGCGGAGCGATACTACCCACCCCCAGGTAAACAGACTCTCCCCGCCGAGTGATATAGTCCTCCCCATGGAGTGAAACTGTCCTGTTCGCAGAGTGATATGCCCACCCCCCGGCGAACAGTCCTGCCCCACGGAGTGATACAGTCCCGCCTGATGGTGTGATAAAGCCCAACCCCAAGTGTAAAGTCCCACCCTGTGGAGTGACACAGTCCTGTCCCACGGAGTGATACCGTCCGCCCCTGGTGAAAAGTCCCGCCCTGCAGAGTGATAGCTCCCTTTCCCTGATGAAACGTCTCGCCCCACAGAGTGATACTGCCCAACTGTTTGATTAAAGATAGCATGGTTTTGTTAGGGGCAGGTCATGCCTCACAAGCCTCATTGAATTCTTTGAGGATGTGATGAGACACATTAATGAAGGTCGTGCAGTGGATGCGGTGTATATGGATTTCAGTGAGGCATTTGATAAGGTTCCCCATGGTAGGCTCATTCAGTCGGGGGCATGAGATACACGGAAATTTGGCTGTCTGGATACAGAATTGGCTGACCGAAAGAAGACAGCGAGTGGTAGTGGATGGAAAGTATTCCGCCTGGAGGTCAGTGACCAGAGGTGTCCCATAGGGATCTGTTCTGGGACCTCTGCTCTTTGTGGTTTTTATAAATGACTTGGATGAGGAAGTGGCAGGGTGGGTTAGTAGTTTCCCGATGACACGAAAGTTGGTGGAATTGTAGATACTATTGAGGGCTGTTGCAGGTTACAACAGGACATTGACAGGATGCAGTGCTGGGCTGAGAAGTAGCAGATGGAGTTCAACCTTGATAAATGTGAAGTGATTTTTTTTGGAAGACCGAGTTTGAATGCTGAATACAGGGTTAAAGGCAGGATTCTTGGAAGTGTGGAGGAACAGAGTGATCTTGGGATCCATGTACATAGATCCCTCAAAGTTGCCACCCAGGTTGATAGGGTTGTTAAGAAGGCGTATGGTGTGGGAATTGAGCTTAAGAGCCATGAGGTTTTGCTGCAGCTTTATTAAACCTTGGTTCGACCACACTTGGAATATTGTGCCCAATTCTGGTCGCCTCATTATAGGAAGGATGTGGATGCTTTGGAGAGGGTACAGCGGAGACTTACCACGATGCTGCCTGGACTGGAGGGCATGTCTTATGAAGAAAGGTTGAGGGAGCTATGGCTTTTTTCACTGGAGGGAAGAAGGAAGAGAGGTGACTTGATAGAGGTGTACAAGGTGATGAGAGGCATGGATAGAGTGGATAGCCAGAGACTTTTCCCCAGGGTGGAAATGGCTGTCACAAGGGGACATCATTTTAAGATGATTGGAGGAAGGTATAGGGGAGATGTCAGAGGTCGGTTCTTTACACAGAGAGTGGTGGGTACGTGGAATGCACTACCAGCGGATGTGGTGGTCAGAGTCATTAAGGGCATTTAAGCAACTCTTGGACAAGCACATGGACAGCAGTAAATTGAAGGGGTGTAGGTTAGGTTGATCTGAGATTAGGATAAATGGTTGGCACAACATCGGGGGCCGAAGGGCCTGGACTGTGCTATACTGTTCTAGGTCACCCCTAGTGGAAAGTCCCGCTCCGCGGAGTGATACAGTCCTGCCCTGCGGATGGATGCCACACGCCCCCTGGCAAACTGTCTCACCTCATGGAGTGTTACAGTCCTGCCTGTGGAGCGATACTACCCGCCCCCTGGTGAACAGTCCCGCCCACGGAGTGATACAGTCCTGTCCCTTGGTGAATAGTCCATACCCTGGTGAGCAGTTCCATCCTGTAGTGACACAGTCCCACCCCCGGGGTGAACAGTGCAACTCCGTGGAATTATATAGTCTCGCCCCCTGGTGAACAGTCCCGCACTGCAGAATGATACTCTCTCAACCCCAGGGTGAACAGTCCCATCCCGCAAAATGATACAGTCCCACCCCTGGTGAACAGTCCCACCACACGGAATGATACAGTCCTGCCCCCTGGTGACCAGGCATCTTGCGGAGTGATACGGATCCGCCCACTGGTGTATAGTTCCACCCGATGGAGTAATACAATCCCACCCCTGGTGGACAGTCCTGCCACGCGGAGTGATATAGCCCTGCCCCTGGTGACCAAGCTTGTCCCACAGAGTGACACAATCTCATCCCCGAGGTGAACAGGCCCATCCTGCGGAGTGAGACTGTCCCCCTCCTGGGATGAACAGGCCCCACAGACTGACACAGTCCCACCCCCGGGCAGAATCATTTATTAAGACCCTGGGGATTCTCCTCCATGATCCCAATCAAAGTCAGTGGGTAGCAGAGTGATGTTAAATTTGGGTAGCAAGGCGTAATTGTATTTTCCTCCACTCTCGATACCAGGGCTCTCACTGGCCACTTCTTCACATCGACCTAATGCAAATGTCAGCATGGAATAGAGTCCGGGCCCCTTGCCATCCTGCCCTGTTAATTTCCCTTCTCGGGTCTACCATATGCTGTAAGAATTCCAGAGGAGATGACAGTAATAGTCCTAATGCGCACCCTGGAGACAGGGCTTCACAGTGCCTTCGCCTTCATAGGTAGGTGATGGGACTGTTGTGCGTTGAGCAGTGTGTGAGCTTGGCAATGCAGTGGACAGGATATTGAATTTAAAGATGCATTCAGTGAGCTTCTCCAACCCTGTAAGATTATTGGATTTCTTACTGTACTGCAGCTAGGAAATTGTGTTACTCAAATAGAGTTCTCTGCGTCCTTTTCTGTTTTGTTGCAGTGTGTGCATCGAAGGACCCTGGACCCTTGTGGAAACAACCTCTCACTTCCTTTCCATCTGGGGCTGGTTTAGCACAGGGCTAAATAGCTGGCATTTAAAGCAGACCAAGGCAGGCCAGCAGCATGGTTCAATTCCCGTACCAGCCTCCCCGAAAAGGTGCCGGAATGTGGCAACTAGGGGCTTTTCACAGTAACTTAATTTGAAGCCTACTTGTGACAATAAGCGATTTTCATTTCATTTCATCTCTGGAGATGGGCAGCTGGATTCCCCGTCCCTGAGACTAAGTGTTGACGCCGGGGCAGGATTTGTGGACTTCCATGCCATCAAAACTGATGCCACACCTGGACCAATTCAGCGACTGGTAAGGGGCTAGCACCGGCGCCACGTGGAACACAACCAATTCCAATGAGAAACAGTACCGGATTTGCTGGATTTGCGATTGACACGCAAGAGGCCAACAAGCTGCAGCTACATATACATCCTTTAGGCCCCACACAACGAGATGGTACAGGTTGCGCTGGAGCGCATCCATATGGCTGATGGGTCAGCTGGGGCCAGAGGGAACCTAGGGGAAGGTGGCCTGGGGACACCCATATGACCCATGGCCCTAAGTTCACAGTGGGCAGTCAGCCGTGTGAGCAGCTGCATGACTGCCTTGCCGGCTGCGACAATGGTGTTCCGTGCCCATCCACCTCAACGCCACAGCCCACCACCTGGCAACCCCCCCGCTACTCCCCCCGGTCAGCGCCACAACAGTCAGCGAACTCTGGCAATGTTGGACAGTTTCTGTACCCCCACTTCCCCCCTCAGCAGCCACGGCACCTGTTTCACGATTTTTAAGAGCACAAATTAACCTTGCTGTCAGGAATTCGGCCCATCAGAGGCAGAGAATCGCGGAACCCCGGAGAATACTGGGTCGGGCCTGCAATAATATGTCAATGGTGTTTACTGTACGTGCGTTCTTGAACACACTGACCCCGCTGTCGAGGCGACGGAGCGTTGCGATTTGGTGTGAAATGAGCACCCACCGTGATTTCCATGTCGAAACATGGGCAGCACGGTAGCATGGTGGTTAGCATAAATGCTTCACAGCTCCAGGGTCCCAGGTTCAATTCCCGGCTGGGTCACTGTCTGTGTGGAGTCTGCACGTCCTCCCCGTGTGTGCGTCGGTTTCCTCCGGGTGCTCCGGTTTCCTCCCACAGTCCAAAGATGTGCGGGTTAGGTGGATTGGCCATGCTAAATTGCCCGTAGTGTAAGGTTAATGGGGGGATTGTTGGGTTACGGGTATAGGGTGGATATGTGGGTTTTAGTAGGGTGATCATTGCTCGGCACAACATCGAGGGCCGAAGGGCCTGTTCTGTGCTGTACTGTTCTATGTTCTATGTTCTATGAAACCGATTCTCTGCCCAATCTCGTTTCCCAATTCCGCCGTTGGCTGATTGAGAATCCCGGCCAGGATGTTCAGTGTTGTATCCAGATATTGGGTGTTCTCTCTATGGCTTTGCCATTCAATTAGTTTGGCCATTGGTGTGAAACGTTAACTGTTTTTGTCCACAGATGCAGCCTGACCTGCAAAGTATTCCCAGTCATTTCTTTTTTTATCGTTATGTTTAAAGTAGTTATGGAAAAGGAGAAGGAAAAAATAAATGGAAAAATATTCAATTGGAGATGGGTTAGTTTCAGTGGGTTGAAAGGGAATATAGTGTAATTGGATTGGAAGAAAACATTGTTGGGAGGTACAGTAACTGAGCAATGGGAGATCTTCAGGAATTGGATAGTTTGAATACAGACTAGACACATTCCCAAGGGTGGGCTCGGAAGGACATCCAAAACTGAAACTCCCAGATGACTAAACAAATCAGGATTAAAATGGAACTGGAAAAGGAGGCTTATGATAAATGTCAGAAGCACAACAGTAGAGAATCAAGCAGAATAGAGGAAGCGCGGAGCACCGAAAATAGAAATAAAAGGGGCAAGGAGTGTATAAGAATAGATTACTGGGTATCACAACAGGCAACACTAAAATCTTTTGCAAATGTATAAAGGGTAAAACTATGGTTACATCAGGGTTGAGGCCGATTGAAGACTAGAAGGGAGTACTCCTTATAGCGTCAGAGGATGTGATTAGGATACTGAATACTTTACATCTGCCTCCAGGTAGTCTTGTTAGCATGAACTTGTCTTCATCCCACCTCAATGCTTCCCAACGATATATTTCAAGTACATTTGATGGGGGCATTTATAGATGTTATTGATATACAGCTTGGGTGATCAATCGAACTGTAAACAGAGAGTAGCCTTTCAGTTTCTCTATCTTTTGAACCCACCAAATAACACGAAAACCTTGCTCCTTCATACACCTCAGTTTTTCTACATCAAAGGCACACATCAGAGATAAGACCCCATGATGTGCCTTCATCCTCTGAAAACTGTTGATTTACACAAATGTTGGAGTTGTTTACTTCAAAGATATTTTCCTCAAACACGACTTCCCGAGTTATATTTTTTGAATCCGTTGAGCAATAGTTTTATTAACATCTTATCCTACCTAAAAATGTATTTCATACTAGAAGTCATTGATCTTTCTGCTTATGTTTTTTACACTAGTCACTGAGGTTATATGTTAATCACTCAAAGTTGCTGCTGGTCCAATTATTTATTTTCCTGCAAAAGTATGTCTTGGAGATAATACTTGAACAATATTTGGAGCAATAAACAGGACATGTTTTCTCCTGAAGCCATCCTGTTTATCTTGCAAAGCCTGTTGCTCTAAGGTAAAAGGAAGTTTGATTATTAACCTGTAGCTCTGTAAGATATCAAACAGATGTCAAAAGTCTGGGGGTTGCAAATATTTAAGGAATGAGGGATAAATCCAGTGACTTTCTAATGTTGGTTTAGGTGAATTTATATTGATAATAGGCTTAATTTCCACCAGAGAGGAAGTTCTCTGCTGCCACAATCCTGAAGTGAATCAATTAAAAGGCTGCTGCAAGGACTGATGTCCAACTGAAGATGGTGGCATGTCTAACAGATCTGCCAGTCCAATCAGAGAGCCAGCATAAAATGTGTAGGTCCAATGTGTAAAATGTCCAATCAGGATAATTAGATCTTCATCCAGTGGGCTGGAGGGGCACCGATATCCTGGCTGGGAGATTTGCTAGATACACTCGGGAGGATTTAAATTAGTATGGCAGGGGAATGGGAACCAAAATGTGAGCTTAGAAGGTGTAATAACTGAAGGGGAAATAGTGAACCAAAATAAAAGAACATCACCCTCAGGCAGAGCAAAAAAGGTGACAAATGTGAAAAGGGAGGTGGCCAATGCAGGGTGAAGGTGTTGTACCTAAATGTGCGTAGTGTACAGATCAAGGTAAATGAGCTTGTTGCGCACATTAAAATTGGCCGATACGATGTTGTGGGCATCACAGAGACGTGGCTGCAAGGTGATCAGGGCTGGGATCTAAATACCCAACGATATGTGTCCTCTCGAAAGGACAGGCAGAATGGCAAAGGGAGTGGGGTTGCATTGTCAGTAAGGAATGAAGTTAAATCGATAGCAAGGAGCGATATAGGATCAGAAGGCATAGAATCTCTGTGGGCAGAGTTGGGGAATCGCAAAGGTAAAAGACCCTAATGGGAGTTATCTACAGGCCCCCTCGGAGTAGTGGGACAGAAAATAAATCATGAGATAGAAAAGGCATGTAAAAAAGGCAATATTACAATAATCATGGGGGACTTCACAAATTCCTTTTTCCAGTCCACCTGCATATTGAGTGTCTAAGAGATAGTTTTTCGGAGCAGCTTGTGACAGAGCCTACTTAGGGAACAGGCAATTCTGGATTTGGTGACGTGTATGTAATGAGGTAGACTTGATTAGGGAACTTAAGGTGAAGGAACCCTAAGGGAATTTACCCTGCAGTTTGAGGGAGAAGCTGCAATCAGATGTAACAGTATTACAATTAAATAAGGGTAACGACAAACACATGAGGAAGGAGCTGGCCAGAGTTGACTGGAAAAGGAGCCGAGCAGGGAAGACAGTGGAGCAGCAATGCCAGGAGTTTTTTAGGGTTATTCGGGAGGCACAACAGAAATTCATCCCAAGGAGGAGGAAACATGCTAAGGGGAGGACAAGGCATCCATGGCTGACGAGCGAAGTCAAGGACAGTATGAAAGCTAAAGAAAAAGCATACAAAGTGGTGAGGATTAGTGGGAAGCCAGAGGATTGGGAAGCCTTTAAAAGCAAACAGAGGACAACTAAAAAAGCAATAAGGGGGGAGAAGATGAAGTACGAGTGCAAGCTATCTAATAATATTAAGGAAGATAGGAAGAGATTTTTTCAAGATATAAAAGGTAAGAGAGGGGCAAAAATAGACATTGGACCACTAGAAAAGTCCTGGAGAAGTAATAATAGGAAACAAAGAAATGGCAGAATAATTACTTTGCATTCACGGTGGAAGACACCAGTGGGAAGCCAGAGCTCCAGGAAAACCAGGGGGCAGAGGTGAGTGCAGTGACCATTACAAAGGAGAAGGTTCTGGGGAAACAGAAAGGTCTGAAGGTGAATTAATCACCTGGACTGGATGGACTACACCCCATGGGTCTAAAAGAGAAAGCTGAGGAGATTGTGGAGGCATTGGTGGTGATATTTCAGGAATCACTGGAGGCAGGAAGGGTCCCAGAGAACTGGAAAGTGGCTAATGTAACACCGCTGTTTAGAAGGTTGGGAGGCAGAAGACAGGAAATTATAGGCCAGTTAGCCTGACTTCGGTCATTGGTAAGATTTTAGAGTCCATTATTAAAGATGAGATCACGGAGTACTTGGAAGTGCATGATAAAATAGGACTGAGTCAGCACAGCTTTGTCAAAGGGAGATCATGTCTGACAAACCTGTTAGAGTTCTTTGAGAAAGTAACAAGGAAGTTAGACAAAGGAGAACCAGTGGACGTGATTTATTTAGATTTCCAGAATTTGACAATGTGCCGCATAGGAGAATGTTAAATAAGTTAAGAGCCCATGGTGTTAAGGGTAAGATCCTGGCATTGATAGAGGATTGGCTGACTGGCAGAAGGCAGAGAGTGGAAATAAAGGGGTCTTTTTCAGGATGGCAGCCGGTGACGAGTGGTGTGCCTCAGGGGTCGGTGCTGGGACCACGGGCGCGATTCTCCGCTCTCACGCCGGTTCGGAGAATAGCGGGCCGCGCATATTTTCACGGCGACGCTGGTCCGACGCCCTCCCGCTATTCTCCGAACCCCGCACAAACTACACGTCGGCATTCCCGGTAAAGGCCTCGAAAGACCCCCCAACACGGCCAGAATCCCGACTTATTGGCCCCCCGCTATTCTCCGGCCCGGATGGGCCGAAGTCCCGACATCATCACGCCATGTTTTCACGCCGGCCAACACACCTGCTTTTGAAGTTCGTCAACCAGTCGTGCTGGCTGACGAGAGCTTCGAGGAGGTGAGCGCACCACTCAGCGCACCGCTCAGCGCACTGCTGGAGTCTGGCCACAACGGGGAAGGCATCCCCGAGAACGGGAGGGGGTCCAGAGCGGGGGGGAGTGGGGGAAACGGAGGGGGAAGTGGGAGAGACTGAGGGGGGAGTGGGGGAGACTGAGGGGGGAGTGGGGGAGACGGAGGGGGGAGTGGGGGAGACTGAGGGGGGAGTGGGGGAGACGGAGGGAGTGGGAGTGGGGGAGACGGTACGGGGGGAGTGGGGGAGACTGAGGGGGGAGTGGGGGAGGAGACGGAGAGGGGAGTGGGGGAGACTGAGGGGGGAGTGGGGAAGATGGAGGAGGAGTGGGGGAGACTGAGGGGGGAGTGGGGGAGACTGAGGGGGGAGTGGGGGAGACTGAGGGGGGTGTGGGGGAGACGGAGGGGGAGTGGGGGAGATGGGGGGGAGTGGGAGTGGGGGGGGGTAGGGAGAGAGTGAGCGAGTGACTCGTCCAACCCCGGTTACAAAATGTCTGCCACCATGCCATGGCGTGCCAGTCACGAGGACACGGCCGCAGGTTGCCCTGTGGCTTACGGAAACAGGCCACTGACGCACCGGTGAAGAGGACGTAGTTAACTGCCCGTTGGATACAGAAAGTGACCAGGGGTTAGGCTGCCCGCGTGTCAGCAGTGCGACCAGGCCACCGGGACACACAGGTATCCCGTGGCAGGCGGCTGCCGAGGTGTAGACTAACCTCCGTCTAACATGTCCCGTTTCTCTGCCCCCCACCACCCTTCTGTAGGTTAGCACAATGTCTGTGAACAGAACGGCTATGTTCTACGCAGTGGTTGGGGCCGCTGCACTGCATTTGGAGATGGAGCAGCATCCACAGCCACAACCCGAAGTGGATGCAGGGCCAGCTGCAGCAGCAGAGGGAAGGGGCGAGGAGTTGCCAGTCGTCGAGCAGCATGGGGGGGAGGAGGAGGAGGGGGAGGAGGAGAGAGTGAGGGTGCAGCCACGGCACCAGAGGCGACGACCAAGGCCGAGGGTGTACCGTGTCCAGATCTCTTTCCTAACAATGATGGCTGAGTAGGCGGACGGTGATACATATCTGTCACCTCGTGGCACACCTCGCCCCACGTGGAACGGGGGGAGGACACGCGATCCCGGTTGTCATCAAGGTGACGATCGCTCTTAACTTCTATGCGACCGGCTCCTTCCAGTCTCTGAACGGGGACCTCTCCGGGAACTCCCAGTCATCGGACCACAGGTGCATCCGGGATGTGACCGACGCCCTCTATGCCATCGCGGACCGCTACATCACCTTTCCCGAGGACCGAGCAACTCAAGACTCATGAGCTCGTGGATTTGCCAGCGTGGCCGGGATACCGATGGTGCAGGGGGCAATCAATTGTGTTCACGTCCCCATGCGCCCGCCTGCAGGGGACAGGGAGGTGTTCACAAACAGGAGGGGGACATACTCCATGAATATCCAGGTGGTATGCGACCCCCACATGACGTTCATGAACGTCTGTGCAAGGTTCCCAGGGAGTGTGCATGACTCCTACATGCTGGCGCAGTCGTACATCCCTGCGATGTTTGAGGGACGTCCCCCCCAGCTGAGGGGCTGGTTGCTGGGCGACAGGGGTTATCCGCTGAAGTCTTGGTTGATGACGCCTACTCGGAGGCCTCAGACCAATGAGGAAACCCGATACAACGAGGCCCATGCAGCAACCAGGGGTGTGGTGGAGCGCTGCCTTGGCCTCCTGAAGATGAGATTCAGGTGCCTGGACCGCTCCGGAGGGGCCCTGCAATACCAGCCCGACAGGGTCGCTCACATTGTAGTGGTCTGCTGTGCGCTGCACAACATCGCGATGCAGAGGGGAGATGACCTGCTGCAGGAGGCGGAGGGAGAAGCCAGTGGCAGTGGTGCCAGCACAGAGGAGGAGGAGTAGAGGGAGGAGGAGGAGGAGGAGAGGGAGGAGGAGAGGGAGGAGGAGGAGGAGGAGGAGGAGGAGGAGGAGAGGGAGGAGGAGGAGGAGAGGGAGGAGGAGAGGGGGGAGGAGGAGGAGGAGGAGGAGGAGGAGGCTGGTGGAGTGGCGGGCGCAGCACGCAGACACGACCCAGGTGCTGGTGATGTCCAGGAGGCGGACCGACGGACCCGGCGAGGACGGCGGGCACACGACGCCTTGGTGGCAGCACGGTTCACGCGCCGCATGCGACGTCCCTGCTGAACACCAAACCACCACCTGCATTGCTAGTCGTGCAGAGGGTCAACACACAACTGCCACCACCACAACCCCCCCCCCCCCCCCCCCCCCACCTCCTCTCAGTGTACACTGCTCCACTTCGACATCACCCTTACCACTGGGACCAGACGGTATGGCACAACATTGATGGCTGTGTCAGCGGGTGTGATCAGTGCCATGTGGAATGATGACAGCCCGCTCTGCGAAGAGCTGTGAGCTCAGAATCGTTAGAGAGAGTCTGACCCATGGCAATAGCTGAACCATCCACCTTGGTGGCCGCTGAGTTCGTCACGGACACTCCATCACGTGCCCGCGTGGGCTAGCTGTGGGAGGGGGTGGGGGGAGGGGCAGGGACTGCATACCCGGCACCGAAATTTCACCGCTCGTCAACCCCAGCGACACTCGGTCACCATCACGATTCCTGTGGCTGTGGAACAATCACACGGTATTACAAGTAAGGTGGAACAGTGCGTTTAATGTTAACAATAATTTACAGGTGCCCTCGCCCCTACAACTAAACTGTGCCCTTCACCCGTGCCAACTTACTCAGTGTCTCTCTTTGTTGCCTTAGGGCCCTACCACTCCGTCTAAGTGATTCCCCTGATGATACAGCAGGAGTGGAGGAGGACTGCTGCGAATCGCCCCCTTCGACTCGTTTCTCCTTCGGCAAGCGTTTCCTGGGGCGACCTGGCCTTGATGGGCCAGGCTGCTCTGCGGGCGTCTCGGGTGACGTTGTGTACCCTGCTCTGCCTGCTGCCCACCCGATGCACCAGGGATGGGACGGGGGGGGAGGCCGAGAATTCCGGGACGTCCCGTGATGGAGTTAATGGGACGGGCCCTGAAACCTCCTCCTCCCTCGGGGAGCCCGGTGGCCCCCGGGCCTCACTTTGGGACAGAGGTGCGAGCGGGTAGGTGCCCCGTCGTGCCACCGTCACCTGGCGCTGCCAGTCCTGGAGGCCTGCAACGGAATCCACCAGGATCCGAAGGTTTGCAGAGACGGAGTCCAGGGAGTTAGACATTCCCGCCAGGGCTGCGCGAACTCAACCTGTGAGTGCACGATGCCATCCAGCACATGTGACACTAAATAGGCCAACAGAGTGTCTCTGGGATGGTGGATGGTGTGGGAGATAGCTGTGCCGCAATCACGAGGTCGTCTTGGGTGGACGCCTCCTCGATGTCATCGGCCCGCTGAGAGGCCGCAGGGCGTTCGCGGGCCATTTCTCTCTCTTCCTCTCTCGCTGCCCTTTGGGCGTCCTGCTCCACAGATTCGGTTGGGGAGGATGGGACTCCCCGCTGATCAGGCACCCTCTGTCATGCGGCCCTGGGTGCGGTGGGGGCAGATGCCTGTGTCCGCCTGGAGGCAGACGGCCCTAGTCGTTCGGCATCACGTCCTAGGGAAGAGAATGAAACGGGTTATTTAGAGACGCTCGGCCGGGCGCTGGACGGTCCCAGTGGGCAGGGTGTGTGAAGGGACAGAGGATGGGGGAGGTGTCCAAGTGGGCAGGGTGTGTGAAGGGACAGAGGATGGGGGAGGTGTCCAAGTGGGCAGGGTTGAAGGGACAGAGGATGGGGTAGGTGTTCCAGTGGGCAGAGTGTGAAGGGACAGAGGATGGGGGAGGGGGGTGTTTGTCATGCAGGGTTGTCTCACTTGTTGCAGCTCCGCCAACCTCGCATTGCGCGATCTCCCGGGTGGCAGATCCTCCAACAAGGTCTAGTGCCCTCTGCTCAAACGTGGTGAGGGGGTGGAGGATGGGCGAACCCCCTCCAGTCTTGTTCCGCTCACGAGTGTTGTGAGCGGTGTTGTCCTGTTGGGGGAGGGGGCATAGGTAGATTATTACAATACGGCAGGTATCAGCAGTCCGTTCAGATACTGGTACAGTTTGGGGGTCAAGTTGTAATAAGACCATTGCATCTCTCCACGGGGGCCAGAGCGCTGGGTCTGTGACTACTTTGTGAACCACCCTCAACTCACTCTGCCCCAATCCCCCTCCACCCCCCGTGCCCGGGGGGGGGGGGGGGGGGGGAGGTGGGTGATTAAGTAAAGGGGGGAGGGATGGTTGTGACCCGGGGGCACCCTCTTGGCACTTACCCTGGCAGCCCTGGTGAGGTTGTGCATCTTCTTCCGACATTGCTCTGCAGAGCGAGGGGTCTGCCCCACAGCACTGATGGCAGCAGCCACCTCACGCCAGGCCTGGCGCACCGCGCTGGCAGGGTGGCAATGCCCTCTATGCGGGCAGATGATGCCCCTCCTCTGCTCGATTGATTCGAGCAGCGTCTCGGCGTCAGCCTCCAAGAATCGCGGGGCTGCTCTCCTTTGCTCCGAGTTACAACTCAGCAACTTAGCAACGTTGCCTACAGTTTCTGTGTTCGCCCGCACCTTTTTACGGCGTCGGGGAGCCTCACATGGGCGTGTTCGTGTCGTCGTCGCGTTCCGGCGTCATCGTGCACGTGATTGACGCGGCCCCGTTCCTAGCCCATTTCCCGGACGTGAACACGTCGGGACCGGGGCCGTGTCAGGCCGTCGCGGGTGCGGAGAATCGCGCCCCACAACTTTTCACAATATACATTAATGATTTGGAAGAATGAACTGAAGGCACTGTGGCTAAGTTTGCAGATGATACAAAGATCTATACAGGGGCAGATAGTATTGAGGAAGCAGGTGGGCTGCAGAAGGACTTGGACAGGCTAGGCGAGTGGGCAAAGAAGTGGCAGATGGAATACAATATGGAAAAGTGTGAGGTTATGCACTTTGGAAGGAGAAATGGAGGCACAGACTATTTTCTAAATGGGGAGATGCTTAGGAAATCAGAAGCACAAAGGGACTTGGGAGACCTAGTTCACGATTCTCTTAAGGTTAACATGCAGGTTCAGTCAGCAGTTAAGAAGGCAAATGCAATGTTAGCATTCATGTCAAGAGGGCTAGTATACCAGGAATGTACTTCTGAGGCTGTATAAGGCTCTGGTCAGACCCCATTTGGAGTATTGTGAGCAGTTGTGGGCTCCGTATCGAAGGAAGGATGTGCTGACCTTGGAAAGGGTCCAGGGTTCTAGGACAACTCATCGCCGCCGACTCATCGCCGCCGACTCATCGCCGCCGACTCATCGCCAGCCCAACTCATCGCCAGCCAACTCGCCAGCCAACTCATCACCAGCCCAACTCATCGCCAGCCCAATAAAAACAGTACAGACAACAGACTTCTTAACAGCGCTCTGGAGTGAATGGAATCTATTTAAACAATTTAAACCTATAGAAAACAAAGGACATTTTAACATATTTTTCAGTAAATTGACTCTATTTAAAAAGTGCCCAATATAAAAACGATTGTATTTAACCAGAGACGGACGGAAAAATGCATCTAAACTGCATTTTACCACTGGTCGGCTGAGACAGACACTCCAATACAAATCAGATACAATGAGAAATTTCTGGTTTGAGAGGTAGAATTTAATAAAGATTTCTGTCACACTGCAAGGTTTGGCGAAATATTCACGGTGCTTTGTAGAAAAAAGCTTGTCCTTACTTATGCCCATTACACATCATAATTATATGTATATTCGCACCTGCCACATATAATTTTGTGCTTTTCGTCTGAATAGCTGAAATTGACAAACACCAGGGTTATGGAACATGCGAGCGACAAATGTGAAATTGATTAGGTTCAATTCCCACGGACCCTCCCATATTGTATTTGGGCTGGGGGGGGTCGGGGATTCTTTCTGGCGTCACAATATTTCACGACAACGGGGGTTCCTTGTGAGCGGAGCTCCCCATTATAAAAAACGGGGCTCTGTGCGGCCTCTGTGCGTTCCTCATTCAGGCCCTTTATTCAAAGCGAGTCGCGTTGAATAGCCACATGATTCTCGGCACTGTGAGTGCCAGGGAACATGAGGCTAAATGCGCTCGCTTGGGGACTTTGTCTCCTTTTGGGAAGATCGCACCCTATGTTTCCATGACTCAGGAGTCAGCTTCTGGTTATCCAACCTGTGGTATTCCTTCATTCTGATCCATTCCCACTGACCTCAGATTACTTCCTGTTGGTTGCTGAGTGACTTAAGGAAACTGTTCTGGATGGTCAGAGGCTTTTTCCCAGTGTAGAGGGGTCAATTACTTGTGGGCATAGGTTTAAGGTGCGAGGGGCAAGATTTAGAGGAGATGTACGAGGCAAGTTTTTTTACACAGACGGTAGTGGGTGCCTGGAACTCGCTGCTGGAGGAGGTGGTGGAAGCAGGGACGATAGTGACGTTTAAGGGGCATCTTGACAAATACATGAATAGGATGGGAATAGAGGGATATGGACTCCGGAAGTGCAGAAGATTTTAGTTTAGACGGGCAGCATGGTCAGCACAGGCTTGGAGGGCCGAAGGGCCTGTTCCTGTGCTGTACTTTTCTTTGTTCTTTGTTCCATTCTCCAATGAGTTCCTGCCTCCAGGCTACACGACAATATTCAGCTGCAAAGTGGAAAATGCAGAAACGGAAACATATCCTCCATAAATGTTATTCTGAGTGACCCACTTAACTCTCTCCTCCCTGGCATTCTCCTCCAGCGTTCTCCCTCCAGCTGGACCCCTTTCTCTGGCTGCTTACCTGCTCTTGATCTTTTCATTCAGAACTGTCAATGTGACATTGACTGTCTGAATTTCTCTGCTCCTCTCACCCACTCTAACCTGTTGCCTTCTGAACTCTCAGGTCCAACCCTGACTTTGTCATCAAACTCACCGACAAGGGTGGGGCTGTTTTTGTCTGGAGTACTGACCTCTACCTCGCAGAGGCTAAACACCAACTGTCAGACACTTCTTCCGACCTGCCCCTGGAGCATGACCCCACCACCAAGCATCAAGCCATTATTTCCAGGACTGTCACTGACCTCATCTCCTCTGGAGATCTTCCCTCCACAGTATCCCACCTCATTATCTCCCGATCCTGGGCAGCCCTCTTCTACCTCCTCCACAAAATCCACAAACAAAACTGTTCTGGTAGGGCCATAATGACAGCCTGTTCCTGCCCCACTAAACTCATTTCTTCCTATCTTTATTCCATACTCTCTTCTCTAGTCCAGTTTCTTCCAACCTACATTCGTGATTCCTTCGATGGCCGACATCATATCAACAGCTTCCACGTCTTCAGCCCAAACCGCCTCCTCTTTACCATGGATGTCCAATCCCTCCATACCACACCAGGATGGTCTGAGGGCTCTCTGCTTCTTCCTCGGACAGAGGCCTGAGCAATCCCCATCAACAACCACTCTCCTCCGTCTGTCGTAACTTGTCCACTTGCTGAACAATTTCTCCTTTAACATGTCTCATTTCTTCCAAACCAAACGTTTGGCTATGGGTACCCGCATGGGTCCCAGTTTTGTCTGTCTCTTCATGGGGTATGTGGTTTATTCCTTGTTCCAGCCTTACTCCGGCTCACAACTCTTTTATTGGTAGATCGACAACTGTTTCAGCACCACTTCATGTTCCCACCCGGACCTATAAAAATGTATTAATTACACTTCCAATTTCCACCCCTCTATCACCTTCACATGGTCCGTCTCTGACACTTCACTCCCCTTCCTTGACCTTTCTATTTCAATATCTGGGGCCAGACTGTCCACTAATATCCATTACAAACCCACTGACTCCCACAGCTACCTCGACTACAGCTCTCCACATCCTGTATGGACTCCATCCCATTCTCCCAGTTCCTTCACCTCCATCGCATTTGTTCTGATGATGCCACTTTCCAAAACGGTGCTGCTGACATGTCTTCATTCTTCCTTAATCGTGATTTCCCACCCACTGTGGTTGGCAGTGCTCTCAAACGTGTCCGCCCCATCTCCCACACCTCTGCTGTCACCCATTCCCCTCCCTTCCAAAACCAGTACAGGGTCCCCTTTTGTAATGTTCTTGTTGGGTGGCCTGATTTATATTACAAGAAAACTTGTAGCTAAAGCTATAAACAATTTATTAACATTAACTATGGGTCAAATATATACAAAACAGATGAATAACAGTATGAATATGCACAAACCACTACCTCTCTCCCAGCTCCCTAATCAGTCTGAGGTCACCTGACTCTAACATTCACTTATATACTAATGAGACTCCTAGTGGTCAGTCGGTGAATTACAGCACAACCATGCTATCACTACACCCTTTTCACCCCACCAGCCTCCACATTCAAAGAATCATCCTCCACCAGTTCCGCCAACTCCATCTTCCCCTCACTCCTCCTGTCAGCATTTCAGAGGAACCGCTCCATCTGGGATACCCTGGTCCACAACCCTCAACATCATACCCTCTTCCCCCAGCACCTTGCCATGAAATCGCAGGAGTAACACCTACCTCTTTACTTCCTCCCTGCTCACCATCTCAGGCCCTACACACTCTTTTCACATGAGACAGTGTTTCATGTGCACCTCCTTCAATCTGGTTGATTGCATTCACTGCTACCATTGTGGTCTACTCTATATTGGAGACTGAATGCAGACTGTGTGACCGCTTCACAGAACACCTTCAGTCTGTCCACAAGCAGGATCCAGACCTTTCTATTGCTCGCCATTTCAACTCACCATCATGTCTTCACCTCCACATGTCCGCCCTTGGCCTGCTGCAATGTTGTAGTGAAGCTCAGCGCAAACTGGAGGAACAGCACCTCATCTTCAGAATAGGCATGTTGCAGCTTTCAACAACTTCAGACTATGAACTCTCTCCTCCATCATCACATTTTATTTCAATCAATTTATTTTCATTTCATCCATTAATCTGGTTTTCCCTAACCATCGTTCTCCCTCCCCCCAGTCAACTTGGGCCATCTGTTTCTGTTCCCAGTTGCCTTTGACACACCGCTCACCTTTGTTCTGCTATTCACAGATTCTAATCTCTTTTTAAAAATAAATTTAGATTATCCAATTCATTTTTTCCAATTAAGGAGCAATTTAGCGTGGTCAATCCACCTACACTGCACATCTTTGGGTTGTGGGGGTGAAACCCACGCAAACACAGAGAATGTGCAAACTCCACACGGACAGTGACCCAGAGCCGGGATCGAACCTGGGACCTCAGTGCCGTGAGGCAGCAGTGCTACTCACTGCGCCATCGTGCTGCCCGATTCTAATCTCTTTATGTGCCACCATCAGCACCCTTCTTAGCCTTAATCACCACCATTTACATTCATAGAACATAGAACATAGAACGATACAGCGCAGTACAGGCCCTTCAGCCCTCGATGTTGCACCGACATGGAAAAAAAACTAAAGGCCATCTAACCTACACTATGCCCTTATCATCCATATGCTTATCCAATAAATTTTTAAATGCCCTCAATGTTGGCGAGTTCACTACTGTTGCAGGTAGGGCATTCCACGGCCTCACCACTCTTTGCGTAAAAAACCCACCTCTGACCTCTGTTTATTCCTTTTATCTTCTGTCCTTGACATCTTTGTCAATCTCCAACAATCGTTGGCTCACTATCCAGCCCCACCGCTCCACCCCTCCCCAAAATATAGTATAAATCTGAACGCAATTCCAGTTCACTCCAGCTTTGACAAAGAGTCACCTTGACTCAAAACGTTAGCTCCCTTCTCTCTCCACAGATGCTGAGTTTGTCCAGTATTTTCTGTTTTTGTTTCAGATTCCAGCAATCGCAATAATTTGCTTTTATCCTCACCATCCTGGGATCTTCTGAGTTCCTGGACTTCACACTCCATTGCTAAAATATTGAGAGTGAAAAGGCTGATTTCAATGATATCAGGACAGTTAGATTCCAGGTGACAACCTCTGAATATGAGTTCCCCCAATAACGAGGGAGAGAGGTTTCCCTCTTATCTAGGGGAAATCAGAGCTCTAGTATAAAAGATCCTACCTGGGAGCAGGTTGCGAAGACAGCCCCTTAGGAAAGTGGAGAGTGTAATATCGTAAGTAAATATAGAACATAGAACGATACAGCGCAGTACAGGCCCTTCGGCCCACGATGTTGCACCGACATGGGAAGTCAAAAACTAAAGGCCATCTAACCTACACTATGCCATTATCATCCATATGCTTATCCAATAAACTTTTAAATGCCCTCAATGTTGGCGAGTGCACTACTGTTGCAGGTAAGGCATTCCACGGCCTCACCACTCTTTGCGTAAAAAACCTACCTCTGACCTCTGTCCTATATCTATTACCCCCTCAATTTAAGGCTATGTCCCCTCGTGCCAGCCACCTCCATCCGCGGGAGAAGGCTCTCACTGTCCACCCTATCTAACCCTCTGATCATTTTGTATGCCTCTATTAAGTCACCTCTTAACCTTCTTCTCTCGAACGAAAACAACCTCAAGTCCATCAGTCTTTCCTCATAAGATTTTCCCTCCATACCAGGTAACATCCTGGTAAATCTCCTCTGCACCCGTTCCAAAGCTTCCACGTCCTTCCTATAATGAGGCGACCAGAACTGTACGCAATACTCCAAATGCGGCCGTACCAGAGTTTTGTACAGCTGCAACATGACCGATTTTGAGGCTATGTCCCACCCTGGCGTGAGAATGGTGGTGTTTTATGACAGACAAAAAGACTGAAATGGCCATCGATCCTCCGTTTGGCTGGGGGCTAGCAGGAATGCAGTGTAGAGCACCCAGCTCTAGCTGCCAATACAGCCCAGAGAATTGCTGGGTCTGTGGCTGTGCATGCGCACGTCAACGGCCTGCAGCTGCCGCGTCATGCAACATGGCGCCGGCCGCTCGCAGACCCGGCCTGCAAAATAGTGCACCCCTCTTTGGCCGGCTCGCGCATCCTGGACCACCCCCCCCCCCCCCCCCCCCCCCACACAGTGCTCCCAGCCCCTGGTAAAGTCCCCCTTGCCCACAGATTGTTCCTCCCCCAACTGTGGTGGCGCTGGACTGAGTCCGCAGCTGCCACGCCGAGTTCCCGATGGATGAGACCATGAGACCCATGCCGTTGGGAACTCAGCTGATCGGGGCAGGAGCATCGGGGGGCGGGCCTCAGGCAATGTCCTGAGGCCGTCGATAAGCACCTTTGGTCATTGCAAAAGCGGCACCACCTCTGATTTGGTCGGGAATTTTGATTCTCCGGCCGATCGTCGAATGCGATTTTGGCGACGGCAACCGGAGAATCCAGCTCATAAACTTTATTTTCTACCTGCCTGGCCAATGCGTGCTACTTTAGCAGATTCTACACTGGTGACAAGAATAAAGTGGAGCTGCAGCTGACGCTAGATACTACGCACTGGAGCCACTTCGTCTAGGCCTAGGGAGGCCACAAATCCATCTGCTGACATGCCATCTATTGGTAAGCTTGAACCTTTTCAGGCAGGGGTCGACGATGTGCAGTTTGGGTTCTGCCAGGGTCACTCAGATCCTGAGCTTATTTCAGCCTTGGTCCAAACATGGAAAAAACAGCTGAATTACAGAGGTGAGAGTGACTCCCTTGACATCAAGGCAGCGTTTGCCTGAGTATGGCATCAAGGAGCTAAACTGGAGTCAATGGGAATCAGGGGGAACTCTCTCATACCTAGCACAAAGGAAGATGGTTGAAAAGGTAACTTTAAAGAATAGAAGACTGTTTAAACATGCATTTTATTCTGTTGTGCGTATCTTATAATAATAATATTTATTGTCACAAGTAGGGTTACATTAACACTGCAATGAAGTTACTGTGAAAAACCCCTAGTCGCCACATTCCGACGCCTGCTCGGGTACACTGAGGGAGAATTTAGAATATCCAATTCATCTGCAAATCTTGTTTAACATCTACTAAGATTTTTAGAGAAGTATTACACTGGACAGTTTTATATAGGAAAAGATGACTGGTAAATTTCCATCCATTGCTGCATCTAATAATAGTACCACTGCATCAAAGCACACATGACTCTACAAATGTTACAGATAGTGGACGGGGAACTTATGAGTAATATGAACTCAGTAAGTAATTTAAAACGGTAGAACTATTTTATATCTAGTTGATGGAAATTATTTTCTGCCTCCAAAGTTTCCAAGTCTTTCTGCACAAGCTCCCCATCTGTAAAGATTTGTAACGGTCTTATATGTAATTGTTTATTTAATTTACCCTGAGCTGTCTTTATTGGTCTGAGGGTTTAACACATGGACTTCTGGGCGCGATTTAACTAAATGGGAACAAAGTCCCATAGCGAGTACGTTTAGCAGTGTGTTTCCTGGCGCTCGCAGCATCAGGAAACACAGTGCTGTTTAACATGGGGCATGTTAGATAGAGGGCCTCAGTGGGGAATGTGCGGCCAAGGCCAGATATAGCCCCGTTTACTGCACTCAGTTGCCTTACTCACCGAACTCCTCAGTGTAATGAGAGATCGGACAACCATTTACAAATGGCATTCCAATCTTTGCAGCCCCCAACCCAACCCCTGACCCGCCCACCCCCAACTCACACTGAAGGGGTCCCCGGGCCTCCCCCCAATCCCGCACAACACCCAAGCAGCCCCATCACTGCCGTGTGAAAAATGCCAGCTTTGCATCTTGGTAGTGCCAACCTGCTACCCTGGCACTGCCCCGGCAACTTGCAGTGCCACCTGGCTACCATCCTGCCCAGAGGGCAACCACATGGGAGCCTCTGATCCACTGGAGAGCCCACGAGTGCTGTTCCATCTGGCCCCTGTTTGTGGAGACCAGTACTGAGAGGTGCTTGCCCGAGGTCTTTGAGGTGAAGGGGATAGATCCCAACGCCTCAGGTGTGTCAGCAAACTGCATATTGAAGTGAGACTAGCTGTCTTACTCTAATATGTGGAGATGTTTTCACCCGAGGAAGGAGCAGTGCTCCGAAAGCTAGTGATTTGAAGAAAACCTGTTGGATTTTAACCTGGTGTTGTAAAACTTCTTACTGGTACTCTAATATGTAGGTTTGTCAAAAGGTGATCCTGCCACAATGGGCGGGATTCACATTGCAACGTCTGGCAAGGTGACGTTAAATCTCGCGAGGCCTTGCTCCCGAGATGTATGAAGGAAAAGAAAACGATGAGGAGTAAGCAGATCAAACCATCTCACACCCAGGTCTGCAGAGAGAAACACTACAGTTCACTTTGGCAGACCATGTTTTTGGGCCCCAACAGAGCTCTTGGTGATTTCACAGTTGATGTGAATACCTGGAAGGTTATTAAGAAGCCTTGCAATCACAACATGCCTCAGAGTCAGGGACCAGGGTTCAATTCTGGCCTTGTGTGACTGTGTGGAGTTTGCACGTTCTCCCTGTCTCTGTGTGGTTTCTTCAGGGTGCCCCCGTTTCATCCCACAGTCCCAAAGATATGCAAGTTAGGTGGTTTGGCCATGGTTAATGTGCAGGGTTATGGGGATAGGCCAGGGGAGTGCGTCTAGGAAGGGTGCTCTTTCGGAGGGTCGTGCAGATTTGATGGGCCAAATAGCCTCCTTCTGCACTATATGCATTCTATGGATTTGATGGGATTGTCTGAAAGATAGCATGGCAGATTATTTGACCATGTCTGCCAAGGCATCACCAACCATTTCTGCAGGACCTGGCACACACACACACCTGGGAATGACTGGTTACCTGGTTTATCTGCGGAGGGGAAAATGCTTAGCTTGCACTCTACTCATGGATATGAATAGTTACCATGCAGGGTGGTGCCTGCAGACAAACAGGAACTCTAATTTACCATGCTGTATGAAATTGCACATAGGGACCCTGCTCTGCAACCTGGCTACACCTTTTTGCTGACATGGCTCAGTGCTGAATGATGGGATAATGCTGTGCGGTTACATAAGGAATTGCTGCACTGTCTCAAGTTCAGCTACCATCAAAGAGGAAATCAAATGCTGGGTTGTAATTGCTCTGTCCTGCAGACATTTGCCCGTATTTGCAGATCTCTTTTCCTTCATCCTGTTTGTTCATAAGATATCATTTTAGCCTTAGCAAAGGTTGTTCCATCAGGGAGAGAAATTACCCAGGAATCATATACATGGGCAGCACGGTAGCATTGTGGATAGCACAATTGCTTCACAGCTCCAGGGTCCCAAGTTCGATTTCGACTTGGGTCACTGTCTGTGTGGAGTCTGCACATCCTCCCCGTGACTGCGTGGGTTTCCTCCGGGTACTCCGGTTTCCTCCCACAGTCCAAAGATGTGCAGGTTGGGTGGATTGGCCATGAAAAATTGTCCAAAATTCTATGATTAACCTAGGACAAAAGTTCGGCGCAACATCGTGGGCCGAAGGGCCTGTTCTGTGCTGTATTTCTCTATATGTAGATAATCCCATTGCCACCAAAATATATTGTGTGGTGAATGTAATATGATAATTCACACTATGTCTTTGTAAGCGCAGTAGCGTTATCCGACTACTAGGCGGAGTAGCTCTGGGGATGCTCAGGAGCTTGTACAGGGCTTCACCCTTGGCTCCGCCCATGACTCCTCCCCCTAGTGCTGCTGTATAAATACCCTTGTCCAGAGTTAGCCTGCAGTTCACTGAGAGTTCATTAGCTGGTAACAGGCTGGCTCTGTAGTAAGTCAATTAAAGCCTAGATTCATATCGGAAACACGTGTCTGGTGAATTGATGGTTCCATCAATTTAATCGACTTAAGAACAGTCAAGATCGATCATGGAATCAGCCCTCAAGCCTGGACGCCTGGAACTCGACCCGCAGGATGCAGAGGCTAAAGAAATCTTCTCCTACTGGCTGCGGTGCTTCAAGGCCTACCTGGCAGAAGCGAGCACAGCCGAAACGACAGAGGAACAGAAGTTGAGTCTACTGCACGCGAGGGTGAGCCACAGAATCTCAACACAACTAAACCCGGCCGGTTCATATACTGCAGTACTCGATAAGTGATATGTGAGGCCCATTAATGAAGTTTACGCATGCCATGTGTTCATGACTCGCCGCCAGTGGCCTACAGAATCACTCGCCGAATTTCTAAGTGAACTCAATAATTTGTCCAATGACTGTAATTATCAAGTGGTTACCGCGGCTGAACACAGAACTTTCTGTACGCGATGTTTTTGTAGCGGGCCTCAGGACTAATCATGTGCGCCAACGATTGCTGGAAAAGGGGGCCCAAGACTTAGAAACGACTGTGGAAGCTGCTACCACGATGGAGGTCTCCTTCCGCAGCCTTAACTCGTTCCCCGCGGACCCCGCGACCCAATCATGAGCCCCCGACCAGCGACTCCCCCAGGCCTGTGCTACGCGGCCGCCCAGCCACCGTGCTGCCCCAGCCTGCCACTATGCTGCTCCAGCCTACCATTTCTGCGGCCAGAACCAGCACCCGCGGCAGCACTGCCCGGCCCGCAACGCGACCTGCAGCAGCTGCGGGCGGGAAGGCCATTACGCAAGAGTGTTTCTCGCAAAAAGAGCCCCAGCTTCCAACTCCCCAGCGGCACGAAGTAATCGCTCCCCACACCCGCAGGCCCGCGGGGCCCGAAATGCTGCGGCCTGTGCCCCGACTCCGCCCCCTCCAGCCACGTGCGATCCATGGGGGCCGCCATCTTGGCAAACCTCCGCCACGCGGCCGGCCACGTGCAACTCATGGGGGCCGCCATCTTGGATGCCATCTTCCTCGCGGCCCGCCACGTGCAATCCATGGGCTCGAACTGCATCTCCGCGCTCGGACAACTCATCGGACGAATACGACTATGAACTCAGATTGCAGTCCAGAGGGGCCACTCCAGCACAGCTGATTGAGCTGCCGACTACCCGCAACTCAGCGCAGTCACTCTGGACCAATCACGCCCGAAGCATCTGCGAAATCCGATGGCAGAGGTCCATATCAGCGGGTACAAAACGCCATGCCTCTTCGACTCCGGGAGCACTGAGAGTTTCATACATCCAGACCTGGTAAGACGCTGTTCGCTCCCCGTTTTCCCCGTGCAGCAAACTATCGCGCTCGTTTCAGGCTCCCATTCCATCCAGATCCAGGGGCGCACCGCCGCGACACTCACAATCCGAAGCGCTAGCTACTCAAAATTCAAACTCTACGTTTTGCCCTAACTCTTACTAGGCCTAGACTTTCAATGTAAGAAATAAGGAGAGAGAGGAGTTGAACACGTGGCTACAGGGATGGTGCAGGAGGGAGGGTTTTGGTTTCCTTGATAATTGGGGCTCATTCTGGGGTAGGTGGGACCTCTACAAACAGGATGGTCTTCACCTGAACCAGAGGGGTACCAATATCCAGGGGGGAAGATTTGCTAGTGCTCTTCGGGGGGGTTTAAACTAATTCAGCAGGGGGATGGGAACCTAAATTGTAGTCCCAGTGTACAGGATGTTGAGAGTAGTGAGGTCAGGGATAGGGTTAAAAGTTCGAAAGAGGGCACCGGCAAGCAAGACGCTGGTTTGAACTGTGTCTACTTCATCGCCATGAGCATCCGGAATAAAGTGGGTGAGCTTGCAGCATGGGTTGGTACCTGGGATCTCGATGTTGTGGTGATTTCGGAGACATGGGTAGAGCAGGGACAGGAATGGTTGTTGTAGGTTCCAGGATTTAGATGGTTCTGTAAGAACAGAGAAGATGGTAAAAGGGGGGGGGGGGGGGGGGGTGTGGGGGGTGTGGCATTGTTAATCAAGGAAAGTATTACGGCGGTAGAAAGGACGTTTGAGGACTCATCTACTGAGGTAGTAAGGGCCGAGGTTAGGAACAGGAGAGGAGAGGTCACCCTGTTGGGAGTTGTCTATAGGCCTCCAAATAGTTCCAGAGATGTAGAGGAAAGGATTGCAAAGATGATTCTCGACAGGAGCGAGAGTAACAGGGTAGTTGTTACGGGGGACTTTAACTTTCCAACTATTGACTGGAAATACTATAGTTCGAGAAACATAGATGGGTCAGTTTTTGTGCAGTGTGTGCAGGAGGGTTTTCTGACACAGTATGTAGACAGGCCAACAAGGGGCAAGGCCACATTGGATTTGGTACTGGGTAATGAACCCGGCCAGGTGTTAGATTTAGATGTAGGTGAGCACTTTGGTGATAGTGATCACAATTCGGTTATGTTAACTTTAGCAATGGGCAGGGATAGGTATATACTGCAAGGCAAGAATTATTGCTGGGGGAAAGGCAATTATGATGCTATTCGGCAAGATTTAGGATGTATAGGATGGGGAAGAAAACTGCAGGGGATGGGTACAATCGAAATGTGGAGCTTTTCCAGGAACAGCTACTGCATGTCCTTGATAAGTATGTACCTGTCAGGCAGGGAGGAAGTTGTCGAGCAAGGGAACTATGGTTTACTGAGGAAGTTGAAGCACTTGTCAAGAGGAAGAAGAAGGCTTATGTTAGGATGAGACATGAAGGCTCAGTTAGGGCACTTCAGAGTTAGCCAGGAAGGACCTAAAGGGAGAGTTAAGAAGAGCGAGGAGAGGACACGAAAAGTCATTGGCGGATAGGATCAAGGAAAACCCTAAGGCTTTCTATAGGTATATCAGGAACAAAAGAATGACTAGAGTAAGATTAGGGCCAATCAAGGATAGTAGTGGAAGGTTGTGTGTGGAATCAGAGGAGATAGGGGAAGCGTTAAATGGATATTTTTTGTCAGTGTTTACACTGGAGAAAGACAGTGGGCGAAATTCTCCTACCCCCACGACGGGTCGGAGAATAGCGGGACGGCCTTCCCGACATTTTTCCCGCCCTCCCGCTATTCTCCCCCCCCCCCCCCCCCCCCGCCCAAATCCCGACACGAATCGCTGCCGCCGTTTTTTTACGACCGGCAGCGATTCACAGCTGTTCGATGGGCCGAAGTCCCAGCCCTTTACGCTGTTTTTACGAACGGCAAACAGACCTGGTCTGGCCGTTCGTAAAAACGGCGGGAACAACTCGCTTTTTATGCCCATGGCACCGATTGGCACGGCAGTACCACGGCCGTGCCAAGGGTGCCATGGGCCCGCGATCGGTGGGCACCGATCGCGGGCAGCGGGCCCGATGCCCGCGCACTATTTGTCCTTCCGCTGCCCCGCAGTATCCATTCGCGGGGCGACTGAGGGGCATCCCGGCCCGCGCATGCGCGGGTTTCACGGAAATACGCGATGACGTCATCCGCGCATGCGCGGGTTGGAGTCTTCCAATCTGCGCATGCGCGGCTGACGTCATATGACGCGTCAGCCGGCGCTAACTCCGGCAAGCGGGCTTAACGAAATTCGTTAAGCCCGTGATGCCGGAGCTTGCGGCGTCGGGCTGCTAGCCCCGACCGGGGACCAGAATCGGTTCCTTGTCGGGAAGGGGCGCGCTGGCGTCAAACCCGCCCGGGTTTGACGCCAGCCTTACGATTTCTCCCGTTTTGGGAGAATCGCGCCCAATGTTGTCGAGAAGAATACTCAGGTACAGTCGACCAGGCTAGATGGGATTGAGGTTCAGAAGGAGGAGGTGTTAGCAATTTTGGAAAACGTAAAAATAGATAAGTCCCCTGGGCCAGATGGGATTTATCCTAGGATTCTCTGGGAAGGCAGGGTGGAGATTGCAGAGCCTTTGTCCTTGATCTTTATGTCGTCTTTATCGACAGGAATAGTGCCGGAAGACTGGAGGATAGCAAATGTTGCCCCCTTGTTCAAGAAGGGGAGTAGAGACAACCCTGGTAATTATAGACCTGTGAGCCTTACTTCGGTTGTGGGTAAAATGTTGGAAAAGATTATAAGAGATAGGGTTTATAATCATCTTGAAAAGAACAAGTTGATTAGCGATAGTCAACACGGTTTTGTGAAGGGTAGGTCATGCCTCACAAACCTTATTGAGTTTTTTGAGAAGGTGACCAAACAGGTGGATGAGGGTAAAGTGGTTGATGTGGTGTATATGGATTTCAGTAAGGCGTTTGATAAGGTTCCCCACAGTAGGCTATTGCAGAAAATAAGGAAGTATGCGATTAGAACATAAGAACATAAGAACATAAGAACTAGGAGCAGGAGTAGGCCATCTGGCCCCTCGAGCCTGCTCCGCCATTCAATTAGATCATGGCTGATCTTTTGTGGACTCAGCTCCACTTTCCGGCCCGAACACCATAACCCTTAATCCCTTTATTCTTCAAAAAACTATCTATCTTTACCTTAAAAACATGTAATGAAGGAGCCTCAACTGCTTCACTGGGCAAGGAATTCCATAGATTCACAACCCTTTGGGTGAAGAAGTTCCTCCTAAACTCAGTCCTAAATCTACTTCCCCTTATTTTGAGGCTATGTCCCCTAGTTCTGCTGTCACCCGCCAGTGGAAACAACCTGCCCGCATCTATCCTATCTATTCCCTTCATAATTTTAAATGTTTCTATAAGATCCCCACTCATCCTTCTAAATTCCAACGAGTACAGTCCCAGTCTACTCAACCTCTTCTCATAATCCAGCCCCTTCAGCTCTGGGATTAACCTAGTGAATCTCCTCTGCACACCCTCCAGCGCCAGTACGTCCTTTCTCAAGTACGGAGACCAAAACTGAACACAATACTCCAGGTGTAGCCGCACTAACACCTTATACAATTGCAACATAACCTCCCTAGTCTTAAACTCCATCCCTCTAGCAATGAAGGACAAAATTCCATTTGCCTTCTTAATCACCTGTTGCACTTGTAAACCAACCTTCTGTGACTCATGCATTAGCACACCCAAGTCTCTCTGAACAGCGGCATGCTTTAATATTTTATTGTTTAAATAATAATCCCGTTTGCTGTAATTCCTACCAAAATGGATAACCTCACATTTGTCAACATTGTATTCCATCTGCCAGACCCGAGCCCATTCACTTAACCTATCCAAATCCCTCTGCAGACTTCCAGTATCCTCTGCACTTTTCGCTTTACCACTCATCTTAGTGTCATCTGCAAACTTGGACACATTGCCCTTGGTCCCCAACTCCAAATCATCTATGTAAATTGTGAACAATTGTGGGCCCAACACGGATCAATGAGGGACACCACTAGCTACTGATTGCCAACCAGAGAAACACCCATTTATCCCAACTCTTTGCTTTCTATTAATTAACCAATCCTCTATCCATGCTACTACTTTACCCTTAATGCCATGCATCTTTATCTTATGCAGCAACCTTTTGTGTGGCCCATTGTCAAAGGCTTTCTGGAAATCCAGATATACCACATCCATCGGCTCCCCGTTATCTACTGCACTGGTAATGTCCTCAAAAAATTCCACTAAATTAGTTAGGCATGACCTGCCTTTTACGAACCCATGCTTCGTCTGCCCAATGGGACAATTTCTATCCAGATGCCTCGCAATTTCTTCCTTGATGATAGATTCCAGCATCTTCCCTATTACCGAAGTTAAGCTCACTGGCCTATAATTTCCTGCTTTCTGCCTACCTCCTTTTTTAAACAGTGGCGTCACGTTTGCTAATTTCCAATCCACCGGGACCACCCCAGAGTCTAGTGAATTTCGGTAAATTATCACTAGTGCATCTGCAATTTCCCTAGCCATCTCTTTTAGCACTCTGGGATGCATTCCATCAGGGCCAGGAGACTTGTCTACCTTTAGCCCCATTAGCTTGCCCATCACTCCCTCCTTAGTGATAACAATCCTCTCAAGGTCCTCACCTGTCATAGCCTCATTTCTATCAGTCGCTGGCATGTTATTTGTGTCTTCCACTGTGAAGACCGACCCAAAAAACCTGTTCAGTTCCTCAGCCATTTCCTCATTTCCCATTATTAAAACTCCCTTCTCATCCTCTAAAGGACCAATATTTGGTTGAAGGTGATTGAAGGTGATTTAGCGGTTTGGATCAGTAATTGGCTAGCTGAAAGAAGACAGAGGGTGATGGTTGATGGCAAATGTTCATCCTGGAGTTCAGTTACTAGTGGTGTACCGCAAGGATCTGCTTTTGGGCCACTGCTGTTTGTCATTTTTATAAATGACCTGGAAGAGGGTGTAGAAGGATGGGTTAGTAAATTTGCAGATGACACTAAGGTCGGTGGCGTTGTGGATAGTGCTGAAAGATGTTATAGGATACAGAGGGACATAGATAAGCTGCAGAGCTGGGCGGAGAGGTGGCAGATGGAGTTTAATGCGGAAAAGTGTGAGGTGGTTCACTTTGGAAGGAGTAACAGAAATGCAGAGTACTGGGCTAATGGCAAGATTCTTGGTAGTGTAGATGAACAGAGAGATCTCGGCATCCAGGTACATAAATCCCTGAAAGTTGCCACCCAGGTTAATCGGGCTGTTAAGAAGGCATATGGTGTGCTAGCCTTTATCAGTAGGGGGATTGAGTTTCGGAGCCACAAGGTCATGCTGCAGCTGTACATAACTCTGGTGTGGCCGCTCCTGGAGTGCTGCGTGCAGTTCTGGTCACCACATTATAGGAAGGATATGGAAGATTTGGAAAGGGTTCAGAGGAGATTTACTAGGATGTTGCCTGGTATGGAAGGAAGGGCTTACGAGGAAAGGCTCAGGGACTTGAGGCTGTTTTCGTTAGAGAGGAGAAGGCTGAGAGGTGACTTAATAGAGACATATAAGATAGTCAGAGGGTTAGATAGGGTGGACAGTGAAAGTCTCTTTCCTCGGATGGTGATGACCAACACGAGGGGACATAGCTTTAAATTGAGGGGTAATAGATATAGGACAGATGTCAGAGGCAGTTTCTTTACTAAGAGAGTACTACGGGTGTGGAACGCCCTGCCTGCAACAGTAGTAGACTCGCCAACTTTAAGGGCATTTAAGTGGTCACTGGATAGACATATGGATGAAAATGGAATAGTGTAGGTCAGATAGGCTTCAGATGGTTTCACAGGTCGGCGCAACATCAAGGGCCGAAGGGCCCGTACTGTGCTGTAATGTTCTATGTAACCTCAAGAGCCTCACCCTCAGCTTCGGCGGGCCCCTGCCCCCACTCACTATCTGCAGCCTCGGTACGCTGCGAATTCCCCCCCCCCCTCCTCTCTTCGCCAATCTCACAAAGGACTGTAAACCCGTAGCCACTCGTAGCAGGCGGTATAGCCTGCAGGATAGGGTATTTATCAGAGCAGAGGTCCGAAGGCTTCTCAGTGAGGTTGTTATAGAGGCCTAGTCCCTGGAGAGCTCAGGTGGTGGTCGTTTAGACCGGGGGAAAATTCCGCATGGTTAGCAGGGCAGCAGGGTAGCAAGGGCAGCAGGGTAGCATGGTGGTTAGCATAAATGCTTCACAGCTCCAGGGTCCCAGGTTCGATTCCCGGCTGGGTCACTGTCTGTGTGGAGTCTGCACGTCCTCCCCCTGTGTGCGTGGGTTTCCTCCGGGTGCTCCGGTTTCCTCCCACAGTCCAAAGATGTGCGGGTTAGGTGGATTGGCCATGCTAAATTGCCCGTAGTGTCCTAATTAAAGTAAGGTTAAGGGGGCTGGTTGTTGGGTTACGGGTATAGGGTGGATACGTGGGTTTGAGTAGGGTGATCATGGTTCGGCACAACATTGAGGGCCGAAGGGCCTGTTCTGTGCTGTACTGTTCTATGTTCTATGTTCTATGTTGTAGACTATAGTCAGACCATCAATAGATTTACGCTCCTCGACGCGTATCCCCTCCCCTGGATTGCAGACATGGTAAACCAGATCGCCCAGTACCGGCTCTTTTCCACGGTGGATCTGAAGTCTGCATACTACCAGCTCCCAATCCGCCCGGAGGACCGCCACTACACGGCATTCGAAGCCGATGGCCGCCTCTTCCATTTCCTCCGGGTCACTAATGGGGTCTCGGTGTTCCAACAAGCAATGGACTGAATGGTGGACCAGTACGGGCTGCGGGCCACGTTTCCGTACTTGGACAATGTCACCATCTGCGGCTATGACCAGCAGGACCACAACGCCAACCTCCACTGTTTTCTCCAGACGGCACAGAAACTGAATCTCACTTATAACAAGGAGAAATGCGTTTTCCGCACAAACAGACCGGCCATCCTCGGCTATGTCGTGGAAAACGGAGTCCTGGGCCCAGACCCGGACCGTATGCGCCCCCTCTTAGAACTCCCCCTCCCCTATTGCCCCAAGGCCCTCAAACGGTGCTTGGGTTTCTTTTCCTACTACGCCCAGTGGGTCCCTCACTATGCGGACAAAGCCCACCCACTCTTTAGGGCCACACGATTTCCCCTGTCAGCTGAGGCACGCCAGGCCTTCAATGGCATCAAGGAGGACATCGCCAAAGCGGTCATGCGGGCGGTGGATGAATCCACTCCATTTCAGGTAGAGAGCGACGCCTCAGAGGTAGCTCTTGCAGCCATTTTAAATCAGGCAGGGAGACCAGTCGCATTTTTCTCCCGAACCCTCTCCGCGTCAGAACTCCGACACTCCTCAGTCGAGAAAGAAGCACAAGCCACTGTGGAGGCTATTCGTTACTGGAGGCACTACCTCGCAGGTAGGAGGTTCACCCTCATCACTGACCAAAGATCAGTTGCCTTCATGTTCGACAACTCGCAAAGGGGCTAAATTAAAAACGACAAAGTTCTGAGGTGGAGGATCGAACTCTCCACCTACAATTACAACATTAAGTATCGACCCGGGAAGCTCAACGAGCCTCCGTATGCCCTATCCCGTGGGACATGCGCCAGCGCGCAGATTAACTGATTGAAAGTCATCCACAATGACCTCTGCCACCCGAGCGTCACCCGGCTCGCCCACTACATCAGGGCCCAAAACCTGCCTTTCTCCAACGAGGAAGTAAAAGCGGTCACCAGGGACTGCCCGATCTGTGCGGAGTGCAAACCGCACTTCTAAAGACCAGACAGGGCCCACCTGGTCAAGGCTTCTAGGCCCTTTGAACGCCTCGTGATTGATTTCGAAGGGCCACTCCCCTCAACTAACAAGAACGTTTACTTTTTAAACGTCGTAGACGAGTTCTCCCGTTTCCCATTTGCTATCCCATGCCCCGACGTGACCTCCCACACCGTCATTAGGGCCCTGCATAGCATCTTCACCCTGTTTGGTTTCCCCAGCTACGTACGCAGCGACAGGGGTTCGTCCTTCATGAGCGACGAGCTGCGTCAGTACCTGCTCGACAAGGGCATTGCCTCGAGCAGGGCTACCAGCTACAACCCCAGGGAGAACGGGCAGGTGGAGAGGGAGAACGCGACGGTCTAGAAGACCATCCTACTGACCCTCCGGTCTAGAAAGCTCCAAGTCTCCCAGTGGCAGGAAGTCCTCCCAGACGCGCTTCACGCTATTAGGTTCCTTTTGTGCACAGCGACCAATCAGACCCCTTACGAGAGGCTCTTCATTTTTTCCAGGGGCACTACCACGGTGGTCTCACTTCCGGCATGGCTGAGGACACCGGGCCCCGTACTTCTGAGGAAACACGTCAGGGCGCACAAAACCGACCCCCTTGTTGAAAAGGTGCGCCTGCTCCACTCCAACCCCCAGTACACATTCGTCGAGTTCCCTGACGGCCGTCAGGACACGGTATCCCTCTGGGATCTGGCACCCGCCGGATCCAGCTCTACCCCCACAGAAGGACCTCTCACCCTACACCCCATGCTGCCGCCCCCTCGCGCTCCCGAGCCCGCAAGCTCGCTCCACCAGTTCCGCGCATCCGCGCCGGCCAGCCCCCAGTCCCTGGTCGAACCAGGAGAGTATGAAGCTCGGATACAACCCACCCTGGAGTCCGCCATCATACCCCAGCACACAACACCCATCCAGCCACCGCAAGAGGCTGCAACCCCGGTGCTCCGCAGATCACAGCAGACAATTCGACCACTGGACAGACTGACGTTGTAGACCACCACCCCCGCTGGACTTGATTTTTTTGCAGGGGGTAAATGTGGTGAATGTAACATGATAATTCACACTATGTCTTTGTAAGCACAATAGCGTTATCCAACCACTAGTGGGAGTAGCTCTGGGAATGCTCAGGAGCTTGTACAGGGCTCCACCCTTGACTCCGCCCACGACTCCTCCCCCTAGTGCTGCTGTATAAATACCCTTGTACAGAGTCAGCCTGCAGTTCACTGAGAGTTCATCAACGGGTAACAGGCTAGCTCTGTAGTAAGTCGATTAAAGCCTAGATTCATATCGGAAACACGTGTCTGATGAATTGATGGTTCCATCATATTGAAAATGTGTTCTTCACTGCAAACAGCCTCCCTCAACACAAGCCCTTCACTCTGGGTCCCTCCTGACATCAAGCAATGATAGCACACAAGTCTGATTTTCAGCATAATCAATAATTAATATAGGATAAGTTAATGACTATACCGACTGAGAAAATATCACCCAAAAGATCTATAATATATCTAATAATGGGGCACTTTGCCCTCCTGTTCACCTCTGTGGGTGCACACCCTGTGACTGTGGATGAGGTGGAAGCAGCCTGCTCTCTTGTTTCTGCATGCGACTGCGATGTCCGTGGCTTCCATCCTCATCATGGATGTGCCAGTGGGGACTCCTCTATAGGCTGCAGCACCTGCAGAGGTCTCATAGGCTCTCACTGCATGATTGCTTCCTGAGTAATGAGGGCTGAGGGATGATGAAGAGAGGGATGATGCCAGTCAGTGACCCCTCATCAGCCACATTCACTGCCTCAGTACTTTCATTGTTCCCTTGCAGCTGCCATCCACTCCTTTCTGTACCACTAGTGACACTGAACAGTTAATGATACAGGGACTCTGTTTCTGTGCGAGTCAGTGCACTGCTACTGTGCATACTCAAGAGTGGTGCTGCATACGGCTCTCAAAGAGGTTGGCCGTTCTTTCAATGGAGGAGCTTATGCGCTTAAAACCCCAGGGTCGTATGGAACAAATCTAGTCTGTGGAAACCTCCATTTGCCTATGGATCCACAATGCCTCAGGAATGTCTAGTCTAGCATTCAAAAACTCATCTGCTTTTGATGCTGAAGGAAACTTCTCATCCCTTGTGACACCTGAGGTACCGCATGTTCACCCTGCTAAGCATGTTGTGCATGTCCTCCATCCCGCGAGGGTAAATTCGCACAGCTGCCTCATCTTCCTCCTCCTTCTGTGCCCTCATGAGGTGCAGTTCATCTAGTGTTCTTTGTTCTAAGCTGTATTGAGGCCCAACCAAGATGAGTGTCTTTGCATTGGTAGAAGGTGTGGAGGAATGATGTGTTGGTGCAGTGTTTGGAACATCTCTCCCCACCAAGAAGGCTGACGACGGCTGGTACGGTACATTCTGCTCCTCCTACGTAACTGGCCCTGTGATAAATACAAAGATGGTGATGAGAACTTGGGCTACTCAGCAGGTGCCTCAACAAAATCAACCCATGTGTAGCCACAGAGCATACTGGTCAGGAGTGACCTCCATGCCTTTCACCTGTTGATTGAGCTGGAAAGTGACCCTAAAGTTGATGACTTCTCATTTCACTATCATCTATGGCTTGACGTAATGGGAATCCTGTGATCTCCAGTATTGCCTCCTCCATTAGGGTCAGTGTGTGAACTGCAGCACACTATCTCTCATCTCAGACATCCATCCAGAACTACACACTCTCTTCTACAGGATGAAGGGACATGTTATCATGCCTCCTCCGGACGTCTTGCACCACGAGGCCACTAATCTGGCAGAGATCCCACCTGTCCACAAGGCCGCCGAGATGGCAGCCATCCCACCTGTCCAGGTGCCGGCGTTCCCCCCTCCACCTCTGCGTGATCGACGAGAATGCGGCGCCCACCACAAAGACTGGATCTATAGACTTAAATCTTGTAAATTTTGTTCAGTTTGCTCTGTATCTGCACGATAGACACCTTCCAATGTACATATGTTAATTAATTCCCTACTTGAACATCGTTATGAATGCATATACAGCCACAATCCAAAATTTATTTTAAAAGTGGGAGATGTCATAATATCCACTCATGTATATCATGAGATGCAGACAGGCAGTGATTGACACACAGGATAACCAGTGAACACACATGACACAGAACAACTAATCACCAGACAGGACACCACCAGTATAAAGCCCACAGGGCATTAAGACTCTCCCTGTCTCACAGGACACGGCCAGGGAAATTGTCGCAGTGCACAGGCCAATTAACATCATCACCATGTGGTAGAGAGCTAGTCTTGTCAAGCCAGTAGGAGGTTATCAGTTTGGTTAATAGAGTGTCAACCCACAGCAGATTATGTACAGCGATCAACAGGTTCAACAAAACAGTGTTGGACCATCTCCTGTGTCAGAAGCCTGTTTCTCGTTTTACTGCATCCAGTTGCAGTCGATGGTAGACCAACACAGATAACACATCAGAGTTCTTTGAAGATACAAACAGCAAGTTGGATAATGGGGAACCTGTGGATGTGGTATATCTAGACTTCCAGAAGGCGTTTGACAAGGTGTCACATGAAAAAAGGCTGATCCAGAAGGTGGGATTGCATGATATTGGGGTAGTGTACTAGATTGCATTGAGAATTGGCTGATTGATAGAAAGCAGAGGGTGGGGATAAATGGGTCCTTCTCTGGCTGGCGAACTGTAACTAGCGGGGTGCCACAGGGCTCAGTCCTCGGACCTCAACTGTTTACAATCTATATAGGGAAAGCAGTCAGTGAAGAGGAGATAGAGTTTACAGGCGGATATAGATAGACTAGGAGAATGGGCAAAGATTTGGCAGATGGAATTTAATATGGATAAGTGTGAGGTTATCCACTTTAGCCAAAAAAATAGAAAAGAAAATTATTATCTAAATGGAAAGCAGATTCAAAATGCGTCTGGGCAGAAGGATCTGCGTGTCTTTGTTCATGAATTGCACAAAGGTGGTATGCAGGTACAACTTGAAATAAAAAAGACAAATACATTTTTAAAAAATATTTAGAGTACCCAATTTTTTTTTTGTTTCCAATTAAGGGGCAATTTTAGCATGGCCAATCCATCTACCCTGCACATCTTTGATTGTGGGGGTGAGACCCACACAAACACAAAGAGAATGTGCAAACTCCACACAGACAGTGACCCGTGGCCGGGATCGAACCCGGGTCCTCAGCACCTTGAGGCAGGCAAATGCAATTTTAGCGTTTATTGCAAAAGGACTGGAGTATAAAAGTAGAGAAGTGTTGTTGCAATTGCATAGTGTTAGTGAGACGACATCTGAGTATTATGTCCAGATTTGGTCTCTTTATTTGAGGAAGAATGTGGTGGCATTGGAGGCAATTGGCAGGAGGTTCACCAGATTGATTTTGGGGATGAAAGGGTTGATGTATGAGGAATAATTGAGCATTTTGGGCTTATACTCACCGGACTTTAGAAGAATAGTAAGAAGTCTTACTGTCATTTTACCTGAGGAAGGGTCAGTGCTCCGAAAGCTAGTAATCGAAACAAACCTGTTGGACTTTAACCTGGTGCTGTAAGACTTCTTACTGTGCTCACCCCAGTCCAACGCCAGCATCTCCACATCATGTTTAGAAGAATGAGAGGGGATCTAATCGAGATATATAAACTACTAAGATGGATTGATAAAGTAAACGTAGACCAAATGTTCCTCCTTGTGGGGCAATCTAGAACAAGAGGTCACAAATATAGGTTGAGAGGAGGTATATTTAAAACTGAGGAAAGGAGGAACTACTTCTCCCAGAGGATGGTGAATTTTTGGAACTCACTTCCCAAAGTGTGGTGGAGTCTGAATCATTAAATAGTTTCAGGAAGGAGATAGATATATTTCTGATTTCAAAAATGGGTTAAAGGGATATGGGGAACAGGCATGGAGTTGGACTTGAGACCAGAAAGAGATCAGCCATCATCTGATTGAATGGCAGAGCAGGCTTGAAGGGCTGAATTGCCGATTTCTGCCCTTAATCCCTATGTTCCTATTAAACCAATTTTACAAACGTGCATTTGAGGCAGCACGGTAGCACAAGTGAATAGCACTGTGGCTTCACAGATCTATCCACTTGTGCTACATAAGAACATAAGAACTAGGAGCAGGAGTAGGCCATATGGCCCCTCGAGCCTGCTCCGCCATTCAATGAGATCATGGCTGATATTTTGTGGACTCAGCTCCACTTTCCGGCCCGAACACCATAACCCTTAATTCCTTTATTCTTCAAAAAACTATCGATCTTTATCTTAAAAACATTCAATGAAGCAGCCTCACTTGGCAAGGAATTCCATAGATTCACAACCTTTAGGGAGAAGAAGTTCCTCCGAAACTCAGTCCTAAATCTACTTCCCCTTATTGTGAGGCTATGCCCCCTAGTTCTGCTTTCACCCGCCAGTGGAAACAACCTGCCCGCGTCTATCCTATCTATTCCCTTCATAATTTTATATGTTTCTATAAGATCCCCCCTCATCCTTCTAAATTCCGAGTACAGTCCCAGTCTACTCAACCTCTCCTCGTAATCCAACCCCTTCAGCTCGGGATTAATCTAGTGAATCTCCTCTGCACACCCTCCAGCGCCAGTACTTCCTTTCTCAGGTAAGGAGACCAAAACTGAACACAATACTCCAGGTGTGGCCTCACTAACATCTTATACAATTGCAGCATAACCTCCCTAGTCTTGAACTCCATCTCTCTGGCAATGAAGGAAAAAATTCCATTTGCTTTCTTAATCACCTGTTGCACCTGTAAACCAACTTTTTGCGATTCATGCACTCGCACACCCAGGTCTCTTTGCACAGCAGCATGTTTTAATATTTTATCATTTAATTAATAATCCCTTTTGCTGTTATTCCTACCAAAACGGATAACCTCACATTTGTCAACATTGTATTCCATCTGCCAGACCCTAGCCCATTCACTTAACCTATCCAAATCCCTCTGCAGACTTCCGGTATCCTCTGCACTTTTTGCTTTACCACTCATCTTAGTGTCATCTGCAAACTTGGACACATTGCCCTTGGTCCCCAACTCCAAATCATCTGTAAATTGTGAACAATTGTGGGCCCAACACTGATCCCTGAGGGACACCACTATCTACTGATTGCCAACCAGAGAAACACCCATTAATCCCCACTCTTTGCTTTCTATTAATTAACCAATCCTCTATCCATGCTACTACTTTACCCTTAATGCCATGCATCTTTATCTTATGCAGCAACCTTTTGTGTGGCCCATTGTCAAAGGCTTTCTGGAAATACAGATATACCACATCCATTGGCTCCCCGTTATCTACTGCTCTGATAATGTCCTCAAGAAATTCCACTAAATTAGTTCGGCACGACCTGCCCTTTATGAACCCATGCTGCGTTTGCCCAATGGGACAATTTCCATCCAGATGCCTCGCTATTTCTTCTTTGATGATAGATTCCAGCATCTTCCCTACTACCGAAATTAAGCTCACTGGCCTATAATTACCCGCTTTCTGTCTACCTCCTTTTTTAAACAGTGGTGTCACGTTTGCTCATTTCCAATCCGCCGGGACCACCCCAGAGTTGAGTGAATTTTGGTCAATTATCACTAGCGCATTTGCAATTTCCCTCGCCATCTCTTTTAGCACTCTGGGATGCATTCCATCAGCTCCAGGAGACTTGTCTACCTTTAGCCCCATTAGCTTGCCCATCACTACCTCCTTAGGTGATAATAATCGCAGGGTCCTCATCTGTCATAGCCTCATTTCTATCAGTCACTGGCATGTTATTTGTGTTCCTCAGCCATTTCCTCATCTCCCATTATTAAATCTCCCTCCTCATCCTCTAAAGGGCCAATATTTACCTTAGCCCACTCTTTTTGTTTTATATATTTGTAGAAACTTTTACTATGTTTTTATATTCTGAGCAAGTTTACTCTCATAATCTATCTTACTCTTCTTTATAGCTTTTTTAGTAGCTTTCTGTTGCCCCCTAAAGATTTCCCAGTCCTCTAGTCTCCCACTAATATTTGCTACTTTTTCCTTCAATTTGTTACTCTCCCTTATTTCCTTAGATATCCACGGTCGATTTTCTCTCTTTCTACCGTCCTTCATTTTTGTTGGTATAAACCTTTGCTGAGCAGTGAAAAATCGCTTGGAAGGTTCTCCACTGTTCAACTGTTTCACCATAAAGTCTTTGCTCGCAGTCTACCTTAGCTTGCTCTTCTCTCATTCCATTGTAATCTCCTTTGTTTCAGCACAAAACACTAGTGTTTGATTTTACCTTCTCACCCTCCATCTGTATTTTAAATTCCACCATACTGTGATTGCTCCTTCCGAGAGGATCCCAAACTATGAGATCATTAATCAATCCTGTCTCATTACGCAGGACCAGATCTATGACCGCTTATTTCCTTGTAGGTTCCATTACATACTGTTCTAGGAAACTATCGCGGATACATTCTATAAACTCCTCCTCAAGGCTGCCTTGACCGACCTGGTTAAACCAATCGACATGTAGATTAAAATCCCCCATGATAACTGCTGTACCATTTCTACACGCATCAGTTATTTCTCTTTTTATTGCCTGCCGCACCATAATGTTACTATTTGGTGGCCTATAGACTACTCCTATCAGTGACTTTTTCGCCTTACTATTCCTGATTTCCACCCAAATGGATTCAACCTTATCCTCCATAGCATCGATGTCATCCCTTACTATTGCCCGGATGTCATCCTTAAATAACAGAGCTACATCACTTCCCTTACCATCCACTCTGTCCTTGTGAGTAGTTTGATACCCTTGGATATTTAACTCCCAGTCGTGACCATCCTTTAACCATGTTTCAGTAATGGCCAGTAAATCATAGTCATTCACAATGATTTGCGCCATCAACTCATTTACCTTATTCCGAATACTACGAGCATTCAGGTAAAGTACATTTATGTTGGCTTTTATACCTCTGTTTTGAATCTTAACACCTCGATCAGTAACCTCTTCTAAGTTATATTTCCTCTTAACTTTTCTCCTAATTTTCCTTGTCATTGAACCCATATCTTCATGTAACAACCTGCCGCCTCGCTTACCATTTATGTTTTTACTTCCTGTTTTATTATTTTAGTATTACTGGGCCTATTCACTGAGCTCCCCTCAGTCACTGTACCTAGTACTGTCACCCTTTTTGATTTTTGACTATGGCTCCTCTGCCTTACACTTTCCCCCTTACTGCCTTTTGTTTCTGTCCCTGTTTTACTACCTTCCGACTTTCTGCATTGGTTCCCATCCCCCTGCCACATTAGTTTAAACCCTCCCCAACAGCTCAAGCAAACACCCCCCCCCCCAGGACATCGGTTCCAGCACGTTCTCCGCGTGTCTGCGTGGGTTTCTTCCGGGTGCTCCTGTTTCCTCCCACAGTCCAAAGACGTGCCGGTTAGGTGGCTTGGCCATGGTAAATTGTCCTTAGTGTCCAAAAAGGTTAGGAGGGATTACTGGGTTACGGGGATAGGGTGGAAGTGAGGGTTAAGTGGGTCGGTGCAGACCTGATGGGCCGAATGGCCTCCTTCTGCACTGTATGTTCTATATTCTAGAGGAGAGACTTGCTCAGGAAAATATGGCTGGCAGCCACATACATTTTTTTAATGTGCGCCACACAAACAATGTCATTCCTGGGAGTATACCTCAGAAATTATATCTAGTGCATACCAAAACATTCTTAAATCTGTTTAAGCTCTGCATTTTTAATTGATGAACAAAGCTAACCATTAAAGTGCTCATGCAACACAGCATTCATTATAAGGTACAGAATACAAAGAACAAAGATCAGTACAACACAGGAACAGGCCCTTCGGCCCTCCAAGCCTGCGCCGGTCACGTGTCTTGTCTCGGCCAACTGCCTGTATCCTTCTATACCCCATCTGTTCATGTGTCTATTCAGATAAGTCTTAAAGGTCGCTAACGTATCTGCCTCAACAACCTCACTTGGCAGTGTATTCCAGGCTACCACTACCGTCTGTGTAAAAGGAAATTCCCCGCACATCTCCACGGAACCTTGAACTTGTGCCCCCTTGTAATTGTAATTTCTTCCCTGGAAAAAGCCTCCAACTGTTTCTTCTAAATTTAATATTTCTAATACAATCTTGCACACAACCTTCCATCACAGTTATAAAAATTTAATAGACAAAAACTCCAGAATCTTTGATATTTTTCTTCACTTTCAGAAAGATAAATCAGAAATAAAACTTGGATCAATACAGCATCTTCATGACATCACAAAGTGCTATACAGTCAGTTAAGTACTTTTCAGATGTTGTCACTGATGTAACATAGGAAAACACAGCAGCCAAATTGTGCACAACAAGAACCCACAAACAGCAATGAAATAAATGACTAGATAATTTCTTTCAGTTGTATTGGCGAAAGATAAATGTTGATTAGGCCAACTCTTTGTTCTTCTTCAAATAGTGCCATGGGGTCTTTCACATCCACTCAAGAGAGAAATTAGGACATCGATCAAGTATTTAATCTGAAAGGCAACACCTCCTGACAGTGAAGCACTCCCTCAGTTCTGAATTATCATCCTAGTTAATGAGCTGACGTCTCTGGAGAGGGTCTTTATTCTTCAGACTCACAAATGAGGATGTCTCTCGTGAACCAAGCCTGACACCTTGTCCCAATTATAATATGCATTGAATAGCTCTTGTAGATCTCAAGCATAACATATGGTCATTCTCATTTTTGGAAGCATTATGTAAATTTCCTCATAAACCTAAGACTGCCATATGCTATGGTCAGAAAGGTTATTGTCATGCAAGCAAGTACAATAATATTCTCCCAGATAGCCCACAAACCAAATCCGCTTCCTTGCCCACACAAGTATTCTTCACCATAACATCTAAAAGAAAAACAAAATTCAGTTTAAGATGCACTGTAAAAGTACAAATCATATCTTAAACAGTGAACAAGTAACAGTAAATTTTGCAAAGCTGAAATGTAATTACTGCAAAATCAAAATGAATCATAAATGAGGTGTCCCCCAACTCCACAGATGATTCTCTAAACCATGTGACCATTGAGTAAGGCATTCACCTCTGAAGACAGCCTTGTAAAATTGACCCTTTCAAGAAACAAATACAAATGCTCCGGGTTGGTGGGTGATCACAGAAAATACAGAGCAGAAGAGGCACTGTATTTTCGAGTTTGCAACGACACATGAAAAACACCCGACCTACCTACCTAATCCCATTGCCAGCATTTGGCTCATAGCCTTGAATATCATGACGTGCCAAATGCTCATCCAGGTTTTTTTAAAAGATGTGAGGCAACTCAGCACTACCATCCTCCCAGGCAGTGCATTCTAGACTATCACCATCCTTTGGGTAAAAAAGCTTTTCCTCATATCCCCCCTAAAACGCCTGCCCCTCACCTTGAACTTGTGTCTCCTCGTAACTGACTCTTCAGCGAAGGGAACAGCTGCTCCTTATCACCATGTGTATACCATAATTTTGTACACCTCTATCAGGTTGTCCCTCAGTCTTCTCTGCTCCAGCGTAAACAATCTAAGCCTATCCAACCTCTCTTCATAACTTAAATGTTCCATCCCAGGCAATATCCTGGTGAATCTCCTCAGCACCCCCTTCAGTGCAATCACATGTGTGGCGACCAGAATTGCACGCAGACTCCAGTTGTGGCCTTACCAAAGTTCTATACAACTCCAACATGACCTCCCTGTTTTTGTAATCTATGCCTCGATTGATAAAGGGAAGTGTCCCAAATGCCTTTTTCACCATCCTATTAATCTGCCCTCCTGCCTTCAGAGATATTTGGATTAACATGCCAAGGTTCCTTTGTTACTTGGGGCTTCCCAGTGTCATGCCTTTCACTGAATACTTCTTGTCAAATTTCTCCTTCCAATGCGTACACCTCACACTTTTCAGGATTAAATTCCACTTCAAAGCTTTTAATCTTCAAGATTTGCAGAGAGGTTTGAATAAGTTAAACAGAAATAAAATTGACTGTGAAAAAAAATACTTCAAATGTTTCCACCACATTAAAGGAAAGACTTTTATCTTAATTTCACCGATCTTTCATTTTGACATGCTGGGAGAGTTTCTTTGGACCCTCCTTTCAGAACACTCGCCTTCACCCCTCATCACCCTTTATGAGGCCGCTTCATACCCTCCTACTCCCCCATTTTCATGGGCATTTCCCCCTCAGAAAAGAGAGTAATTCTGGATCAAATCGTGGAAAATGGATAGGGACAGGAATGGGCCTACCGGCAAAATTCCTTACAGACAATGGGGTAGAATTTGCAAATGATGAGTTTAGGGATCTGTGTGAAAATGTGAATATCACAGTTATGAATATGGCTGCAAAAAGCCCATTTAGTAATGGTGTGAGTGATACAAACCATGCTCGGGAAAATGTTGGCAGATAGACCAAACTGCAAGCTAAATTCAGCTTTAGCACGGGCGGTACATGCAAATAATTCATTGCAGATGGTGCGGGGCTATAGTCCCTATCAGTTAGTGTTTGGTAGAAATCCTAAAATTCCGTCCATTTTGGATGATCTGCCTCCAGCTTGAGAAGAGACTACAATTAGCTTTGCATTTGCTCAGCATTTAAATGCATTACATAGCAGTAGAAAAGCTTTTTTGGAAGCAGAAGTCTCTGAAAGAATTCGCAGAGCTTTAAGGCATAATGTACGGCCATCAAATACCGTTTTTCAGCAAGGAGGCGTAGTATACTATAAGAGAGACAATTTTAATGAATGGAAAGGCCCAGGGAAGATCATAGGCATAGATGGCAAAACAATTATTTTGCAACATGGAAATCAAACTGTTAGGGTACATTCATCAAGGATAATGGATACAGATTACAAATTTTCAAATTTAGACAGAGCAGACATGATGAAGAACCAGGGTCATCTGGTATGCATGTGTTACAGATCTGTGAGGACAAGTTAACTGATACAGATAGGGTTTCTGTAGGGGAACACAACACTTCTGATGAATTAGAACAGGCCATTTTTCCGAAAGGACAACTGCTAAAAGTTGGTACAAAAGTGAGATACTTGCCTGAAGGGTCTAGTCAATGGAAGGATGCAACTGTTATTAGTAGAGCAGTCAAGGCCACTGGAAAGTATAAACATTGGTTGAATGCACAGCATTCAGGGGAGGGAGTGAAGACAATGGATTGGGAACACGTAGTTCAAAAATGGAGGGCACAGAAACGTAGTGCCAGTTCAGATAGTACATCAGATAGTGAACAGGTCCGCAGGAAAAGGTCGAGAACTATTGAAAGGACATCCCATAGCAGAAGGGAAAGATCAAGCAGTAGCAGCACAGAACGAGATACCAGATGGGAGAGGGGACGTAGTTTATCAAGGTCTCGGAACATTAGTAAGACTACGAATACTAATGGGAATAGAAGCACACATGCACATGAGATTTTGGTGGTTTCCAATAAATTAGATGAAAAAATTATCAAAGATGCCAAACAGGAAGAACTGCATAGTTAATAATAATAATAATAATAATCGCTTATTGTCACAAGTAGGCTTCAATTAAGTTACTGTGAAAAGCCCCGAATCGCCACATTCCACCGCCTGTTCAGGGAGGCCGATACGGGGATTCAACCCGCGTTTCTGGCATTGTTCTGCATTACAAGTCAGCAGTTTAGCCCACTGTGCTAAACCAGCCCTGTTGTAATGAATTTGGAGTATACACGGAAGTACCGGATAGGGGACAAAGAGCTCTATCCCACAGATGAATTTGCATGGAAAAGGTTCTCCCGGATGGAATTTATAAGGCAAAGGATAGGCTTGAGGCAAGGGGATTTGAAGAAAACTTAGAAGATCATGATTTAAGGGTAGATTCGCCTATGGCAGGAAAGGTTATTTTAAAGATCTTCTTGGCTCTATTAGCCACAAAGGCATGGGAATGCAAATCTATAGATACAAAAGCTCCTTTTTTGCAGGGGCATCAGCTTCAGAGAGATATTTTTCTCTGTCCTCCTAAAGAGGCAGCTAACAGAGAAGGGGTACTGTGGAAGTTGAACAAATGTGTATATGGATTGAATGATACATCTAGGATCTGGTATTTTTCGGTAAGGTCAGTTTTGTTAAAATTAGGCTGAAGCCAGTTAAAAGCAGATCCGGTAATGTGTTACTGTTTTAAAGAAAATCTTTCTGGCATCTTTATGATGCATGTTGATGATTTTTTGTGGGGTGGGACGAATTATTTCAAATCTATTGGAATCTCTGGTTTGAGGAAAGAATTCAGGGTTGGAAGTCAGGCTTCCGGTGCATTTAAATATATTGGACTGGAAATCGGGCAGACTAGGTTAGGGGCAACTTTACGTCAGCAATCTTATTTGGAAAGCACCAGTCCAATAGCAATTAGTTGTGGCCGGATTTTCACAAAAAGATGCAATGGTTTCAAAGATGGAAAAAGAGCAACTGCGAAGTTTAATTGGGCAACTGAATTGGTTAGGTCAACAGACTAGACCGGATGTGAGTTTTGATGTCTTAGAGTTGAGTACAAAAATGAATGATCCCAAAGTGGAAGACATAATAAGAGCAAATAAAGTGCTGGTCAAACTACAAATGCAGGAGTGTGTTTTGAGGTTCCCGGTTTTAGGTGACCGTAGGGACTTGAAAATCATAGTTTATAGTGATGCGTCCTATGCAAATCTATGTGATTGGGGTTTCAAGCACAGGAGGTTTTATAATTTTCCTTTTGGGGAACAATGGTAAATGTTGCCCTCTTGTGTGGGAACCAAAGAAAATAAGGAGAGTGGTCAAAAGCACTTTGGCTGCTGAGACGTTAAGCCTTGTATAGGCAGTGGACATGGTCTTTTATATATCTCAGATATTGACAGAAATTTTGGGATTAGGGGATTTAGGTAATATACCTATTGAATGTCACATTGACAATAAATCCCTGTGGGAAAATGTGCACTCTACAAAATGTGTCAATGAAAAGCGGTTCAGGATCGACATCGCAAGTTTGAAGCAGATGTTGTACAGAGGGGAAATAGCAAAAATTAAATGGGTTGACAGCAGTTATCAATTGTCAGACTGTTTTACAGAAAGAGGGGCTAGTTCACAGAAACTTTTGGATATTATTAATGAAGGGCGCCTGTTTCTGTGACTGTTTTTTTTCCAAAAATGAAAAAAAAGAAGGGGGAAAAATGCGTGTGTTTTTGGGTTTCTTGTAATTTTATTTTCACCTAATTATTTTTTTCTCCAAGGAAGGGAAGACTGTTAAGTAATGGGTTAAGAGACATTCCCATTGGTTGTCTCATTTATGTTAAGTATTCTATAATTGGCACTGATATATAAAGGGGCTTCAGGTGCCCTTTGTGTCAGGTGATGTGATGACAGAGTTTTGTGCAGAGTCTGTTAAAGTAAAATAAAGGTCTTTGTGAAAAGAAGCAGAACCTTTGACTCTTTATACAACAGCAGCTAAACGTCTGACATGAGGTGCCATTACAACCAGTGCTAGATGGTACTCTGGTGAGGTCTCCCAGCAGCAAATGGTGAATCCGAGGTCCCAGTTCAATCTGGCGAATGCATATTTAAATGATTCTTTAGGTCCAGTGAGAGCAAGAACTAGATTGCGATGTCTCACGAGATTACGTTAAATCTCGTGTGACGTTTTGAGCATTGCGAATCTCGTGAGAAGCCTCTCTCTCGATAGAATAGAACAATAGATCGTTACAGCGCAGTGCAGGCCCTTGATGCTGCGCCGACCTGTGAAACCAATCTAAAGCCCATCTACACTATTCCATTATAATCCATACGTTTCTCCAATGACCATTTAAATGCCCCTAACGTTGGCAAGTCCACTACTGTTGCAGGCAGGGCATTCCACGCCCTAACTATTCTCTGAGTAAAGAACTTACCTCTGACATCTGTCCTATATTATCTCCCCTCAATTTAAAGCTATGGCCCCTCGTGCTAGACATCTCCATCCGAGGAAAAAGGCTCTCACTGTCCACCCTATCTAATCCTCTGATCATCTTGTATGCCTCTATTAAGTCACCTATTAACCTTCTTCTCTCCAACGAAACAGCCTCAAGTCCCGCCGCCTTTCCAGATCAGATCTTCCCTCCATACCAGGCAACATCCTGGTAAATCTCCTCTGCACTCTTTCCAATGCTTCCACATTCTTCCTACAATGCGGCGACCAGGGCTGCACAGAATACTCCAAATGCGGCCGCACCAGAGTTTTGTACACATGCAACATGACCTCATGGCTCCGAAACCCAATCCCTCTACCAATAAAAGCTAACACGCCTTCTTAACAACCATATCAACCTGAGTGGCAACTTTCAGAGATCTATGTACATGGACACCGAGTTCTCTCTGCTCATCCACACTACCAAGAATCTTACCATTAGCCCAGTACTCTGCATTCCTGTTACTCCTTCCAAAATGAATCACCTCACACCTTTCTGCACTAAACTCCATTTTCCACTTCTCAGTCCAGCTCTGCAACTTCCGCACTGTCCACAACTCCACCGACTTTAGTGTCATCCGCAAATTTACTCAACCGTCCTTCTACACCCTTCTCCACGTCATTTATAAAAATAACAAACAGCAGTGGCCCCAAAACAGATCCTTGTGGTACACCACTAGTAACTGAACTCCAGGCTCAACATTTCCCATCAACCACCACCCTCTGTCTTCTTACAGCTAGCCAATTTTCTGATCCAAACCACTAAATCACCCTCAATCCCATGCCTCCATATTTTCTGCAATAGCCTACCGTGGGGAACCTTATCAAATGCTTTACTGAAATCCATATACACCACATCAACTTCTTTACCCTCATCCACCTGTTTGGTCACTTTCTCAAAGAACTCAATAAGGTTTGTGAGGCACGACCTACCCTTCACAAAACTGTGTTGACTATCCCTAATCAAATTATTCCTTTCTAGATGATTATAAATCCTATCTCTTATAATCCTTTCCAAGACTTTGCCCACAACAGAAGTAAAGCTCACTGGTCTATAGTTACCAGGGCTGTCTCTACTCCCCTTCTTGAACAAGGGGACAACATTAGCTATCATCCAGTCTTCTGGCACTATTCCTGTAGACAATGACAACATAAAGATCAAAGCCAAAGGCTCTGCAATCTCCTCCCTAGCTTCACAGAGAATCCTAGGCTAAATCCCACCCTGCCCAGGGGACTTATCTATTTTCACACTTTCCAGAATTGCTAACACCTCCTCCTTATGAACCTCAAGCCCTTCTAGTCTAGTAGCCTGTATCTCAGTATTCTCCTCGACAACTTTGTCTTTTTCCTGTGTGAATACTGACGGAAAATATTCATTTAGCGCCTCTCCTATCTTCTCAGACTCCACTCACAACTTCCCACTACTGTCCTTTACTGGCCCTACTCTTACCCTAGTCATTCTTTTATTCCTGACATACCTATAGAAAGCTTTAGGGTTTTCCTTGATCCTACCTGCCAAGGACTTCTCATGTCCCCACCTAGCTCTTCTTAGCTCTCCCTTTAGGTCCTTCCTGGCTAACTTGTAACTCTCAAGCATCCTTACTGAACCTTTGCATCTCATCTTTACATAAGTCTCCTTCCTCTTGACAAGTGATTCAACTACTTTAGTAAACCACGGTTCCCTCGCTCGACCACTTCCTCCCTGCCTGACAGGTACATACTTATCAAGGACACGCAGTAGTTGTTCCTTGAGCAAGCTCCACATTTCAATTGTGCCCATCCCTGCAGTTTCCTTTCCCATCCTATGCATCCCAAGTCTTGCCTAATCGCATCATAATTGCCTTTCCCCCAGCTATAACTCTTGCCCCGCGGTATATACCTATCCCTTTCCATCGCTATAGTAAACGTAACCGAAATGTGGTCACTATCACCAAAGTGCTCACCTACCTCCAAATCTAACACCTGGCCTGGTTCATTACCCAGTACCAAATCCAATGTGGCCTCGACTCTTGTTGGCCTATCTACATACTGTGTCAGGAAACACTCCTGCACACATTGGACAAAAACTGACGCATCTTAAGTACTCGAACTGTAGCGTTTCCAGTCAATATTTGGAAAGTTAAAGTCCCCCATAACAACTACCCTGTTACTTTCGCTTCTACCCAGAATAATCTTTGCAATCCTCTCCTCTATATCTCTGGAACTTTTCGGAGGCCTATAGAAAACTCCCAACAGGGTGACCTTCCCTTTCCTGTTTCTAACCTCAGCCCATACTACCTCCGTAGACGAGTCCTTATCAAACGTCCTTTCTGCCACCGTAATACTGTCCTTGGCTAACAATGCCACACCTCCCCCTCTTTTACGACCTTCCCTGAGCTTACTGGAACCTGTAACAACCATTCCTGTCCCTGCTCTATCTATGTCTCCGAAACGGTCATAACATCGAAGTCCCAGGTACGAACCCATGCAGCAAGTTCACCCACCTTATTCGGATGCTCCTGGTGTTGAAGTAGACACACTTCAAACCACCTTCCTGCCTGCCGGTACACTCCTGTGACCTTGAAACCTTACTCATGAGCTCACTACTCTCAACCTCCTGTACACTGGGACTACAATTTAGGTTCCCATCCCCCTGCTGAATTAGTTTAAACCCTCCCGAAGAGCATTAGCAAATTTCCCCCCAGGATATTGGTACCCCTCTGGTTCAGGTGTTGACCATCCCGTTTGTAGAGGTCCCACCTACCCCAGAATGAGCCCCAATTATCCAGGTATCTGAATTCCTCCCTCCTGCACCATCCCTGTAGCCATGTGTTCAACTGTTCTCTCTCCCTATTCCTCATCTCGCTAGCACATGGCATGGGTAACAACCCAGCGATAATAACTCTGTTTGTTCTAGCTATTAGATTCCACCCTAGCACCCTGAATACCTGCCTTACATCCCCATCCCTTTTCCTACTTATGTCGCTGGTGCTTGTGTGGACCACGACTTGAGGTTGCTCCCCCTCCTCTTTAAGAATCCCGAAACACGATCTGAGACATCACGGACCCTGGCATCTGGGAGGCAACACACCAACCGCGAGTCTCTATCATTCCCACAGAATCTGCTATCTGTCCCCCTAACTATGGAGTCTCCAATGACTAATGCTCTACTCCTCTCCCCCCTTCCCTTCTGAGCAACAGGGACAGACTCTGTGCAGAGACCTGTACCTCATGGCTTACCGCGGCAAGTTCCCCCCTCCCCCCACCAGTATCCAAAGTGGTATACTTGTTACTAAGAGGAGCGACCACAGGGGATCCCTGTACTGACTGCTTCCTCCCAGCCCCTCTCACCGTCACCCATCTATCTTCATTCTTCGGAGTAATTACATTCCTGAAGCTTCTATCTATGACCACCTCTACCTCCCGAATGATCCGAAGATCATTCAGCTCCAGTTCCCTAACGCGGTTTTTGAGAAGCTGGCGATGGGTGCACTGCCCACAGGTGAAATCAGCAGGGACACTGACAGTGTCTTTGTTAAAAAAATGTTCCCAATTAAGGGTCCACCTATCCTGCACATCTTTGTGTGGTTGGGGTGAGACCCACGCAGACACCGTGAGAATGTGTAAACTCCACACGGACAGTGACCCGGGGCTAGATCAACGACGTTGTGAGGCAGAAGTGCTAACTACTGCGCCACCATGCCGCCTTTTCTCTCTCTCGAGAATCAATGACCTCGTTGCAACACCAACAAGGCCGTTGAATCATTGCCTTAATATTAGTGTAATCGACAATTGTTTTGAAAGGTTTGGATAAAGCAGTGTCTGAAGCCATACCATACATAAATGTTATGGTTAAGATGTGGGAAAATTGCATGTTTTTCAATCTTCCTATTGAAATGCCCATTTATATATGAAGTTTTATAGGATCTTAAGAAAACCAAAAGCTCAAAGAATGTTGAAGCGACACTTGTAACTTTTTTTTTAAAGATAATCAGCCATTTCTAGCACTGATAATAATTTTAAACATTCTATTTTAGACACATGACTAATGAAACTTACATTCCTTTACTTGGTAACATGCCCCCTGAGCAATTGGCTACTATTTGTGATAATGTTGTGTCATTCCTTTGTTTGTCATCACAGAAGTACAGATTTCTGAATTCATTCACCTGCAGTGCCTTAAAAAAATGAAGAGTTACTTAAACTTATCATCAAGAGGCATGTCTGATTCCATGTAAATGCTGATGAAGCCTAAATCTATGTTGTTGGATTGCTTATCTGACATGTGTTACAATTTTTAACCATTAGACACAGGAAAGACAGCCTTGTCTTCAGTCCCCCACTAAATTCTTAGTTCCCTATCCATCCCTCCTTGGCGACTGTTTCAGACTGAACCAGATATTTAACAGTGTCAGTGCCCTGCATGACCCTCAGCTGAACTTCTAATCTCATACTCTTCATCACAAAGATCGCCTACTTCAAATAGTCTTTCGGCCAGCTTCCACCATTCATAAACTAATCTCATCTATAGCTCTTGTGTCATGCACTCATCACTCTGTGCTCACCGACTTACACTGGTCCACCAATAACTCAATTTTAAACTTCTCAAGTTGTGTTCAAATCTATCCATGGCTTCTTCTCCCTAAACCCCTCTGAGCATTCTGCATTCCTCTAACTCTAGACTCTTGTGCATTCTCTAGTTTTTCCACTATTGGTAGCTGTGCCTTCATCTCAGCTTCAAGTGATCCAATTCCCCCAATAAACCTCTCAACCGCCTTGAAAATGCTTCCAAAATTCTATCTTTCAGGCCAAGCCTAATTAAGGTCTCCTTCTTTGGCTCAATGTAATTTAAGGTTATTTTCCTGTGAAGCATCTTGAACTGCATTATTACATTAATGGTGATTTCCAAATGCATATTGCAACTTTTGCTTTATTTGCTGCTTATTAAAATATGCAGGACATATACTATTTGTTATTGATGAATTGAAAGTGTTACAGTGAAGTGATCTTTGGTGGAAAGCAGTATTTGTGATGAGTCATTTTAGGAGGCTGAATTTCTAGTTGGAGCATTGATGGACAAGAACACGAGTCAGATATACGGTTATAATGCTCAATTTTCTATCCCAAGCACATGTTTAACAAAGCACAACACAAAATTATGCCTACATGTTCAGCTGCAGGTCTAACAGGTGTACAAATGCTACCCATGTTCTGCCACCTCCCTACAAACAGTTTTCCCACTATCCCAATGTAAATTAAAAGATGTTGGCTTGTGGAATGTCTTTTTGTTTAAACTTGCATTGTGAAAATAAAACACAAACTGTTCTAGTTTATTAACGTAACATGAAAATAATCAATAACTTACCGCAAAGCTGTACCTCGGGATACTTAAGTATTGAAGCCAACTCAGCCCATTTGAAATACTTGGCAAGTTCACAAGAAGGCCAGAAAAGGTCTGCCCGTAAAAAGTAATTACATAATTAGAAATGGGAAGTGCCATATGTTGCTTGTTAATTAATAATATAAAAGTAATAATATCTATAAGAGAGGTTTGGTGGCATGCAGTCTCCATACAAGGCAAAACTAAATATGTCAACTACTGTCACAAATCTTCAACTTCTGAACAAAGTAATTTGGGTGAATGTTAACCCCCAAATATGGGTGGGTTGGAGTTGGATCAGGTGTTAAACATTTGAATAGATTTCAAACTTGATCTCAAAAAAGTTCCAACCTGCCCACTTCTGGGCTTATTGGAGGAAGCACAAGGGACTGGAAGCTAACCCACTCCTAGGATCCTAGGAGGTAGGTCGGCATTTCAAATATTTTGATGAGGCTGACAGTCTCTGATTTAAGTTGATTTGCACATTTCAATGTTGTTTTTACAGGCCTTGGGAAACTCAGAAAACCTGAAGGGAGGTAGGGTCAGCTTTTGGGAGAGGCTTAGTGCCTTTACAGCACTCCTCATGGACCAGGAGGAAGAGGAGTGTTCCCCAAATACCAAACTCAGAGATCGAGGACTGGAACCCTTTCTCACCCTGCCCCCTACCCCTAGATCTGGGTTCAGACCTACCTGCTCATGCTGCAGAGTCCATTCTACCTAACTGGAACTAATTGGACAATCATGGCAGACCACAGTTCTTTGAGTACTCTCTGTATGGAGACCATCCAGCAGGCATGGGAGGGGTGGATGGATTCAGTTTGCTGCACTAGCAGAAAGTTAGTTACTGTAACATTGTGTCTCACAAAAACATCCGGCTAGAGCTTCAACAAAGTAAAATTTAAATTCTCATTGTCTGCAGCCTGAAGGAGGAGAACCTAATTTCTTGGCACCCAGAAAGGTCAACAATTGGCAAGACCCAAGCCCACAGAAGGTGGCCTTCAGTTAGGTGCACTTCAGTCAGGAACGGCCCTAGGGTTGCTGGCGCCCCGGGCAAGCTGAACTTCGGCGCCCTTACAAGCCGAGGGCTTGCTTCCCCACGGCCCCTTCACCAGAAAACCCAAGCGGATTCGAACGGCCTTCTCCCCGTCCCAGCTCCTGCGATTAGAGCGAGCCTTTGAGAAAAATCACTACGTGGTGGGAGCCGAGAGAAATCAACTCGCAAACAGATTGTGTCTCACAGAAACCCAGGTAAGAATGTTGAAGTAGACAGAGAGAGGAGAGGGGCGGATTGATACTTGGGGTTGGCAGGGAGCAGCGTGGTTGGAGGGAGGGTGTGCTGAGAATGCTTTCCATGCAGGGATTTCTGACTTTAGAATGCACTCGCGGAAGAGGCGGTGCCAGCAAATTTCAAATTGCGCCCCCTAGCACATGGCGCCCCGGGCGACTGCCCGAGTTGCCGGTACCTTGAGCCGGCCCTGACTTCAGTAAGAGAGAGGCAGTAGCATAGTGGTATTGCCACTGGACCAGTAATTCAGAGATCCAGTGTAATGCTCTGGGGATTCTGGTTCAAAACCCACCATGGCAGATAGTGAAATTTGAATTCAATGACAATCTGGCAATAAAAGTCTAATGATGACTATAAAAGACTAATAATGACCATGAAAAACGTCTGGTTCACTAATATATTTTACGAAAGGAAATCTGCCTTCTTTACCTGGTCTAGCCTCCAGATGGACCATAGTTGGTCATCATCTCACTAGTGGGCGGCTGCTCGACCTGGTGTGGGTGATTGCTGACCAGTGCGACACAGTGGTCCCTCCCACCATCAAAACAGCCCATAGCATTTTTTCACTATGCCAATGAATTTGGGCTTATTACTCTTGACTGTTGGCTTCTGTGTTGTGTTAACACTCTTCAACAAAACGAGAATGCCCTCTCAGGGCGCAGGCCTTGCCAAATATTATATGGACCCGAGGCTGTCCAAGTGTCAGGCTGCCCCTTTCAATTGCTCCAGTTATGTTCAAAGAAATGCAAAACGCTAGGTTTGGCACCGGCTTGGTTACAAGAGTTATTCTTAAGTTGACATATTTAGACATCATTCTGCCTCTGAGCTCCACTCCAGATTTTTTTGGCCAGTTTGCTCCCTTGGCTTTCAGCTCTCCCTAGGTATTTACGAGGCAGTGGATCTATTCTCCTACAGCGTGGGCTTGGTTAATGAGTGCCACGGTGTGTTCACATGGCACTAGCCCTGCACACTGCATGATTCGAGGCCAAACCATCTCCAAGTTCCTCTGAAGCCTTAGCTTATGGCTGTGAGAGACAAAGTTTCTGTGTGTAATCAAGAAGAGGGCTTGCCTCTGGAGGGGCTGTGTATTTGACAAAGAGAGCCTTACATTTTTCTCTGTTTCTCACATTGCTTCTAGTCAGCATTTTAGGATGAAGTTGAGAAGCAAACTAACACACAAAAGCAGGAAGCATTCTAACTTTCTTCACCCGCACACTGGACACATCACATCGCCCCATTGGTCACATCAGACATTAGGAGCAGAAAATTCCTCCATTCTACCACCCAGCGATATAGTGGTTTAAAAAAGCAACAATTTTTGATGGGTGCCCGATCATGGTCAAACTCAACTTCCTGCTTTTTCTGCTAGAAGGAAGTAGACCATCCTCCCCAAAACTACAAATAAATGACAATGTTTAGGCAACCTCGCTGATCTCCATTCTGCCCACCACTGCTAAATTAACTCCAGATATTACTAGGATAGTGGTGATATCCATGGGTAGTTACAGAAAGCCTTGTGAAGCCTCTTTAGGAGTAGAAGGCCTGGCATCATCACTCTCCTCTGGCACCAAAATAATACCTTGTTTGGGTTTTGGCTCAGTCTGAGACTTAGACTAAAATTCTTCCTCATCTATTCAAGGCACTTCTATCCCTTTAACTGGATCCCACCACTTTGAGTGTCCTTCTCCATCTTTTTACTTTGATCCTGGCAGGCTCTCTCTGGTGGGAATACTACCTATACCCTGTCCTTCAAAAATAACCACCCTGATTCAGAAAAATGTGTTAGGATCTGGGACGGCTGAGTGCATGAGTACAAGTCTGAATCTGATTCTTGTGCAGCCAGGAAACTGAATGTGTGGAAATCAGAGGCAAAGATATTCCAAATACATTAGAGTGGGTAACAATGCCAACAACAGGAAGAAAGAAACAAGTGGAGGTTTCATCAACACATCATTTGAATTGGGGAGAATGGGCACGATTCAGCGGCCTCCTCACACCAGTGTCAGATGAGGCCGTTGAATCTTGTGGGACGTTGCGATCTGGATCTTGCCCTCACTGAGCGTGATCCAGATCTGTGTATTTAAATGAACCATGAGACTCAATTAAATATGCATTCATTGGTTTCTTCTGGAGGGGGAGGGTGAACAGCCAGTGGTCACGGCACACATCAGCACAAACGACATAGGTAAAAAAAGGGATGAGGCCTAAAAGCAGAACACAGGGAACTAGGAAGGAAGTTAAGAAATTGGTCCTCGAAGGTAGTGATCTCAGGATTACTACCGGTGCCACATGCTAGAGAGAGTAGAAATGACAGGGTATACAGGATGAATACATCGCTGAAGGGATGGTGTCAGGGGGAGGGTTTCAGATTCCTGGGGCATTGGGACCAGTTCTGGGGGAGGTGGGACCTGTACAAACTGGACGGGTTACACTTGGGCAGGACTGGAACTTATGCCCTAGCATATTTGCTAGAGCAGTTGGGGAGTGTTTAAACTAATGTGGCAGGGGGATGGGAACCGATGCAGGACGTTGGAAGATAGTAAAACAGGGACAGAAACAAAAGGCAGGAAGGGGGAAAGTGTAAGGCAGAGAAGCCATAGTTAAAAATCAAAAAGGGCAACAGTACAAGGTACAGTGACTGAAGGGAGCTCAGTGAATAGGTCCAGCAATACGAAAAGGAATAAAATGGGAAGTAAATACAAAAATCAAAAGCGACGCGGCAGGCTGTTATATGAAGATATGGGTTCAACGACAAGGAAATTTAGGAGAAAGGTTAAGAGGAAAAATAACTTATGAGAGGTTACAGATCAAGGTGTTAAGATTCAAAACAGAGGTATAAAAGTCATCATAAGTGTACTTTACCTGAATGCTTGTAGTATTCGGAAAAAGGTAAATTAGTTGATGCCGCAAATCATCGTGAATGACTATGATTTACTGGCCATTACGGAAACATGTTAAAGGATGGTCATGACTGGGAGTTAAATATCCAAGGGTATCAAACGATTCGAAAGGACAGAGTGGATGGTAAGGGAGGTAGTGTAGCTCTGTTATTTAAGGATGACATCCAGGCAATAGTAAGGGATGACAGCGGTGCTATAGAGGATCAGGTTGAATCCATTTGGGTGAAGATCAGGAATAGTAAGGCGAAAAAGTCACTGATAGGAGTAGTCTATAGGCCACCAAATAGTAACATTATGGTGGGGCAGGCAATAAACAAAGAAATAACAGCTGCATGTAGAAATGGTACGGCAGTTATCATGGGGGATTTTAATCTACATGTCGATTGGTTTAACCAGGTCGGTCAAGGCAGCCTTGAGGAGGAGTTTATAGAATGTATCCGCGATAGTTTCCTTGAACAGTATGTAATGGAACCTACAAGGGAACAAGTGGCCCTAGATCTGGTCCTGTGTAATGAGACAGGATTGATTAATGATCTCATAGTTAGGGATCCTCTCGGAAGGAGCGATCACAATATGGTGGAATTTAAAACACAGATGGAGGGTGGGAAGGTAAAATCAAACACTAGTGTTTTGTGCTTAAACAAAGGGGATTACAATGGGATGAGAGAAGAGCTAGCTGAGGTAGACTGGCAGCAAAGACTTTATGGTGTAACAGTTGAGGAACAGTGGAGAACCTTCCAAACGATTTTTCACAGTGCTCAGAAAAGGTTTATACCAGGGGTGGGCAAACATTTCCGTGCAAGGGCCACATTCAGAAATTCACAATTTTAAAGGGCCGCATAGTATATTAAGTAAAATAATTAATATTTTAAATAGCCAAAATAAAAGGTCTTTAAAGAACAAAAAACCCATTTATTTTATAAACAAAGTAACTCAGTAAGTAACAGAACAATGTCAATGAGAATGATGCATCTGACTGCAGTCATTTACCAGTTTGTTGAAATCAGGTTTCAAGTTGCTTGCGCTGATCCTTAACACTGACAGAAGCACAGCCTAGCCGAGTCAACGATAAAAACGCGCGTAGTGGGGTGGATGAGTGGGGCTGTCTCATTGGTCGGTTTAGTTGGGTGTGCGACCAATAGGAGTCCAGGTTACAAACAATAATAAGGCAATAATATGGCGAAGCAGGCTCGAGGGGCCAGATGGCCTACTCCTGCTCCTTGTTCTTATGTTCTTCCGGCGCCCAGGAACTAATGGCTGCGCCTGGGAGACCTTGCCACATGCCGTTTAGTACTAGCTTCCATAAACGTGGACCAGTCATAATAGCATCTGGGGGGTCTGTCAGGCCATTAGAGACCCCAGGTTGGTCAGAGGCACAGCAGGGAAGCACCCTGGCGGTTCGTCTGACAACTGGGCACGTTGACACTGCTAGGTTGGCAGGGTCACTGCTAGGGTGCGAGGCTCTCAATGTCAGGGTTCCTGAGTGCCAGGTTGGTACTGCCAAGAACCGGGCCAGGGGGGCCTTACCAGTTAGAGGGGGGTGAGGGGGTGTTCCCGGGGGCCTTCCCGAGGTTGGTGCGGGAGGGGGGGGGGGGTTATAGGGGTCAAAAATCAGGCGGGAGCTGAGGGGGGGGGGGGGGGGGGGGGGGGGAGGATCGGGCCAGCCAGACAAAATGGTCAGCACTGGGACAACGGCACTGAGGACCCGGGTTCGAATCCCGGCTCTGGGTCACATCCGTGTGGAGTTTGCACATTCTCCCCGTGTCTGCATGGGTTTCACCCCCACAACCCAAAGATGTACAGGTTAGGTGGATTGCCCCTTAATTGGAAATAAAAATTGGGTACTCTAAATTTATGAAAAAAAAGTGTGGTCTCGGCGGAGAGAAGCTCTCCAAGGCCAAAATATCGGCAGAGTGTCATTGAACAGCGGGGTGTTTCTCGACACTGCAGCTGCTGAGAAACACCCCGGCAATTGCAGCCAAAACCAGGCATAGATTTATTTTCCTTTGATATGCACCCATGAGACCATAAGACTAGGAGCAGAATTAGGCCACTTGGCCCATCGAATCTGCTCCGTCATTCAATCATGGCTGATATTTTCTCATCCCCATTCTCTTGCCTTCTCCTCATAACCCCTGATCTCCTTATTAATCAAGAACCTATCTATCTCTGTCTTAAAGACACTCAGTGAATCGGCCTCCACAGCCTTCTGTGGCAAAGAGTTCCACAGATTCACCACCCTCTGGCTGAAGAAATTCCTCGTCATCTCTGTTTTAAAGGATCATCCCTTTAATCTGAGATGGTGCCCTCTGGTTCTAATTTTTCTCACAAGTGGAAACATCCTCTCCATGTCCACTCTATCAGGACCTCGCAGTACCTTGTATGTTTCAATAAGATCCCCTCTCATCCAATGAACACAGACCCAGAGCCCTCAAAGGTTCCTCATACGACAAGTTCTTCATTCCAGGGATCATTCTTATGAACCTCCTCTGGACCCTTTCCAAAGCCAGCACATCTTTCCTCAGATACGGGGCCCAAAACTGCTCACAATACTCCAAATGGGGTCTGACCAGAGCCTTACACAGCCTCAGAAGCACATCCCTAGTCTTGTATTCTAGCCCTCTTGACATGAATGCTAACATTGCATTTGCCTTAACTGCCAACTGAACCTGCACATTAACCTTAAGAGAATCGTGAACAAGGACTCCCAAGTCCCTTTGTGCTTCTGCTTTCTGAAGCATTTCCCCATTTAAAAAATAGTCTATGCCTAGGTTCCTCCTTCCAAAGTGCATAACCTCACTTTTCCACATTGTATTTCATTTGCCACTTCACTGCCCACTCTCCAATTTCGTCCAAGTCCTTCTGCAGCCCCCTTGCTTCCTCAATACTACCTGTCCCTCCACAGATCTTTGTATCATCTGAAAACTTAGCAACAGTGCCTTCAGTACCTTCTTCCAGATCATTAATGTATATTGTAAAAAGTTGTGGTCCCAGCACAGACCCCTGAGGCACACCATTAGTCACCGGCTGCCATCCTGAAAAAGACCCCTTTATCCCCGCTCTTTGCCTTCTACCAGTCAGCCAATCCTCTACCATGCCAGGATCTTATCTTGAACACCATGAGCTCTTAACTTATTGAACAGTCTCCCAGACGGCACCTTGTCAAAGGCCTTCTGGAAATCTAAATAAATCACGTCCACTGGTTCTCCTTTGTCTAACTTGCCTGTTACCTCCTCAAAGAACTCTAACAGATTTGTCAGACATGACCTCCCTTTGACAAAGCCGTGCTGACTCAGTCCTATTTTACCATGCACTTCCAAGTTCTTCGCGATCTCATCTTTAATAACAGACTCTAAAATCTTACCAATGACCGAAGTCAGGCTAACCGGCCTATAATTTCCCGTCTTCTGCCTCCCTCACTTTTTAAGCAGTGGTGTTACATTCGCCACCTTCCAGTCCTGTGGGACCCTTCCTGCCTCCAGAGATTCCGGAAAAATCATCACAGGTACGTGGATAATTGGAGCACATTCTGGGGTAGGTGGGACCTGTACAGACAGGACGGTTTGCACCTGAACCAGAGGGGCACCAATATCCTGGGAGGGAAATTTGCTACGGCTCTTCGGGGGGGGGGGGGGGGGGGGGGGGGGGGTTTAAACTAACTTGTCAGGGGGTGGGAAAACGAGCTGTAGTCCAGAAGCCAGTGTTGAGAGTAGTGAGGTACTGAAGAGGGTATCAAGGTCGCAGGAGTGTACCGGAAGACAGAAAGGTGGGTTGAAGTGTGTCTACTTCAATGCAAGGAGCATCCGGAATAAGGTAGGTGAACTTGGAGCGTGGATTGGTACTTGGGACTACGATATTGTGGCCATACGGAGGCATAGTTAGAACAGGGACAGGAATGGCTGTTGGAAGTTCCGGGGTATAGATGTTTCAGTAAGAGTAGGGAAGGTGTAATAGAGGTAAAAGAGGTGAAGGGGTTGCATTGTTAATCAAGGATAGTTTAACGGCTGCAGAAAGGCAGTTGAAAGGGGATCTGCCTACTGTGGTAATATGGGCCGAAGTTAGAAATAGGAAAGGAGCGGTCACATTGTTAGGAGTTTTCTATAGGCCCCCAAATAGTAATAGAGATGTGGAGGAAGAAATTGCAAAACAGATTATGGATAGGTGTGGAGGTCTCAGGGTAGTTGTCATGGGTGACTTTAACTTACCAAATATTGATTGAAACCTCTATAGGTCAAACAGTTTGGGTGGGGCAGTTTTTGCACAGTGTGTGCAGGAAGGTTGCCTGACACAATATGTGGATAGGTCGACAAGAGTGGGGGCCACATTGGATTTGGTACTGGGTAATGAACCGGGCCAAGTGTTAGATTTGTTTGTGGGAGAGCAGTTTGGAGATAGTGACCGCAATTTGGTGTCTTTCACTATTGCAATGGAGAGGGCTAGGGCCATACAGGTTTATAATTGGGGGAGGGGTAATTATGATGCGATTCGGCAAGAATTAGGGGTCATAAGATGGGAACAGAAACTGTCAGGGAAAGGCACAAATGAAAAGTGGAGCTTGTTCAAGGAGCAAATACTAATTATGATGCGATTCGGCAAGAATTAGGGGTCATAAGATGGGAACAGAAACTGTCAGGGAAAGGCACAAATGAAAAGTGGAGCTTGTTCAAGGAGCAAATACTGCGTGTCCTTGATAGGTATGTCCCTGTCAGGCAGGGAGGAAATGGCCGTGTGAGGGAACCATGGTTCACAAAAGAGGTTGAATGTCTTGTCAAGAGTATGTAAAGATGAGAAAACAAGGTTCAGTTGGGTCGCTTGAGTAGTTGGTAGCAAGGAATGAGCTAAGAAAAAGGGCTTAGGTGAGCTAGGAGGGGGCATGAGAAGTCCTTGGCGGATCGGATCAAGGAAAACCCCAAGGCTTTTTACTCGTATGTGAGAAATAAAAGAATGACCAGAGTGAGGGTAGGGCCGGTCAAGGACAGTAGTGGGAACTTGTGCATGGAGCAAGAAGAAATAGGCGAGGCGTTGAATGAATACTTTTCTTCAGTGTTCACCAAGGAGAGGAGCCATGTTTTTGAGGATGAGAGTGTGATACAGGCGAGTAGGCTAGAGGAGGTAGATGTTCTGAGGAAGGACGTATTAGCAGTTTTGAAAAACCTGAGGGTCGACAAGTCCCCTGGGCCAGATGGGATATATCCAAGGATTCTTTGGGAGGCAAGGGATGAGATTGTGGAGCCTTTGGCTTTGATCTTTGGGTCCTCACTGTCCATGGGAATAGTGGCAGAGGACCGGAGAGTGGCAAATGTGGTTCCTCTGTTCAAGAAAGGGAATAGGAATGATCCTGGTAATTATAGGCCAGTTAATCTTACTTTGGTGGTCAGTAAGTTATTGGAAAAGGTCCTGAAGGATAAGATTTATGACCAGTTGGAAAGATGCAGCTTAATCCGGGAGGTCAACACGGATTCGTGAAGGGTAAGTCTTGCCTCACAAATTTGATTGAACTCTTTGAGGAGGTAACCAAGTGTGTAGATGAAGGTCGAGCAGTTGATGTCGTATACATGGATTTTATTAAGGCGTTTGATAAGGTTCCCCATGGTCGGCTCATGAAGAAAGTAAGGAGCTGTGGGATAGAGGGAAACTTGGCCAATTGGATAAGTAACTGGCTATCACATAGAAGACAGAAGGTGGTGGTGGATGGAAAATTTTCAGACTGGAGACCAGTTACCAGCGATGTACCACAGGGATCAGTGCTGGGTCCTCTGCTACTTGTGATTTTTATCAATGACTTGGAGGAGGGGGCTGAAGGGTGGGTCAGTAAATTTGCTGATGACACCAAGATTGGTTGCGTAGTGGATGAGGTGGAGGGCTGTTGTAGGCAGAAAGAGACATTGATAGGATGCAGAGCTGGGCCGAAAAATGACAGATGGAGTTTAACCCTGATTAGTGCGAGGTGATTCATTTTGGTAGAAAAAATTTGAATGCAGATTACAGGGTCAACGGCAGGGTTCTGAGGAATGTGGAGGAACAGAGAGATCTTGGGGTTCATGTCCACAGATCTCTGAAGGTTGCCACTCAAGTGGATAGAGATGTGAAGAAGGCTTATAGTGTGTCAGCGTTTATTAACAGGGGCTTGAGTTTAAGAGCCACGGGGTTATGCTGCAACTATACATGACCCTGGTGAGACCACATTTGGAGTATTGTGTGCAGTTCTGGTCACCTCATTGTAGGAAGGATGTGGAAGCATTCGAAAGGGTGCAAAGGAGATTTACCAGGATGCTGCCTGGTTTGCAGGATAGGTCTTATGAGGAAAGGTTGAGGGAGCTAGGGCTTTTCTCTTTGGAGCGGAGGAGGATGAGAGGCGACTTAATCGAGGTTTATAAGATGATGAGGGGGATAGATAGAGTGGACGTTCAGAGACTATTTCCTCGGTTGGATGTAGCTGCTACAAGGGGGCATAACTATAAGATTCAGGATGGGAGATGTAGGAGGGATGTACGAGGTAGCTTCTTTACTCAAGAGAGTGATTAGGGTGTGGAATGGACTGCCTGCTGTGATAGTGGGATCGGACACTTTAGGAACTTTCAAGTGGTTTTTGGATAGGCACATGGAGTACACCAGAATGACAGGGAGTGGGATAGCTTGATCTTGTTTACGGACAATGCTCAGTACAACATCGAGGGCTGGAGAGCCTTTTCTGTGCTGTACTGTTCTATTAATACTACTATTAATACTAATGCCTCCACAATTTCCTCAGCTATCTCTTTTAGGACTCTGGGGTGTAGTCCATCCGGTCCAGGTGACTTATCCACCTTCAGACCTTTCAGTTTCCCCAGAACCTTCTCCTTAGTAATGGTAACTGAATGTGAGGGGGCTGAATGGACCGGTGAAGCGGGCCCGGGTGTTGGCGCACTTGAAGGGGCTGGGGGCGGACGCGGCTATGCTCCAGGAGATGCACCTTAAGGTGGCGGATCAGGTGAGGCTGAGAAGAGGGTGGGTTGGACAATTGTTCCATTCGGGGCTAGATGCGAGGAACTGGGGGTTGGCGATTTTGGTTGGAAAGAGCTTGTCGTTTGTGGCGTCGAGTGTGGTGGCAGATACGTAATGGTGAGTGGTAGGCTCAAGGGGAGCGGGTGGTACTGGTCAATGTGTACGCCACCAACTGGGACGATGCAGACAGACCTGGAGACAGGGGGCTTGATATTGGGAGGAGATTTTAATGCTGTGCCGGACCCGACTCTGGATCGTTCGAGGTCCAAGACGGGCAGGAGGCCGGTGGTGTCCACAGTGCCCAGGGGGTTCATGGACCAGATGGGAGGGGTCGACCCTTGGAGGTTTCTGAGGCCGGAAGGTAGGGAGTTCTCGTTTTTCTCCCATGTCCACAAGGCTTATTCCCGGATCGATTCTTTTGACCTCAGCAGGGCGCTAATCCCGAGGGTGGTAGGGGCGGAGTACTCGGCGATAGTCATATCAGACCACCCTCCGCATTCGGTGGACCTGGAGCTGGGGGAGGGGAAGGATCAACGCCCGCTATGGAGGTTAGATGTGGGGCTTCTGTCGGAGGAGGAAGTATGTGGGCGGGTCCGTAGAGGGGTATTTGGAAGCTAATGACAATGGGGAGGTGCAAGTAGGGGTGGTCTGGGAGGCGTTGAAGGCGGTGGTTAGAGGGGAACCGATATCTATTAGGGCACACAGGGAGAGGGGGAGAAGGTTGAGAGGGAGAGGTTGGTGGAAGAAATGGTAAAGGTAGACAGGAGGTACGCGGATGTCCCAGAAGAGAGGCTTTTGAGGAAGCGTTATAGTGTCCAAGTAGAGTTTGATATACTGACCACCCGGAAGGCGGAGGCGCAGTGGAGGATGGCACGGGGGACGGTATATGAGTACGGGGAGAAGCCAAGTTGGATGCTGGCCCACCAGCTCCGGAAGGGCGAGGCAGCGAGAGATAGGGTGAGTTAGAGATGTAGGAGGGAATCTGGTGCAAAGTGCAAGGGACATCAATGGGGTGTTCAGGTCCTTTAATGAGGAGCTGTACCGGTCGGTGCCCCCTGGGGAGGAGGGCAAGATGGAGCGCTTTCTGGATAAGCTGGCGTTCCTGAGAGTGGGGAAGGAGCGGGTGGAGGATCTGGGGGCCCCAATCGAGTTGGAGGAGCTGATCGAGGCATTGGGGAGCATGCAGTCAGGGAAGGCACCGGGGCCTGATGGGTTCCCGGTGGAGTTTTACAAGCCGTTCTCGGACCTGCTCGGCCCGTTGTTAGTGAGGACCCTGAATAAGGCGAGGGCTTTGCCCCCGACGATGTCCAGGGCAATAATTTCACTGATTCTGAAGTGGGATAAGGACCCCCTCCAGTGTGGGTCTTACAGGCCGATCTCGCTCCTCAACATGGACGCAAAGTTGTCGGCTAAGATACTGTCCAGGAAGGTGGAAGATGTGGTCCCGCTGGTTATCCATGAGGACCAGACGGGGTTTGTGAAGGGGAGGCAGCTAAATGTCAATGTGTGGCGGCTTCTTAATGTTATAATGATGTAGGCGACGGACAGGGAGGCGGAAATAGTGGCATCGATGGATGCGGAGAAAGCTTTTGATAGAGTGGAGTGGAGTTACCTGTGGGAGGTGTTGAGGAGATTTGGGTTTGGGGAGGGGTTCATTAGTTGGGTGAGGCTACTGTACAGTGCTCCGGTGGTGAGCGTGGTGATGAATGGGAGGAGGTCGGAGGACTTTCGGCTGTCCCGGGGGACCAGCTTACCCTTGTCTCCCCTGCTTTTCGCGCTAGAGATTGAACCTCTGGCCATTGCACTGAGAGAATCGAGGAACTGGAGGGGGATTGTGCTGGGGGGGGGGTTGTTGGAAAAGCACTGGCTGTTGTTGTACGCGGACGATTTACTGCTGTACATTGAAGATCCGGCGGGGGGGATGCCAGAGGTGATGAGGATCCTGGGGGAGTTTGGTGACTTCTCTGGCTATAAGCTCAACGTGGGGAAGAGTGAATTGTTTGTGGTGCACATGGGGGACCAGGAGAGAGAGATAGGAGATCTTCCGTTGAAGAGGGCAGAGAGGAGCTTCAGGTATTTGGGAGTCCAGATAGCCAGGAGCTGGTGAGCCCTGCATAGATTAAACTTTACGAAGCTGGTGGAACAGATGGAGGAGGAGTTTAGGAGGTGGGATGTGTTGCCACTCTCCCTAGCGGGCAGGGTCTAGTCGATTAAGATGACGGTGCTCCCGAGGTTTTTGTTTCTTTTCCAGTGTCTACCCATCATGATTCTGAAGGCTTTCTTTAGGAGGGTTAATAGGAGCATTTTGGGGTTTGTGTGAGGGCGGAAGGCCCCGAGAGTGAGGAGGGTATTCTTGGAGCGAGGCAGGGAGGTGGGTGGGCTGCCGTTGCCCAACCTGTGTGGGTATTAATCTTTCGGCGGTGGCAGCCCTTTCTTGATTTCCTGGCGGAGTGTTAGAGGGTGGTCAATTTCAGCAGAAACCCGGGTGGGTGGGGGACGGGACTTTGGCTCGGTTATGGGGGTTTGTTCTTACGGCTCTATGTTTATTACTCTTTTTGTTGTTAATTTATTGCTTTGTATTGGGGGCGGGAGGTGTTTCTTTTTTTTAAAATAATTTTTATTGGAATTTTTTACAGAAAATATAAAAATATAACAAGTATAGCAACAAGCAGTAATATGCAACTAACAGCCCCATAACACCCACAATTCCCCCGTACCGTAACATCACATGTATCACACTCCCCCCACCCCCCCCCCCCCCCAACAAGAGAACTTAACCATAAATAAAATTAAATAAATCAAATTTAAATAAAATAAGCAAACATAATCAACTCCCCCCCCCCCCACCCGCCCCGGGTTGCTGCTGCTACTGTCCCAGTACCCTATCGTTGAGCCAGAAAGTCGAGGAAAGGTTGCCACCGTTTAAAGAACCCTTGCACCGATCCTCTCAGGGCAAATTTAACCTTCTCAAGCTTAATGAAGCCCGCCATGTCATTGATCCAGGTCTCCACGCTTGGGGGCCTCGCGTCCTTCCACTGTAGCAAAATCCTTCGCCGGGCTACTAGGGACGCAAAGGCCAGCACACCGGCCTCTTTCGCCTCCTGCACTCCCGGCTCTACCCCAACCCCAAAGATCGCGAGTCCCCATCCTGGCTTGACCCTGGATCCCACCACCCTTGACACCGTCCTTGCCACCCCCTTCCAGAACTCCTCCAATGCCGGGCATGCCCAGAACATATGGGCATGGTTCGCTGGACTCCCCGAGCACCTGACACACCTATCTTCACACCCAAAGAACCTACTCATCCTCGTCCCAGTGATGTGGGCCCTATGCAGCACCTTGAATTGGATGAGGCTAAGCCGCGCACACGAGGAGGAAGAATTTACCCTCTCCAGGGCATCAGCCCATGTCCCGTCTTCGATCTGTTCCCGGCGGGAGGGGTTTCTGTTTTTTCTTTTTGTTTTCTTGGTTGGGACAAAATTTAGATAGATAGAGAAATACAGCACAGAACAGGCCCTTCGGCCCACGATATTGTGCCGAACTTTTGTCCTCGGTTAATCATAGAATTTTGGACACTAAGGGCAATTTATCATGACCAATCCACCCAACCTGCACATCTTTGGACTGTGGGAGGAAACCGGAGTACCCGGAGGAAACCTACGTACACACGGGGAGGATGTGCAGACTCCACACAGGCAGTGACCCAAGTCGAAATCGAACTTGGGACCCTGGAGCTGTGAAGCAATTGTGCTATCCACAATGCTACCGTACTGCCCTTAAAATTTGTTGTTGAAAAATCTGAATAAAAATTATTTTTTAAAAAAAGTAATGGTAACTGCACTCACCTCTACCCCCTGGTTCTCATGGAGCTCTGGCATCCCACTGGTGTCTTCCACCGTGAAGACTGATGCAAAGTAACTATTCAGTTTGTCTGCCATTTCTTTGTTTCCTATTATTACTTGCCCAGCCACATTTTCTATTGATCCAATGTCTATTTTTCCCTCGCTTTTACCTTTTATTTATTCAAAAAATCTCTTCCTATCTTCCTTTATATTATTAGCTAGCTTGCACTCGTACATCATCTTCTTCCCCCCCCCTTATTGCTTTTTTAATTGTCCTCTGCTCGCTTTTAAAGGTTTCCCAATCCTCTGGTTTCCCACTAATCCTCACCACTTTGTATGCTTTTTCTTTAGCCTTTATGCTGTCCTTGACATCTCTCGTCAACCATGGATGCCTTGTCCTTCCCTGAGCATGTTTCCTCCTTCTTGGGGTGAATTTCTGTTATGACTCCCTAATAACCCCCTAAAACTCCTGCCATTGCTGTTCCACTGTCTTCCCTGCTAGGCTCCTTCTCCAATCAACTCTGGCCAGCTCCTCCCTCATGTCTTTGTAGTTATCTGCATTTAATTGTAATACCGTTACATCTGATTGCAGCTTCTCCCTCTCAAACTGCAGGGTAAATTCTATCATATTATGGTCACTGCTCCCTCAGGGTTCCTTCACCGTAAATTCCCTAATCCAGTCTACCTCATTACACATTATCAAATCCAGAATTGCCTGTTGCCTAGGAGGCTCTGTTATAAGCTGCTCCAAAAAAACATCTCTTAGACATTCCACAAATTCAATTTCTTGGGATCCACTACCAACCTGATTTTCCCAGTCCACCTGCATATTGAAGTCCCTCATGATTATTGTAATATTGCCTCTTTTACATGCCTTTTCTATCTCCTGATTTATTTTCTGCCCCACATCCTGACTACTGCTAGAGGGCCTGTGCATAACTCCCATCAGGGTCTTTTTACCTTTGCGATTCCTCAACTCTACCCACAGAGATTCCGATCCTATATCGCTCCTTGCTATCGATTTAACTAACAATGCAACCCCTCCCCCTTTGCCCAAGTGCCTGTCCTTTTGATAGGACATATATCCTTGGATATTTAGATCCCAACCCTGATCCCCTTGCAGCCACGTCTCTGTGATGCCCACAACATCGTACCGGCCAATTTCAATGTGCGCAACAGCTCATTTACCTTGTTCCGTATACTGTGCGCATTTAGGTACAACACCCTCAATCCTGCATTGGCCACCTCCCTTTTCACACTCTTCTTAGTCACTATACACTGTATTGTGGCCCTTTTTGACTGTGGCTTACCTGCCTTACACTTTCCCCCTTACTACTTTTTGTTTCTGGCACCGTTTTACTTCCCCCAGCTTCCTACATCGGATCCCATTCCCCTGCCACATTAGTATAAACCCTCCCCAACAGCTCCAGCAAACACCCCCTCCCCCCCACCCCAGGACATCGGTTCCAGTCCTGCCCAGGTGCAGATCTTCTGGTTTGTACTGTCCTCACCTCCCCCATAACTGGTTCCAATGCCCCAGGAATTTGAATCCCTCCCTCTTGCACCATCTCTCGAGCCAAGCATTCATCCTATCTAATGTTCTATCCTGACATTCCTACTCTGACTAGCTCTTGCCACTGGTAGCAATCCTGAGATTAGTACCTTTGAGGTCCTACTTTTTAGTTTAACTCGTAACTCCCTGAATTCAGCTTGTAGGACCTCATCCTGTTTTTTTTACCTGTATCATTGGTGCCTATGTGCACCACGACAGCTGGCTGTTCACCCTCTGCCCCCCCTTCCCAGAATGTCCTGCAGCCGCTCCGAGACATCCTTGACCCTTGCACTAGGGAGGCAACATACCATCCTGGAGTCTCGATTGCGTCTGCAGAACCGCTTGTCTATTCCCCTTCAGCTTGAGTCCCCTATCACTATAGCCCTGCCCTTCTTCTTCCTGCCCTCATACGCAGCAGAGCCGGCCACGGTGCCATGAACCTGGCTGCTACTGCTTTTCCCTGGTGAGCCATCTCCCTCAACAGTATCCAAAGCGGCATATCTGTTTTTCAGGGAGATGACCGCAGGGGACACTTGCACTCCCTTCCTACTCTTGCTCTGTCTTTCGGTCACCTATTTTCTATCTCCCTCAGTAACGTTCACTTGCGGTGTGACCAACTCACTAAATGTGCTATTAACGATGTCCTCAGCATCGCGGATGCTCCAAAGTGAGTCCATCCGCAGTGCCAGAGCCGTGAAGCGGCCTAACAGGAGCTGCAGGTGGACACACTTCTTGCACGTGAAGGAGCCAGGGACAGTGGACGTGTCACTGAGCTCCCACATCGCACACGAGGAGCATGACACAGGTCTGGGATCTCCTGCCATGTCTTAAACCTTAGGGCAGCACGGTGGCCTAGTGGTTAGCACAACCGCCTCACGGCGCTGAGGTCCCAGGTTCGATCCCAGCTCTGGGTCACTGTCCGTGTGGAGTTTGCACGTTCTCCCCGTGTCTGCGTGGGTTTCGCCCCCACAACCCAAAAATGTGCAGAGTAGGTGGATTGGCCACGCTAAATTGCCCCATAATTGGAAAAAAAAAATAATTGGCTAATGTCTTAAACCTTAGGTTAACTTATACAACTACAATTCCAAAAAACAAAATAAAAAAAAATAAAATAGACAAATGAAAAGAAAAACTACTTACCAGTCATTTACCAAGGATAAAAAAACACCTCCTCCCAACCCAGCTTCGAATTCCTAACTAGCTTCAAATTCCCAAACTCGGGGCAGCACGGTGGCCTAGTGGTTAGCACAACCGCCTCACGGCGCTGAGGTCCCAGGTTCGATCCCGGCTCTGGGTCACTGTCCGTGTGGAGTTTGCACATTCTCCCCGTGTCTGCGTGGGTTTCGCCCCCACAACCCAAAAATGTGCAGAGTAGGTGGATTGGCCACACTAAATTGCCCCTTAATTAGAAAAAATAATTGGCTAATCTAAATTTATAAAAAAAAAAATTTCCAAAACTCACTCTTCGCTGTGCCTCACTCTGGCTGTATCTTCTCTGGCTCACTGGGAGAACTCACCCAATGTAATTACTGATGAAGTTATGGCAAGATTGCTGAGCCAAGAGGCATACAGGCCTAACAAGGGAGAATGGCTACCATTAATTGTTAGTTATCATGGTTGGTGACAATATGTGCAAGCTTATGTGTTTCCACACTCGCCTAAATGGTAGTGTGAATTCAAGCATATAGAGAGCTATTTCTGGTAGTAACAAAGATAGCATGTAATGTAGCCATCTCAGATGGCCACCTGCAAAGGACATGGAAATTATGGCCAACCCAGGACTCAGACACACTCAGAACTTGTGTGTGTATTTGCAACCCAGATAGCTACACGCAATCGAAACCCCCGCTCGTTTGCATTCTAATGGCCCATTTCCCCAGCACAAAAGGACTGTACTCAGGGAACCGATACAGATGCAGACTCACCGGCACCACTCCCTTTGCTAAGAAAGCCCAAGAAGTAAAGGTCAATGACCGATCAAGATATGCCCAGCCATCAAGGCATCCGCCCCTTTATTGGCCAAAATTGAAGGCAGTGATCGAAGCCTGTCGAATTATTGGATCGCTCCAAAGAGCGTGAAATCCCAGGGAGATAAAAAGAGACACAGCCATGTGATCGGTCTCTCTTGGCCCCGGCTTACGCCTAAAACCAAGTTTAGCATTACGACCAGAAGACAAGTTCAAGACCAACGATCGCTACCTGATGGATCAGCCCAGCAGAAACGAAGCCACTTCTTCTACCCAGCCGAACAAAGGTTTGTTCATCTGCAAAGAGCCGGTTGTCCTGAAGTTAAGTATAGGTTATTGTAGTTGTTAGGTGTAGTTTAACTTGTAGTGTTTTATGTTGCATGTCGAAGTAATCCTTGTGTGTGAATAAACTATCTATGAACTTGAACTGACTAACTGGTTCTTTGGTCTTTGATCGATATCCGGTAAAGCCTTGTGGTGGCATCATTTGATACCTGGCGACTCTGAAAAGCAATATTAGCATTAATAACTGCCATATCTAGTTAATTTGGCAACATTATTGGTGAGACTGGTGGGATAGTATTCCACTCATTAAAAAGAGCAACATTATTGGCATCTCCAGTGCCGATTGGCAACAGTAGAGGGTTATGCATTTGTGAAATTGTGTGTAGACAGTGACTTAGCCACAACAGTGAGAGGGACAACATACACAAAGAAAATTCGCTACCAATGAGTAAGTAATTCCTTCAAGTCATAAAGCATCAGTATTTACCATTGCAAAAACAAAAATGCCATTGATTATCACGCTTGCAGTCGTCATTGTATCTAATCCAGCACCAACGGCCATGGCCAGGGATGTAGCGGAATATGATGTCAGTAACAGAATAAGCATGAAGAAGAAGAAATTGGCAAGAATCCTTTGATAACCTAAAGAAAGAAAAAAATGAGTTGGTAGGCAATTAAGCTCACGTTTTTCTCACTTCTCTTGTTTTCATTTTTTTTTGTATATTCTGCCCAAGAAATTTGAGTCTTTGAGAAACCAAAGTGAAAGACTAAGGTCCATAGTGCAGAACATCATCAAGCTGTAAAAGGGATAAAAATTAGGGAAATTAATCTGAGAGTAGTGAATAATGGACATCAATTGTTACAAAATAATTGATTATTCAGGTCTTTTTGGAATTATTCATTATAGGAGATATTAATAGCATGACATTTATACAGGAGATTTTAAAACTTAATGATTTTGATATCACTTTTTATGGACCACTGAGGTGGGCTTAAAGGTTTCAAACACAAAAACAGCGCAGGAACAGGGCCAGATTTTCTTGTCCTGAGGTTGAATTGCATTGGGTGACCCAAATCCAGGATTCCCATTGCCGTAACCCAACCCTAGCAATTTTAATTGGTGCCGGAAAGGGCGCAGCTTTCAAGTCCTCAATCAACTGTCCTGACATTGCTGTTATATTTGCAGAAGAGGACATGTCAGACCTTCTACAATTTTCATGGAGTTGGGCCAGTTTTGGAAGGCAATTCACACCTGCATTGAGGTATAGGGCGTGATTCTCTGGAAAAATTCCGAAGTGTTTTAGCGAGTGGGAATTGCCGCGAGTTTCCCGGCACTCGGCTCAGTGATGCCGCCAACACTATTCAACGTTAATTGGTCCACTTAACGATGCCTCACAAGCTTCTCGCTGCACATAAAGGCTCGCCAGCACCGCGCTAACAAGGTCGAGCAGCATTTAAACTGCACTTGCTTGGCCAACCCCAGCCAGCTCGCAACAATGGAGGAGACCACGATTCGAGGACGCTGACCTAGGGAGGCTCCTAGACGCCATGGAGCCAGGTGCAATGTCCTGTTCCCTTGAGGGTCCCGGAGGGTTGGCCATAGGGCCGCCAGTGCTGCCTGGGATGAGGTGATGGCGGCTGTGAGTGCCAGGAGTGTGACCAGGAGGACTGGCCTCCAGTGCTGAAAAAAGGTCAACAACCTACACCGGGCAGCACAAGTGAGTAGACACCAACACACCCCGGGACCTGTCACCCCCCCCCCCCCCCCCCCCCCCCCCCACAGGAGCATCCACCCACCTCCCCATACGACTCCCAACCCTCCCTCCAGCACCCTCCCCACTCAACCACCCCCCTCAAATACTCCCTTCACACGCCCCCCTCCCACCACTGTGAACCACGCGTGTGGCTTACAATGCCCTCTCTGTGTCTCCTCAGGAAAAGCTCTCCCATAATCGTTGGGAGAGAGCCCAGACTGGCGGTGGTGTGCCAGATCTAAGAATCCTCACCACCTTCGAGGAGCGTGCCCTGGAGATGACCGAGGACAGAGCGGTCATCCACGCGGTAGCTGGCAGATGTCGCAGAGGTGACAACCACCAGGCTCCACTAGGGGGACTTGTCTAACGTGAGTTGTTAATGCTTTACTAACTGACCCATCCATCCCACTGACAACATGTCCATTCCCCCAAAGGTCCTCCAGCCAATGGCGCCAGCACATTCAGGATGGTACCCTCTCCAGCCTCCCAGGAGAACCACCTTGGGAAAGAGCTCCGAGAATACTACTGTAATCACCGTGGCACAGCTGTCATCCCCACTCTCCACCAGCGCAGATACACACACCTTGGTGGGAAATGATTGTGGTCAGGCTTTGGAGGCACCATCTAGTGAGCACCACACTGCTGCTTATGTACATCAGGTGGAGGCAGGCACCCCCAGGCAAAACACTAGTCGGAGTGCTGCTAGATCCCAGGACGCAGCTGGGTCCCAGCCTGATGCTGAGCCAGTGGAACAGGGTCACCTGGAGCTGAGGATGATAGGGAGCAGCTATGACATTCAGAGGGAAATGTCAGCTTCACTCCAGCAGATCAATAGCCGCTTAGAGGCATCCCAGAGGCTACGGGCGCAGGAGATGACACTGGTAATGCGTGACACCGAGGCCAACACTGCTAGGGTGGCAAAGCAGTGGAGAGACTGGTGCATGACGTTGGCACCATTCGTGAAGGTGTCCAAAGCATCGCAAAGTCGATGACGATCATGGCTGAGGGTCTCGACAGAATGTCCACCTCGCTGGGGGTGTCACCCAGTATCAGGCTGTGCTTGATGAGGTTCTATGGGACAAGTCCTGCTCTCAGATGGGAATGGCTGAGATGCTGAGAAGCTTGTCCCAGTCGCAGGTGGGCATTGCCGAGGCACTGCAGCGCATGTCCCAGTCACTAAAGAGCATCGCAGAGCCAGATGATTCTGGGGCAGCTGTGGCTCAAACCAGCTGCCCCTCAGTCCCATGGTGAACCCCAGGAGGATGGGGTGCTGGATGCCAACCTGGACCTCATGGAGTGGCAATGGTGGCCACATGCTCCCCTAGTTCCACCTCTCTGATGAGGACACGTCTCACAGTCAACACACGGGATAGGGCGGCACATCTCTGCACGTGCCGCCAACAGTAGCACTGGAGCCCTCCAGCCTAAGAGCTCCCAAAGGGCACCCATCAGGGGCATCGAAGGCTACGGGACGAGGTAAGCAGCTGGCTGCCTCCACCTGTGACGTGCATCCTGGGGAAACACCTAAACATAATGGTAGAGCTAGGAAGGCCAAGCACATCAAGGATCACTGAGGACACCAGGGGGAGGGGGTAACGGGTTAGGTCGGGGGTGTATGGGGGGGGGGTGATTACGAGGGTGGGCAACACTATTGGGAGAGTGGGGAATTGTAATAAACATTGAACACCTTTAGGATGCCTGTCACTTTCCTCCGCAATGCGGGCTGACCTCCAGGCATCTCCCCTGCTCGTGGCACCCACCCACTATTAGCAATAGCCTTCAGCCGCAAGGCCAGAGGCCTCGGCAGGGGTTATGGGTGGTTGGCGGGGCAGACGGGCGGGGACAAGAGTTGTCTCAGAACGGTTACACACGTTCCAAGGGTTGGCGTAGTGGTACCCTGAGTGGTTCTCCCCTCCCCCACCACCCCAGCACCTCCTCCCACCCGAGCATGATAGCCCACCCCTGCGGATGGTCCCCCACCACCAGCCGAGGGTCACTCACCCCCCACCGAGCACAGGGACAGCAAGCCCAGCGCTCCCGGGCTTTTTGCCTGTGACTAAAGATGGCTACTCACCTCCTTGGCTTCCCATAGAAGCTCTTCCACCAGGTTGATGCACTATCAATTACCACAATGACGAGCATAGTGGAATAATCAAGGCTTTATTGAGCAAAGATGTTGTGCCTCCTGTAGCTGCTACCAGAATGGCTGCAGCACCGGTGAGCACACACATTTATACACCGCCTACTGGGCGGAGCCAGCAGGCAGGGATTTACCCATGTACCTCTAGTATATGTGTCTTGCCGTAATACATATAATACTGCTAGTGGTGGCTACCTCACGTTTTTCAAAAGGAGTACTAGTTGCTGGGGAGGCCGCTGAATGACGGGAGGTCATGGATATGGGGTGGCTCCTGTTAATTGCATGGAAATAGGGCTTAAGTGGTGATAATTTTTCACCATGTTAAGGCAAGATCCTGATTTCACCTATGGAAGCGGGCCGGTTGCATTGAAAGCTGTTTGGCGTCTGCCGTGGTTCTCGCTTTTGGCCTCTTCTGCTATTCACCGGCCTCGTTTCGCTTGAGCGAGAGCTAATGAGGTTGGAGAATCGCGCCCATGGTAAATCATGGGGAAACCATGGTTTGGCGTTGGGACCGACATGAAAGGTGAGTTCAAAAGATACTGAATCTTCACATCTCCTAATGAAATACTGTATCATATATTACATGTTCTTAACAAAGTGGGTGATGATAGGGTTTTATTTTGCAGTGCGTAGTACTGCTTCCTCACAGCACCAGTGATCCGGGTTCGATTGCAACCTTGGGTGACTGTGTGGAGTTTGCATGTTCTGCTCCAGTATGCGTAGGTTTCTTCCCACAGCCCAAAGAGTGCAGGTTAGGTGAATTGGCCATGATCAATGCGCAGGGTTACGGGGATAGGATGGGGGAGTGGGCCTAGGTAGAGTGCTCTTTCGGAGGGCTGGTACAGACTCAATGGGTCAAATGGCCTTCTTCTGGATGGTAGGGAGTCCATGGAGTAAGTGACCATTCAGTAATGTGGTTGCCAGATTTTCACTTCTGAACAGCATTGTGAAAATGGGAAAGTCTTCAGATGCATTGGCATACATTCATCACAGGAAAAGTTGCTATTCTGCATTAAACAATAGTGAAATGTGGATTTTATTGTGTGAAACATCTACATTGTTTCCATGTTTTCCTTGAGTTCAGCTCACCCATTTTTTTATTTGTTTCAAAGCTTTGGAAGTTGACTGAGCTTTCACTATCCTTGAAGTTTAGCTCAGCCATATGTTTGGATGTTTCAAAGTCTTGAAGACAGCTGGGCTTTTGGTTGTCACCAAAGGCTTGAATGTAGTCAGAAGGGAGGCAGTGGCATTATAGTATTGTCACCAGACTATTAATACATGTGCCCTGGGTAATGCTCTGGGCGTTGAATCCCACCACAGAAGATGATGCCATTTGAATTCAATAAAAAATCTGGAATTAATAAGTCTAATGTAAGTCTAAGTAAAATTATTGTCGATTGTCGTAAAAACTCATCTGGTTCACTAATGCCCTTTGGAGAAGGAAACCTGCTATCCTCATCTGATCTGAAGTTAATTGCAACTTCAGACCCACAGCAATGTGCTTGACTCTTAAATGCACTCTGAAATGATCCAGCAAGCCACTGAGTTCAAGGGCAATTAGCAAATGATGGTCTAGCCAGTGACGCCCACATCCTGTAAATGAATTAAAAACCTCAGTAGTGTTTGTTGGCATAGATGTTGAATGAATATCTAATTATGAATACTTGGCTGAGTTCTGAACCCAATAATGGATTCAGCTCAGCAGGGGTTGTTGTTATGGTTGTCCAGTGGAATCTCATCAGAATTTTGGGTTGACCTCCGGATTCTTCTCCTCAGGAGGGGTTATTGACACAGCTGCCAAGGAGAATGTGAGCATGGTTATTTTGACAGATGTGAACTGTTAAGAGGAATATGTTTTTAAATGAATAACTAGGTAATTTGTGTTTATTTCAACAAATTTATGAGCTTCTTAACAACATAGCAATGTTATTGTAGGGTTTACAAGTTCTGTTTATGGTGGATACTGGATGGGTAGGCAGCGGCCAAGAGGGAATGGAAGGACAGGGAGAGTTTGGTGGGATGAGGGGCTTTGGAAGTCTATTGGGGAGTGTGTGTGAGGCTGTGGAGCCTGATAATCAACTCCAGAATTAATAATTACTCATGGATTAATTTCTTGGGCAATGAGACTCAGGATAACTTCCAGATATCAGGTCATTTTTGGGATACACGGACAATGTTTTTTTTTTAAATGCCCCCGTGGTTGGAGAATGGAGATCACATGATAAGTCAACCCCTTGTATGTTTTAAACATATTTTCTCAGCAGAACTGAGGACAAGGAACTCAGGGATAAGACCAAAGTGGGGTCCCTCCTGCCTCCTTTTTTCTCCAACCCACCTTCATTGAATTTACAGTGCAGAAGGAGGCCATTCGGCCCATCGAGTCTGCACCGGCTCTTGGAAAGAGCACCCTACCCAAGTCCACACCACCCTATCCCCATAATCCAGTAACCCCACTCAACCAACACTAAGGGCAATTTTGGTCACTAAGGGCAATTTAGCATGGCCAACCCACCTAACCTGCACATCTTTGAACTATGGGAGGAAACCGGAGCACCCGGAGGAAACCCACGCAGACACGGGTAGAACGTGCAGACTCCACACAGACAGTGACCCAAGCCGGGAATCGAACCTGGGACCCTGGAGCTGTGAAGCAATTGTGCTAACCACTATGCTACCATGCTACCCCCAGCTTAAGCCTTGTTTGCTGACTCAGGTTACTCTGCAATGCCCTGCTACAGACAGAGGGCACGATTCAGCAGACTATATCCCCGTAATGGCGTGTTTACCGGGGTGTTTCTCGGCAGCAGCTGCGGCACTTTGTCGTTTTTATTGGCCCAGGGGAGATTCTCGCTGCCGAGGTCGCACTTAAGAGTGATTTCCTCCTGGCGAGTTTGAAGGCTGTCCCGATTTGACCACTCCTTTTCAGGTTCCCCCCCCCGTCGCCCCCAACAGTTTTTGACACCGCCACCCCCTCACAACCTTGGGGAAACCTCTCTCCTCCCCCCAACTGGTAAGGCCCTTCGGGTCCGATCCCTGACATCTAGTCACCCTGTCATTGCCAGTCTGCCAGTCTGACAATGCCACCCAGGCACCCTGACAATGCTGGTAGCCTGGCAGTGCCATGGTGTTGCGGTGCCAGAGAGGGTTAGGTTCGGTTAGGTCAGGTCACGGAGGATACGGCTGGGCGGGCAGGAGAGTGGGGCTCGGTGGGGTGCTCTTTCGGAGGGTCGGTGCAGACTCGATGGGCTGAATGGCTTCCTTCTGCACTGTAGGGATTCTATTAGATTAAACCACTTCCGGTAATGAATCCAGGTGCATGGTTGGTAAACCTGAAAGTAATATATTGACGCAGTTAAAAATCCACTGACAAAAATATTGTAATTACTTCCAAGTTTCTCGCATTTCTAGATCCCTCTACATGCTTCCAGCACACCACAAAGTTAAAAAACAGCCTGAAAGTTCACTTGATGCACACACAGATTTGACAGTCAGATGCACATACCATTCCCAGTTTCTACAATTAATGACCAGAAAAGTGGTGGGCGGGGCCGGCAATGGGAAGGGGGAATGGTGGTTGTGTTGCATCGGGGGGGGGGGGGGGGGGGGGGGGGGGGGGGGGTCGTCGGGATGGCGGGAGCAGCCGGGGCCAGCAGGCGTCGGCTGACTTATGGACATACAATGGAAGGGGTTACGCAGCTAGGGGGGGCCCTAGTTGGGGGGGTGGGGGGGGGAGTAGGGGGGGATAACCGGGTTGCTGATGCAGGGGCCGTAGGGGAACGGCTGGTGAGGGGGAGTCTGCCACCATGGGGAAAGGGCCTGGGGGGTTCTGCGGGCACGTGGTGAGCCGAGGGGAAGCTATGGCTGACCGGTGCTGAGGGAGGGGGAAGACCCCCCCCGATTCGGCTGGTCACATGGAACGTGAGGGGGCTGAATGGACCGGTGAAGCGGTCCCGGGTCTTGGCGCACCTGAAAGGGCTGGGAGCAGACATGGCTATGTTCCAGGAGACGCACCTTAAGGTGGCGGATTAGGTGAGGCTGAGAAGAGGCTGGGTGGGGCAGGTGTTTCACTCGGGGCTAGATGCGAAGAATCGAGGGGCGGCGATCTGAGTTGGCAAGAGCTTGTCGTTTGTTGCGTCAAGTGTGGTGGCGGACAGTGCAGGTAGATACGTAATGGTGAGCGGTAGACTTCAAGGGGAGTGGGTGGTTCTGGTCAATGTGTACGCCCCCAACTGGGACGATGCGGGCTTCATGCGGCGAATGTTGAGCCGGATCCCGGACCAGGAGACGGGGGGTTTGATCTTTGGAGGGGACTTTAGTACTGTGTTGGATCCAGCTCTGGATCGTTCGAAGTCTAGGATGGGCAAGAGGCCGGCGGCGGCCTTGGTGCTGAGGGGGTTCATGGATCAGATGGGAGGGGTAGACCCTTGGAGGTTTTGAAGCCGGGGGGGTAGGGAGTTCTCCTTTTCCTCCCATGTCCACAAGGCTTATTCCCGGATTGACTTTTTTGTTCTCAGCAGGGCGCTAATCCCGAGTGGTGGGGCGGAGTGTTCGGCGATAGCCATATCTGACCATGCTCCGCATTCGGTGGACCTGGAGCTGGGGGAGGGGAAGGATCAGCGCCCGCTGTGGAGGTTAGATGTGGGGCTTCTGGCAGAGGAGGAAGTATGTGGGCGGGTCCGTAGGGGTATTGAGGGGTATTTGGAAGCCAACTACAACGGGGAGGTGCAAGTTGGGGTGGTTTGGGAAGCGCTGAAGGCAGTAGTTAGGGGGGAGCTGATATTCATTCGGGCGCACAGGGAGAGGGGGGGAGAGGGTTGTGAGGGAGAGGCTGGTGGAAGAAATGGTAAGGGTGGACAGGAGGTATGCGGATGTCCCGGAGGAGGGGCTTTTGAGGAAGTGTCGCAGTCTCCAAGTGAAGTTTGATATACTGACCACCCAGAAGGCGGAGGCGCAGTGGAGGGGGGCAGTATATGAGTATGGGGAGAAGGCATGTCGGATGCTGGACCACCAGCTCTGGAAGCGGGAGACAGCGAGAGAAATAGGGGGAGTCGCAGATGCGGGAGGGAACTTGGTGCGGAGTGGCAGGGACATTAATGGGGTGTTCAGATTCTTTTACGAGGGGCTGTACCGGGCGGTGCCCCCTAGGGAGGTGGGCTGGATGGACCGCTTTCTGGATAAGCTGGAGTTCCCAAGAGTAGAGGATGAGCGGGTGGAGGGTCTGGGGGCCCCAATCGAGTTGGAGGAGCTGATGGAGGCGCTGGTAAGCATGCAGACAGGGAAAGCACCGGGACCTGATGGGTTCCCGGTGGAGTTCTATAAGAAGTTTTCAGATCTGCTGGGCCCACTGCTTGTGAGGACCCTGAATGAGGCGAGGGAGGGGGGGCTCTGCCCCCTAAGATGCCTAGAGCAATAATCTCACTGATCCTGAAGCGGGATAAGGACCCCCTCCAGTGTGGGTCTCACAGGCCGATTTCGCTGCTCAACGTGGATGCAAAGTTGTTGGCTCAGGTACTGTCCAGGAGGGTTGAAGATCTGGTCCCGATGGTTATCCATGAGGACCAAACGGGGTTTGTGAAGGGGAGGCAGCTGAATGTCAATGAACGGCGACTTCTTAATGTTATGATGATGGCGTCGGCGGCTGGGGAGGTGGAAATAGTAGCATCGATGGATGCGGAGAAAGCTTTTGACAGGGTGAAGTGGAGTTACCTGTGGGAAGTGCTGAGGAGGTTTGGGTTTGGTGAGGGATTCATCAGCTGGGTGAGGTTGCTGTCTAGCTCCCCGGTAGCGAGTGTGGTGACGAATGGGAGGAGGTCAGAGGACTTTCGGTTTTCCCGGGGGATGAGGCAGGGGTGCCCCTTGTCTCCCCTGCTCTTCGCGTTAGCGATTGAGCCCTTGCCCATGGCGCTGAGGGATCAAAGAACTGGAGGGGGATTGTGCGGGGGGGGGGGAGCACCGGTTGTCGCTGTACGCAGATGATTTACTGTTGTACATCGCGGATCCGGTGGGGGGGATGCCAGAGGTGTTGAAGATATTTGGGGAGTTTGGGGATTTTTCAGGCTATAAGCTCAACCTGGGGAAGAGTGAGCTGTTTGTGCTGCACCTGGGGGACCAGGAGAGGGAGATAGGAGATCTCCCGTTGAAGAGGGCGGAGAGGAGCTTTAGATATCTTGGGGTTCAGATAGCTAGTAGCTGGGGGGCCCTGCACAGGCTAAACTTTTCGAGGCTGGTGGAACAGATGGAGGAGGAGTTCAGGAGGTGGTACGCGCTGCCACTCTCTTTGCCGGGTAGGGTCGAGTCAGTTAAGATGACGGTGCTCCCGAGGTTTTTGTTTCTTTTCCAGTGCCTCCCCATATTGATTCCGAAGGCTTTTTTTAAGAGGGTTAATAAGAGTATTCTGGGGTTCGTGTGGGCGCGGAAGACCCCGAGAGTGAGGAGGGTATTCCTGGAGCGAGGAAGGGAGGTAGGCGGCTTGGCGTTGCCCAACTTGTGTGGGTATGACTGGGCTGCGAACGTGGCAATGATTCATAGGTGGGTGATGGAGGGGGAGGGTGCCACATGGAAGAGGTTGGAGGTGGCGTCCTGTGTGGGTACGAGTTTGGAGGCATTGGTGACGGCCCCGCTCCCACTCCCCCCTGGCAAGGTACTCTATGAGTCTGGTAGTGGTGACGTCCCTCAGTATTTGGGGCAGTGGAGGCGGCATAGGGGGGAAGTGAAAGCCTCAGTGTGGGCCCCGATACGGGGCAATCACCGGTTTGCAGCAGGGAGAATAGATGGTAGGTTTTTGATTTGGCATAGGGCAGGCATCAGGCGGATGGGGGACCTTTTCCTCGATGGGAAGTTTGCGACTTTAGAGGAGTTGGAGGGGAAGTGGGGCCTCCCCCCTGGGAATGCTTTCAGGTATATGCAGATTAGGGCATTTGTTAAGCGGCAGGTGGCGGAGTTCCCGCTACTGCCGCCTAGGCGGGTGCAGGATAGGGTGCTCTCGGGGATGTGGGTCAGTGAGAGTAGGATTTCGGCAATTTATCATATGATGCAGGAAGAGGAGGAGGCCTCAGTGGAAGAGCTGAAAACGAAGTGGGAGGTGGAGCTAGGGGAAGAGATTGACAATGGGACGTGGGCAGACGCCTTGGGGAGGGTGAACTTGTCCTCTTCTTGCGCACGGTTCAGCTTAATTCAGCTGAAGGTGCTGCATAGGGCGCACATGACTGGGGCCAGGATGAGCCGGTTCTTTGGGGGAGAGGACAGGTGTGGGAGGTGTTCGGGAGGCCCGGCGAACCACACCCACATGTTCTGGGCATGTCCGTCGTTGGAGGGGTTTTGGAAGGGGGTGGCAGGGACTTTGACCAAGGTGGTCGGTTCCAGGGTGGAGCCGGGCTGGGGGCTCGCAATCTTTGGGGTAGCATCGGAGCCGGGAGTGCAGGAGGCGAAAGAGGCCGGTATCCTGGCCTTTGCATCTCTAGTAGCCAGGCGTAGGATTCTCTTACAGTGGAGGGACGTGAAGCCCCCAAGCCCAGAGGCCTGGATCAATGACATGGCCGGATTCATCAGGCTGGAGAAGGTTAAGTTTGCCCTGAGGGGGTCGGTACAAGGGTTCTACCGGCGGTGGCAGCCCTTTCTTGATTTTCTGGCGGAGGGTTAGAGGGTGGTCAATCTCAGCAGCAACCCGGGGGGAGAGGGGGGGGGGGGGGGGGGTAAGGGGGAGTGGGTTTGGGGTCTGTTAAGGGGGTTTGTTTTTGCGACGGTGGTTTGCTATTTTCTTCTTTTTTGTATTGTCATTAAGTTATTAATTTATTGCTTTGTATTGGGGGAGATTTCTCTTTCTGTTTATTTCTACATCTTGTTTACTTTATTGTTGGGAGAAAATTTGTTGTTGAAAAATTTGAATAAGAATTATTAAAAAAAAAGAAAAGTGGATGCATCAAATTGTTCTGACCTCTATGTGACTCTCTGATTGATACTTAATTCATACGAGGCCCTTTACCAGGAGTGTAACATCACTGAACATACTCCTGTATTCAGATTTGGAAAAACATCACTGCACAGATGATAATTTTACCTGCATGTTAACTACTTAAAAGACATTTGTATATTTTATATTTACCAACCATCCAATAAGTTATGCATGAAAATACAATGGCAGGCAGAGTTCGTATGGGTAATAGATCCCCTATTATTGTTGCTAAGAAGTATGCTGAAATCCTGTAATATCCACTGATGTATTCATGACTAGGAAATGAAAGAATTCTATTAGTAAAATAAAAAAACTATTATTTAATGAGATTGTGAAGTCTATCATTTCTTTTACCATTAATTATTAATCATGTGTCCTAAAACTAAATGGTTAACATATCTGGTTCACTATTGAAAGTTATCTTCGTATAACCTTTAGTGACCGCACCTGTTCAATGTCTTGTCCGAATCGGTGCTCTCAATACACTTGCACCAATTTATAGAAACAAGGAGTCATTATATAAATTACAGAAATATGCCGTTTCAATCTTTACTGCATATATTGGCCATGAACAGAAAGAGCCAAATTCAGGAACAGGAAGAATATCTTTATCATTTGTGGCCTGCTGCTGAAGAAAGAATTAACCCATCCCATTTACAGACTGGAAGGGTGGCAGGATATTTTTTTTAATTCATTCAATGGAAGTGGGCATAGCTGGTTAGGTTAACATTTATTGCCCATCCCTAATTACCCTTGAGAAGGTGGTGAACCAACTTCTTGAAACACTGCAGTCCATGTGGTATAGTTACACCCACAGTGTTGTTAGGGAGGGAGTTCCAGGATTTTGACCCAGTGATGGTGAAGTAACGGCCGATATATTTCCCAGTCAGGATGGTGAGCGAATTGGAGGGGATCTTGCAGATGGTGTTCCCAGGTATCTGCCCTTGTCCTCTAAGTGGTAGGTGTCATGGGTTTGGAAGGTGCTCTCGAAGAAGCTTAGGTGAGTTGTTGCAGTGCATCTTGTACACATTGCTGCCACTGTGTTTTGGTGGTGGATGGCAGGGAGTGAATGTTGAGGGTGATCAATGGGGTGCAATCAAGCAGGATATGTTGTCCTGGATGGTGTCAAGCTTCTCGAGTGCTGTTGGAGCTACGCTGAAGCAGATAAATGGCAAGTATTCCATCAAACCTGTGACTTACGGCTTGTAGAGGGAATTTGGGAAGTCAGGAGGTCAGTTAATTGCCACAAAATCCCCAGTCTCTGACCTGGTGCGAAATTTTCCGACCCCCCGCAGGGTCGGAGAATCGCCCGGGGCCGGCGTAAATCCCAGCCCCGCTGTGGCCGGAATTCTCCGCCACCCGGGAACTGGCGGGGGCGGGAATTGCGCCGCGCCGATCGGCGGGCCCCCTGCGGCGATTCTCCGGCCCGCGACGGGCCAAAGACCCGCCGCTGACAGGCCTCTCCTGCCGATGTGGTTTCAACCACCTCTGGTGGCGGCGGGATTGGCGGCATGAGCCAATGGGGGGTGATGGTCCTGGGGGGGGGCAATCGGACCCCGGGGGGTTCCCCCATGGTGGCCTGGCCCGCGATCGGGACCCACCGATCGGCGGGCGGACCTGTGCCGTGGGGGCACTCATTTTTGTCCGCCGCCGCCACGACCTCCATCATGGCGGAGGTGGAAGAGACCCCCACTACCGCGCATGCGCCGATAGTGACGTCAGCGGCCGCTGACGCACCAGCGCATGCGCGAACCAGCGAAGGCCTTTCGGCCAGCCCTGACGCCGGGCATCAAAGGCCGTTGGCGCCAGTTTTGCCGCCAGTCAGCGTGGCGCCAACCACTCCGGCGCGGGCCTAGCCCCTAAAGGTGCGGAGAATTCTGCACCTTTGGGAGGCCCGACGCCGGAGTGGTTGGCGCCACTCCGCTACGCCGGGACCCCCCGCCCCGCCGGGTAGGGTAGAATCCCGGCCCTAATGTTGTAGCCACAGTATTGAAACAGTCCAGTTCAGTTTCTGGTCAATGGTAATTCCCAGTATTTTGATGGTGGGGGGATTCAGAGATAGTTCTGACCTTATTGTGGAATGAAGGTTATTGATGAAGCCGCTGAAGATGTTTGGGCCGAGAACACAACCCTGAAGAACTCTTGCAGTGATCCTTTCAGGGGAGCAGGTTGTTTCGTCTAGGCATACTGAAAGTTGATGTGTCCCGCACAATCTATTTAAAGCCTGACCTGGAAGTGTGAAAATTCATGCAAGATGACATCGGGTATGCTTCCAATGTCATATAACATAGAACATACAGTGCAGAAGGAGGCCATTCGGCCCATCGGGTCTGCACCGACCCACTTAAGCCCTCATCTCCCCCCATCCCCGTAACTCAATAACCCATCCTAACCTTTTTTGGTCACTAAGGGCAATTTATCATGGCCAATCCACCTAACCTGTGGGAGGAAACCGGAGCACCCGGAGGAAACCCACGCATGCCACCAATGTCATGGTGCCTTTACATTTCGATTGGCAGACACACATGCAAGCCAACGATCAAGAGGCCAAGTTAACTTAATTAAACAGCAATGACTGGGATTTTACTTTGCCTGTCTGCCTTTACGGTTGGCGGCAGGCAGATTGGCAATTTCGCCTTTACGTTTAAGCTACAACCTCAATCTAGGATGGGGTGGAAGGTCGGAGCTCAAATTAAATTAACAAATGTATATGGGAGGTGAGGTCTGGGCATGACTGTGCTGCCTAGACACTTGTGGCATAGTTCTAACATCAATATTTATTTTTCACCGGTCAGCAGCTTCATGAGACTCCTCCGCAGGAGCTGACCATCTGAGGGAGCACATTGTTAGCGACAGCTCACATGCTCCCTCCTCTCAGCGCCCGCTCTCTTCCCACTCTCCCGGGCAGCGCTCAGCCTTGCACAGAGCACGTTGCACGTTTCATGCTGGATGGCCATTGATTGGCCAGCCAGAATAAAATTGCGCTCTGGGTCCGATTACAGACGGAAAGCATTTCACATCCGCTTCTGGACTGCTGCGTGCCCATGCCTGGGGGTGACAAATTGAGGCCGTAAAGTTTTGTGGGTTGAGTTAGGAATTTTGTTGCCACTTTTACTGAGCTTTGCTCAAACTGCTGCTTCGACATAGGATGCGTCACATATTCTGTTCCTTTAGACGCTCAAGTACATTATCAGTCAAGTACACCTCAACAGCCAGATCAGGGATGGACAGGCATTTACCTCCTCTCGCCAGAGTTTGGATTGGATTGAATTGAATTTGTTTATTGTCACGTGTACTGAGGTACAGTGAAAAAGTATCTTTCTGCGTGCAGCTCAAACAGATCATTTAATACGTGAAAAAAAACAACGTAATAAGACAACACAAGGTTCACAGTGTAAATACATAGACACAGGCATCAGGTGAAGCATACGGGAGTGTAGTGTTAGTCAGATCAGACAATAGAGGGTTGTTTAGGAGTCTGGTCACAGTGGGGAAAGAGCTGTTTTTGAATCTATTCATGTGAATTGTCAGACTTATGTATCTCCTGCCCAATGGGAGAAGTTGGAACAGTGAGTGAGCCAGGTGGGAGGGATCTTTGATTATGCTGCCCGCTTTCCCGAGGCAGCGGGAGTTAAACCTATGATAATCTATGAAACCTGGGGCTGAAATTTTGCCATGAGATAGGAAATAGGAGCTGAGTTTGTTATCAGGTCAGAAACGTTATCTAGTAGTAAACTGATTAATTTAAGATTTTCATGTGAGTAGGGCCTTAAGTGGAAAGGAGACAAGTTTCACAGGAGGTGCATCAGATGAAGTATGGGACTGTGGGACTCATTCAGCCATGATTGAACGGCGGAGCAGACTCGATGGGCCAAGTGGCCTAATTCTGCTCCTATGTCTTATTTTAACAGCAGTCATCACTAAGGCTGCTTGTTGCCCTAAAGGAGAAATCTGCTTTTCATAGCATTGTAGGGAACCGCTCAGTCACAAAAGAGCCACAGGCCTGGCATTCTGGGCATGGTGCCCCTCTCTTCATCAATTCCAATGTGGATCTAATGGTGGAGACAGTGAGGAAGAGGAGCGAGGCCCTTTTTGCGAGCGTGGCAGAAAGAGGCCATATCGTCGTACAGCAGGGGCACCTCTCTGTTCAGCATTATTCTCCTACGCCTGTATGTTCACCTCTTCTCTAACCTCCTGCTCCAGCTCCTCCCCAGATAGGTCGTTGCATTCCATGAGCCAGAAGCAAAGAATTTTAAGGCCAAAATGACTGACAGCTACTGGCAGGGCATGTCAACCAGCGCTGTGAGGTATGAGGTCCACAGCAATGAATTCATAGATGTCTGTGATGTCTGCCTGGAGAGTCAGAGTCTCCCAGCAATTCGTCTGTATTGGTAGATTCTGTGCCTCTGTTGGTTTGGAAGATGGAGTATTCCTGCCCACTTTCCTCTCCTGCATCCTGCTGCTCGCCATTCCCCTCATCCTGAGGAGGGAATTACCCCTCATCACCATGGAGCAACATCAGACAGTCATGCTCCCATTACCAGTTACAACTTTCCTTCTTAGTAGGTGACCACCCAATTGTCCTTGGCATTCTTGCTTCCTGCTCGCCTCCCTCTGCATTGCTCTTCTCCCCCTGCATTACCAGGAGGGTACTGACCTCATTCAAAGCCAGTCACTGAATGCCCACTCTGCCTGCCACATGCTCAGTATCAAGTGCCAAGTCGCCCGTTGCACCATACCAGGCCGGGCTGAGGCCCTGGGGCAACCATGACTTGCTCCCCACTCTTTACCTGCACATTTAGCTATTCTGTTTCTGAATGTGCAGGCAACTTGTGTGTCCTGTCAGCAATTTCTACATTCAGCCTTCTCAAGCTGTGAAGGAGCTTTTAACAGGCTTTAGCTGGCCTCACTTAAGAAGAGAGCAGTTTTCCTGATCCCAACATCCTCCCTGCCCTGGTCAACAATGTCAGCATCAGAATCAGCGTTCTATAACTGATATGCCGCCAAGTGTTAATATTTTTGAGACCTGAAAATTCAGCCCCCAATTCAGTATATTGTAGCCAGCATCAAGACATTATAACATCTTTGCTGGTGCGTCTAAATATTATCCTCCACACTCCTTTATATTAAAATTCAGTATCCTCTTCCTGACATGTGATTTCTCGTGAAGCAATTGGAAAAAAACGTAAACTGCTGACTGAAGATAATAAGAACAGTAGTATTTGTGCCAGTTTATGTGATCACCATCTTAAAATTTCTTGAAGCTGGATCCTTTCAAAGCACATGAATGAAATGAAAATCGCTTATTGTCACGAGTAGGCTTCAATGAAGTTACTGTGAAAAGCCCCTAGTCGCCACATTCCGGCGCCTGTCCGGGGAGGCTGGTACGGGAATCGAACCGTGCTGCTGGCCTGCTTGGTCTGCTTTAAAAGCCAGCGGTTTAACCCAATGAGCTAAATCAGCCCCTCAGGTGACCCACGCAAGATTAACCAAACAGCTTCTTACCACTGCATCAAGATTATTGTTGAATCCTCCAAAACAGCACACGGTCGGCTATTGCAGAAAATACGGAGGCTGGGGATTGAGGGTGATTTAGAGATGTGGATCAGAAATTGGCTAGTTGAAAGAAGACAGAGGGTGGTGGTTGATGGCAAATGTTCAGAATGGAGTTCAGTTACGAGTGGCATACCACAAGGATCTGTTCTGAGGCCGTTGCTGTTTGTCATTTTTATAAATGACCTAGAGGAGGGCACAGAAGGTTGGGTGAGTAAATTTGCAGACGACACTAAAGTCGGTGGAGTTGTAGACAGTGTGGAAGGATGTTGCAGGTTACAGAGGGACATAGATAAGCTGCAGAGCTGGGCTGAGAGGTGGCAAATGGAGTTTAATGTAGAGAAGTGTGAGATGATTCACTTTGGAAAGAAAAACAGGAATGCGGAATATTTGGCTAATGGTAACATTCTTGGCAGTGTGGATGAGCAGAGGGATCTCGGTGTACATGTACATAGATCCCTGAAAGTTGCCACCCAGGTTGATAGGGTTGTGAAGAAGGCCTATGGTGTGTTGGCCTTTATTGGTAGAGGGATTGAGTTCCGGAGCCATGAGGGCATGTTGCAGCTGTACAAAACTCTGGTACGGCCACATTTGGAGTATTGCGTACAGTTCTGGTCGCTTCATTATAGGAAGGACGTGGAAGCTTTGGAACGGGCGCAGAGGAGATTTACCAGGATGTTGCCTGGTATGGAGGGAAAATCTTATGAGGAAAGGCTGATGGACTTGAGGTTGTTCTCGTTAGAGAGAAGGTTAAGAGGTGACTTAATAGAGGCATACAAAATGATCAGAGGGTTAGATAGGGTGGACAGTGAGAGCCTTCTCCCGCGGATGGAGGTGGCTAGCACGAGGGGACATAGCCTTAAATTGAGGGGTAATAGATATAGGACAGACGTCAGAGGTAGGTTTTTTACGCAAAGAGTGGTGAGGCCGTGGAATGCCCTACCTGCAACAGTAGTGAACTCGCCAACATTGAGGGCATTTAAAAGTTTATTGGATAAGCATATGGATGATAATGGCATAGTGTAGGTTAGATGGCCTTTAGTTTTTGACTTCCCATGTCGGTGCAACATCGTGGGCCGAAGGGCCTGTACTGCGCTGTATCGTTCTATGTTCTATGTTCTATGAAACAGCAGGTAGAAAGTGATGAACAAGGATTATTGGTAATACAATCAAACTCTCCACTCCCCGAAGAGTCTCCCTCCTCGACCTGCACCCAGGTCATGGTTTTTATACTAGTGAGGGCTCTGCTTGTAAAGGGCAAGTCCCACACCCGTTCGGGGGAAGTTGATATTCTGTGGCGGTCACAGGGAATCAGATTGTCTTGATTTCATCGTGTGGTACCTGGAGGCATATATCTGACTGGGGAGCACTAGCGGGGGAGGCTCGGTTGTGGGACCTGGTACGTTGTCTCTGGCAGGGGCAAAATATCCATGTCCGATTCTGAATCAGAGCCAGGTGGGACCTCATATGGCATCCCAGCGTCCTTGACCTCGGTGTTCGGTTTCTCGAGGGCCAACACAACCGGGGCCAGCAGTGGAAGCGGCAACAGTGGTGGCAATAAAGACGGTAGAGGGTTCTGGATCGGGGCTTCTGGAACTGGGTCCAGCACGTTGGCAATGCAGCAGCAGAGATGGCCCATGCGCCGATTGGACTCAGCCCTGTGCCAGCACCCTGTACGAAGTAGGTCTAGTATGTGATAACACGACGGCCATGATCCATGCGGTTCCTTTGCAGAAATTCAGGACGTGCCACCAGGGACGAATGTGAGTAACGGCAAACGCCAGCATGCAAACCGGAGCACTCGGAGGAAACCCATGCACACACGGGGAGGATGTGCAGACTCCACACAGACAGTGACCCAAGCCGGAATTGAACCTGGGACACTGGAGCTGTGAAGCAATTGTGCTATTCACAATGCTACCGTGCTGCCCTTAAGAACAAATTAATCTACACTCCATTATTCTACCATAATCCATATACCTATCCAATAGCCGCTTGAAAGTCCCTAATGTTTCCGACTCAACTACTTCCACATGCAGTGCATTCCATGCCCCCACTACGCTCTGGGTAAAGAACCTACCTCTGACATCCCCCCTATATCTTCCACCATTCACCTTAAATTTATGTCCCCTTGTAATGGTTTGTTCCACCCGGGGAAAAAGTCTCTTTAGTGTCTACTCTATCTATTCCCCTGATCATCTTATAAACCTCTATCAAGTCGCCCCTCATCCTTCTCCGTTCTAATGAGAAAAGGCCTAGCACCCTCAACCTTTCAACATAAGACCTACTCTTCATTCCAGGCAACATCCTGGCAAATCTCCTTTGCACCTTTTCCAAAGCTTCCATATCCTTCCTAAAATGAGATGACCAGAACTGCACACAGTACTCCAAATTTGGCCTTACCAAGGTTTTGTACAGCTGCATCATCACCTCACGGCTCTTAAATTCAATCCCTCTGCTAATGAACGCTAACATTCCATAGGCCTTCTTCACAGCTCTATCCACTTGAGTGGCAACTTTCAAAGATCTATGAACATAGACCCCAAGATCTCTCTGCTCCTCCACATTGCCAAGAACCCTACCGTTAACCCTGTATTCCGCATTCATATTTGTCCTTCCAAAATGGACAACCTCACACTTGTCAGGGTTAAACTCCATCTGCCACTTCTCAGCCCAGCTCTGCATCCTATCTATCTCTCTGTGCAGCCGACAACAGCCCTCCTCACTATCCAGAACTCCACCAATCTTCGTATCATCTGCAAATTTACTGACCCACCCTTCAACTCCCTCATCCAAGTCATTAATGAAAATCACAAACAGCAGAGGACCCAGAACTGATCCCTGTGGTATGCCACTGGTAACTGGGCTTCAGGCTGAATATTTGCAATCCACCACCACTCTCTGACTTCTATCGGATAGCCAGTTCGTTATCCAACTGCCCAAATTTCCCACTATCCCATGCCTCCTTACTTTCTGCATAAGCCTACCATGGGGAACCTTATCAAATGCCTTACTAAAATCCATGTACACTACATCCACTGCTTTACCTTCATCCACATGCTTGGTCACCTCCTCAAAGAAGTCAATAAGACTTGTAAGGCAAGACCTACCCCTCACAAATCCGTGCTGACTGTCCTTAATCAAGCGGTGTCTTTCCAGATGCTCAGAAATCCTATCCCTCAGTACCCTTTCCATTACTTTGCCTACCACCGAGGTAAGACTTACTGGTCTGTAATTCCCAGGGTTATCCCTATTCCCTTTTTTGAACAGTAACACAACATTCACCACTCTCCAATCCCCTGGTACCACCCCTGTTGACAAGGAGGACAAAAGATCATTGTCAACGGCTCTGCAATTTCATTTCTTGCTTCCCATAGAATCCTTGGATATATCCTGTCAGGTCCGGGGGACTTGTCTATCCTCAAGTTTTTCAAAACGCCCAACACATCTTCCTTCCTAATAAGTATCTCCTCGAGCTTACCAGTTTGTTTCACACTGTCCTCTCCAACAATATGGCCCCTCTCGTTTGTAAATACTGAAAAAAAGTACTCGTTCAAGACCTCTCCTATCTCTTCAGACTCAATACACAATCTCCCACTACTGTCCTTGATCGGACCTACCCTCGCTCTAGTCATTCTCATATTTCTCACATATGTGTAAAAGGCCTTGGGGTTTTCTTTGATCCTACCTGCCAAAGATTTTTCATGCCCTCTCTTAGCTCTCCTAATCCCTTTCTTCAGTTCCCTCCTGGCTATCTTGTATCCCTCCAGCGCCCTGTCTGAACCTTGTTTCCTCAGCCTTACATAAGTCTCCTTCTTCATCTTAACACAACATTTAACCTCTCTTGTCAACCATGGTTCCCTCACTTGACCATCTCTTCCCTGCCTGACAGGGCCATATATATCAAAGACACGCAGTACCTGTTCCTTGAACAAGTTCCACATTTCACTTGTGTCCTTCCCTGACAGCCTATGTTCCCAACTTATGCACTTCAATTCCTGTCTGACAGCATTGTATTTACCCTTCCCCCAATTGTAAACCTTGCCCTGTTGTACGCACCTATCCCTCTCCATTACGAAAGTGAAAGTCACAGAATTGTGGTCACTACCTCCAAAATGCTCTCCCACTAACAAATCTATCACCTCCCCTAGTTCGTTACCAAGTACCAAATCCAATATGGCCTCCCCTCTGGTCGGACAATCTACATACTGTGTTAGAAAAGCTTCCTGGACACACTGCACAAACACCACCCCATCCAAACTATTTGATCTAAAGAGTTTCCACTCAATGTTTGGAACGTTGAAGTCATCCATGACTACTACCCTGTGACTTCGGCACCTTTCCAAAATCTGTTTCCCAATCTGTTCCTCCACATCTCTGCTGCTATTGGGGGGCCTATAGAAAACTCCCAACAAGGTGACTGCTCCTTTCCTATTTCTGACTTCAACCCATACTAGCTCTGTAGGCAGATCCTCCTCGATCTGTCTTTCTGCAGCTGTTATACTATCTCTAATTAACAATGCCACCCCCCCCCCCCCCCACCTCTTTTACCATCCTCCCTAATCTTGTTGAAACATCTATAACCAGGGACCTCCAACAACCATTTCTGCCCCTCTTCTATCCAAGTTTCCGTGATGGCCACCACATCGTAGTCCCAAGTACCGATCCATGCCTTAAGTTCACCCACCTTATTTCTGATGCTTCTTGCGTTGAAGTAAGTGATAGTGATAAGTGACAAGTCTTGTCTTGCACTTCAACCCATCTCCTTGCCTGCAAGTACTCTCCTTTGTCAGTGTTACCTTCCCCACTGCGTCACTACACGCTTTGGCGTCCTGAATATCAGCTTCCTTTAGTTGCTGGACTACAAATCTGGTTCCTATTCCCCAGCCAAATTAGTTTGAACAATCCGGTTCCCATTCCCCAGCCAAATTAGTTTAGAGGTCTGCTTCTTCAAACCGAGTTTAAAAGTTTGAACCACCTGCTCTGTTGGTCCATTTAAAAACATTTTATTGTAGGCATTTTCAAATATATACAAAACAAAGAAGAGAAACACAAAAAACAACCACGGCAACAGCAATCAACCAAACCATCCTTACACACACCACAGAAATCCTCACCAATCTGTGTGTCTGCCCATCGTTTTTAACTTTTAACCCAGCTTAAACAGAAAAAAGAACTTCCCCCACTCACTGACGACTCGACACTCCTTAAAGAATTAACAACTTCCACCTCAATGTGAACCCCTCCTTTGCACCCCCTGATGACGAACTTGATTGTCTCTAAGTGCAGGAGCTCTACTAAATTGCTCAACCATACCCTCACACTTGGCGGCTCCGAGTCCCACCAGCACCACAAAATCTGTTTCCGGGCTATCAGGGAGGCAAAGGCCAACACATCGGCCCCTCTCCCCACCTGCAGTCCCAGATCCTCCGACATCCAATTATTGCCACCTTCAGACTCAGAGCTACCGTTACCCTCAAAATCTTAGCTATTATTTATCTGCAAATCCCGTCCAAAATCTCCGCAGCCTCGGGCATGCCCAAAACATATCAACATCGTTTGCAGGCCTCCCTGGCACAAAGCGCCTACACCTAACTTCCACCCCTGGAGAGAACAGACTCATCCTGGACAGTCAGGTTTGCCCTGTATACCACTTTAAACTGGATGAGGCTTAGCCTTGCACACGACGAGGACGCATTACTCTCGCAAAGCCTCACTCCATACTACAGCTCCTCCTCCCATTTATGTCTAAACTCCTCCATAGGGACATTCTCTCTCTTCAACAGCTCCCTATATGAATGAAATTAAATGAAAATCGCTTATTGTCACGAGTAGGCTTCAATTAAGTTACTGTGAAAAGCCCCTAGTCGCCACATTCCGGCACCTGTTCGGGGAGGCTGTTACAGGAATCGAACCGTGCTGCTGGCCTGCTTGGTCTGCTTTCAAAGCCAGTGATTTAGCCCTGTGCTAAACAGCCCCAGATATATATCTGAGACCTTGCCGTCTCGTATCTCCTCCTCGGACAGGAGTTTTTCCTGCAACACTGGGGGTGGCATCGTCGGAAACAAAGGCACCTCTTTCATCATGAGGTCCCTGAACCCATTCCCATTTGGCACCTGATATGTCCACTCCAGTTCCTACAGGTCTGCAAACTTCCCTCCAACAAATAAATCCCTAAAGTATTCTATCCCCACCTGCTGCCACCCCAGAAGCTTGCATCCGACCCCGCCAAGGCAAACCTATGATTGTCGCAATTCGGCGCCAACAGAGACATGCCTTCCAGTCTAAAATGCTTGGGCACTGGTTCCACACCATCAGTGTTGATGCCATCACTGGGCTCATGGAGTACCAGGTTGGCAAGGACGGAAGGGGCATCAGCAATAGTGCCCTCAAACTGGTCTCTTTACACGAGGCCGCCTCGATATGCCCCCACACTGACCGCTCCCCCACTGCCCATTTCCTAACCATTTTAATGTTTGCTGCCAATAATAGTTTTGCAAGTTTGGCAAAGCTAACCCCCACCGATCCCTCTCCAAGAACACCCTTCTTGTTTTAAAGTTAGGTACACAATTATTTGTTTTCGAATTAAGGGACAAATTTAGCATGGCCAATACACCTACCTTGCACATCTTTGGGTTTTCGGGGCGAGGCAGCAGTACTAACCGCTGTGCCACCTTGCCGCCAGTAGAGCCTTACCCACTCATACGACCCTCAAAATCATCCCATTAACTTTCCTAAAAATGGACTTGGGCACAAAGTGCTGGAAGGTTGTGAAACACAAACAAGAACTTTGGCAACACCGTCATCTGGACCTAACCAGCCAACTACAATGGCAGCACATCCCACCTCTTAAGGTCAGCCTTCATTCCCTCCACCACCATGCCAAATTCAACTTACGCAGCTGGGCCCAACTCCGTGCCTCTTGTATCCCAGGGTAACGACAACTCGCCCCCACCAGCCAGCAGCGCCCCCTCCCCCCTGTCCCCGGGCATTAATTTGACATATCTCACCAAAAAGAGACCAAAATCCCCATTATCCTGCCAAAATTCCCAACCGGGTCTGAAATATGTAGCAGGGGATTATCCACATACAAAGAAACCTGGAGATTCCCCTGGTGCAACCCAAAGTACTCTGAGCTGACCCTATTAGTCCGAACACATGCCTTAGGCACCTATACAACAGCCAAATCTAGTCCACGAACCCCTGCTCAAAACAAAACCACCCAACCCCTCGAAGAAATATGCCCACTCCACTCGATCGAAAGCTTTCTCTGTGCCCATTACCACAGCCACTTCCACTTCATGGTCCTACAAGGGATCATAATTACATTCAGTAACCTCCAGACATTTGTTGACAACTGCTGTCCCTTCACAAATCCCATCTGGTCCTCACCTATCACCCCCAGCACACAATCGGCAACACCTTACCAACAGCTTTGCACTTACATTCAACAGCGAAATCGGGCAGTACGACCATGTTGCTCCGGGTCCTTGTCTTTCTTTAAAATAAGCGATATGGAGGCCTGAGACTGAGTGGGAGGAGCTCCCCCCTCTCCATCAACTTATTATACATTTTGACTGACAGGGGTGCCAGCTCCGACCTGTGTGGAGTTTGCACGTTCTCCCCATGTCTGCGTGGGTTTCCTCCGGGTGCTCCGGTTTCCTCCCACAGTCCAAAGATGTGTGGGTCAGGTGGATTGGCCATGCTAAATTGCCCTTAGTGTCCAAAAAGTGTAAGTGGGGGTTACTGGGTTACGGGTATAGGGTAGATACGTGGGCTTGAGTACGGTGTCCTTTGTAAGGGCGGGTGCAGACTCGACTCAAATGGCCTCCTTCTGCACTGTAAATTCTATAAATTCTATGACCCAAACATCATGTAGAACTCAGCTTGGAACCCATCTGGACCCGGGGCCTTTCCCATCTGCATCAACCCCACGCAATCCATTACCTCCCTCATTCCAATCGGAGCCCTCAATTCCTGCACCTTTGACTCGGGAACTCCAGCCCATCCAAGAACCACCTTATGGCCTCATTCCCCAATGGAGGCTCTGGCCTATAGAATATCCGGTAAAAAGCCTCAAACACCCCATTCACCTCCTCCGGATTGGTCACCACCACACCCCTGTCATCTCTAAGTCACCCAATATCCCTTACTGCCGCTTGCCTCCTCAGCTGATGCGCAAGCATCCTGCTGGCTTTCTCCCCATATTCATAAATGCTCCCCTGGCCCTGCACAATTTCCTCACCACCTTTCCCATGGACACAAGTCCAAATTCCATCTGGAGCTTCTGCCGCTCCTTCAACAGCGCCTCCTCAGGTGTTGCTGAGTACCACCGGTCCACCCTCACAATGGCCTGCACCAACCTCAACCTCTCAGCCCACTCCACCCTCTCTCTGTGTGCCAGGATCAAGATAAACTCCCTCTTTAACACTGCCTTCTGCACCTCCCAGAGAAGGTAGAGGGTAGCAGAGGGTGTTTTTCTGAATGGAGGGTTGTGACTAGTGGTGTTCTACAGGGCTCTGTGCTTGGGTATCTGTTGTTTGTAGTAAACATAAATGATTTGGAGGAAACTGTAGCTGGTCTGATTAGCAAGTTTATGGATGACACCAAGGTTGGTGGAATGGCAGATAGTGTTGAGGATTGTCAGAAGATACAGCAGGACATAGATAGGTTGGAGACTTGGGCAGAGAAATGGCAAATGGAGTTTAGTCTGGACAAATGTGAGGTGATGTATTTTGGTAGGTCTAACATAGAGGGGGAATATACTGTGAATGGCAAAACTCTTCGGAATATAGAAAGTCAGAGAGATCTGGGTGTGCAGGTGCACAGAACTTTGAAAGTGGCAACTCAAGTGGACAAGGAAGTCAAGAAATCATATGGAATGCCTGCCTTTATTGGACGGGGCATCGTGTATAGAAACTGGCAAGTCATGCTACTGTTTTAGAAACTTGATAAGACCGCACATGGCATCTTCCCCACAATTCTGGTCGCCACACTACCAGAATAACATGGAGGCTTTGGAAAGGTTGCAGAAGAAGGATGTTACCTGGTCTGGAGGCTGTTAGCTATGTGGAGAGGCTGGATGGACTAGGACTGTTTTCATTAAAATAATGGAGGTTGAGGGGTGACCTGATAGAGATCTACAAGACTATGAGAGCATGGATAGAGTGGATGGGCAGGCACTGTTTCCCAGGGTGCAGGGATCAGTCACTAGGAGGCATAGGTTTAAAGTCAGTGGGGCAAGGTAGGGCAAAGCGCTGCTAGGGTCGGACGTGGAAACAGATACATTAACAGCATTCAAAAAGCATCTCGATGAATACATGGATAGGATGGGTATAGAGGCATAACTGCACTAGGAAGTGCTGAGGGTTTTTGGCCAAGAGTGGTATCATAACCGGTACAGGCTTGGAGGGCCGAAGGGCCTGTTCCTGTGCTGTATTGTTCTTTGGTCTTGGACAGGCACCTTACTTCTGTTCAAACTTTGCTTTCAGTTTGTGGTTTGTATTCAGGCCTCTACCTTTCTGGAGAGTGAGTTGGTTGGCTCAGCCTCTTGTGCTACTAGAACCAAAACTGAAACCTTGGAACTCTGAAAAGCTTCCCAGTGGGATAGGATCCAATCAGTACCTGTTACCAGGCAGAGTACAGGCTTTTGGACCAATTCATTGACCACCAACTAATCAATCAAACCGAATCCCAACCCATCTCTTACTGGTGCCGACCAGTCTGCAACTCCAGTTTAAACCAGCACAGACTTCTGCTTGAATTAAGGATACAGGCTGCTTGCCTTAAAGATACATGTCCATTAATCATCCATGGATCAAAAATATAACGCCAAAAATAAAGGAAAGGGGAAGTAAGGGAATAAACAGAAAGGATCCTTACACAGTGTAGGGGAGGAAAAGAGGAGTATAAAGGGTGCCTGAGCTCTCGTGAATAAACCTGAGTTACGGGAAAGATTGGCACCAGAATCATCCTCTATTCAATATATGAACAATGACTTAACACATTACCACCTACAAATTCTCCTGTAAGCTACACAGCATCCTGACGTTCAACTATATTGTCCTTTCACTGGCTCAGGGTCTACATTCTGAAATGTCCTCCCGAACAGCACTGTGGGTATATCTACACCATGGGGACTGCAGCGGGTAAGAAGGCAGCCAATCACCACCTTCTCAAGGGATGTGAGGAATGGACAATAAATGCTGGTCCAGCTAGCAAGCTTACATCCCCTAATTTTAAAAATATATATCATGTTAAACATAATCATTTCGTTAAACTGTGGTCACTATCCCTGTATGCTTATGTTGGCAAATGTGGTAACTGACTTGCACAGAATAAGGTTCTGATTCCACACAGCAAGTAAGATGAATGGCCAATTATTCTGTATTTGGTGCTGGTGGTTGAAGGAGACATGTTGGCCATGATAGTGAGAGACCTTCCTTCCTCTCGGTTCCTTGGCACTTTGTGATGTCAACATGAAAAGACAGAGGAATTCTCAGATTAACATTTCATCCAAGAGATAGAAGAAAGGATAACAATATAGCTTTTGATGACTTTTTTTAAAAAAGTTATCAGTACCATCATCCAAAAGGAGCTAAGATGGTGGTGGGCCCCCAAAAAATATTTTAAAACCTCAGCCTAAGCCCAGCAGTGTTTAAGATGTTTGAAAACCTGAAAAGGTTTTGGAAATTACTGTACCAGAAGATTTAATGTGAATTGAAACAGTACTAACAAGTTTCAAGTGTATTTTCCAATGCATATGAAAACAAACCTTGACACATAAAGATTATTCTACGATTTCTGTCATCAGAAATTAAAAATGTCATACCAAATAGCTATTTATGTTTAATGAACAAGAGCTGCGTACTTACATGAAGATTTTCCTGTCTTGGATGAACAATGCCACAGCAGACACACTGCTAAAGCACACATAGGAAGAAATGAAATGGTAAGAACCCACCCTACAATATAAGAAATACAATAATCAGTCACCGTCATTGAACATTTTAAATAAATATTACAAATGCATGTTTTCTACTGAGAATATTTTTTGTGAAATATTCTCCACTCCACTTTATAACATTTACATTTGTCTTAGCAAATATCTTGAAACATTCCTGTTAACTGGACATTACATAAGAAAAGGTGATACAAATGTCTCCTCAACTTTCAGATGCGGGAATGAAGGGTTAATAGCAGGCTCACATTCCTAGGTGTGCACATCACCAACAATCTGTCCACTCATGTCAATGCTACGACAAAGAAAGCACAACAGTGTGTATACTTCTTCAGTAAACTAAGGAAATTCTGCATGTCCACATTGACTCTTATCAATTTTACAGGTGCACATCGGGCCGGAAAGTGGAGCTGAGTCCACAAAAGATCAGCCATGATCTAATTGAATGGCGGAGCAGGCTCGAGGGGCCAGATGGCCTACTCCTGCTCCTAGTTCTTATGTTCTTATTAGAAAGCATCCTATTTGGCTGCATCACAGCCTGTATGGCAACTACTCGGCCCAAGGCCATAAGAAACTACAGGGAAAGCAGGCAGCATAATCAAAGACCCCTCCTATTCGGATTATTCACTCTTCCAACTTCTTCCTTCGGGCAGGAGATACAAAAGTCTGAGAAAACGCATTAACAGGTTCAAAAACAGCCTCATCCCCACTGTTACCAGACTCCTGAATTATCCTCTTATGGGCTGAACTAATCTCTTCACACATCTTCTGTACTGAGTAGTACTACATTCCGTATGCTCGCCTGTGCCTTTACATTGTGTTTTTACATTGTGTATTTATGTATGGCCTATGTTTTTTGTTCATGTATGTAATGATCTGTCTGGACTGTATGGAGAACAATACTTTTCACAGTACCTTAGTTTACATGACAATAAATCAAATCCAAATCCTCCTACCAAAGTGCATAACTTCACATTGTCCTAAACTATATTTCATCGGCCAAGTTTCTACTTCGGCAACATTGGGCTTCAGCTCGCCAATGCAGGAAGAGTATTCGAGGATCGAGGTGCTATTTTTAAATGCCACCTTGAACTTTCGATCCCCCTCAGCCACCCGATCGCAGCCTCCGGACTCCATCACTACACTCAACGTCCTTCTTACGGAGTGTTCGAGCCCACCCTCACCCCACTTCTTAATAGCAAGGCACCCCTGGGCCCACATCCCTGCCATGGGCACCTGGGCACTGCCACTTTGGCAGTGTCAAGATAGCAGTGTCAAGGTGCCAGGTTGGCAGTGCCCAGGTATCAGTGGGAGTATGTGAGTACCACCCAGCCCAGAGTCCCATTGCCCAGGGGTCTCCAATGGCATGTGAGACTCCCCCAAGTGCCGTTACACCTGATCCATTTTTGCATGGACCAATATTAAATGGCGCTATGGCGAGGTATCCCAGGCGAGATTGTTAGTTTCCAGGCCCCAGGAGAATACTGCACAGATCTATTTAAATATGTACATCTAGACGTCCATCCAGCGAGGACGAAATCCAAATCGCGACGTCTGTTATATTTCACGAGGCGTCATGAGCATCACGGATCTCACGAGAGGCCTCTCGCAAGATTCAACGCACCCTTACCTCAATAGATCCGCTGCTGAAACCCTTGAACATGCCGTCGTTACCTCCAGACATGACCATTTCAATTATCTCCGAGATGGCCTCCCAGCTCCCACCTGCATAAATTTGGACTCATCCAAACTGTTACGGCCCATATCCTAACTTTCACCAATCCTTTTTTACAGATCAACCCTCTGTTTAATTACCTACATTCACTCCTGTTCTAGCAAAACCTTGATTCAAAACCTCATCCTCGTCTTCAAATCCCTCTGCAGCCTCATGCCTCCCTATTTTGTAACAGCCTCCAGCCCTGCATTCCTTCAAAATCGCAATACTCAAATTCTGATGAAGTAGGGTGACAAGTTATAAATAATCTATGTGGTGAATGTGATTCACACTATATATAGTTGCCAATATCACTCCATGTATATATGTTCGTTATCTACCCGTTGTAAGATCAATGCTGTATATAGTTGCCAATATAACTCCGTGTATATATGTTCACTGTCCACCATTGTAAGTGCAGTTGCACTATCCGACCACCAGGGGGAGTCGCTCTGGGAGTACGCGAGAGTTTGTACTGGGCTCCTCCCTGGACTCCTCCCCCTGGGACCGATGTATAAAGATGTATAAAGATAGGCCTTAGAGCCAGCCTGCAGTTTATCTGGAGTTCAACGACGAATAGGCTGGCTCTGTTGTAAGTGTATTAAAGCCTCTGTTCAGATCCAACTACACGTGGTCGCTGAATTGATGGTTCCATCAATCTATTTGTATTTTCATTGTAAACTGCCAAACAAAAGATACACTGCAATTACACTTGCCCATCTGTGGTAGTGTTGCAAAGCCGTTATCAGCAGAAGGCTGTGAAATGTTTACAAAGCTGGTTTCCATTATAAATATGGACACTGGAATATATAATCCTCACAGCCAGCGGGAAGTGCATGTAGATTAAAGATTTTTCATATATTATAAATGGATAGAGATATTGAATGCATGGATGAATGAAACCATATTACTTCTTCCTCCTGAAGATTCTACTAAATTCCTGCCATAACACCAGCGGGAAGTTGGCTAAATCCATTCAAAAGCAGTAGGGAGCAGGTTACACTGGGTACATGGCAATTCTTGGATTTTACAATTGTAAGATCCTGCTCAGACAAAGCTCATGACATCAGTTCCCAGTGAAAAGGATTCCCTGTGCTAGTATATTTTGGTTCCCTCTCTCTGTAAGTACCAAGATTATGACAGAAAACTGATATACTGAGGGAGAATGTACCAAATTCCATTGCAGAAATCCAGGCGATAGAAGCCTAGGCTAATAAAGATTAATAATTAAAAGAAAAATTCTGGATGCAAGGGTGCAAGTAATGGGGCCTGTGCGGCCACCCATGCAAACGGTGGCCAGATGCCATATTTTATAGTTGCACAGACATCCATTGGTCCTGTGCAAATTAAGCCTGCAAATCTTGGGATCATAAAGTGGGATTTGCCAGCCTCACCAGCAGCGGCATCATCGTGGGCAGGAATGCAAAAGTTGGAAAGAAGTCAAGTCTTTTGGACGCCCTTCAAATTTTCCAGTCCCACCTGCAACTTTGCCCGCTACTGGCAGGACTGGAAATTCCCTTTGCCATAGCCTTGAGATCTTTGCCACCCTAGGCATTCTCAATAGACAAACAAAAGAATTAACTGCAGGAAGTTAATAATTTCCTTTTCACAATGACTTTACCTATGTACCTGTTTTGTATTCCACTTGAATTAAGTTTTACTCCAAAATAGATTGCACCAAGAAACAATCCCAGAAAACTATTAAGAAAAACCTGCATTGAGATGACAGGAAGAATGTAAAATAATTTCAGCAGAGATCTGTACAAAAATCACATATATATTTAAATTAGGATTAATTAGTTTTTCAATTCCTCTTACCTCAGCAATAGATGACTGGGGGTTTCGGATAAAATTCTTAAATATCCGGTTACTAACCCAGAAAAGTTGATGAAAGAAGCCTGTTGTATATGTAACTGACTGCATTTTTATTTCTTTCATTTCCCTAACACCCCCGTTTCTTTTTATCTTCTTAAGCATTTCCACTGTCTCTTTATATTGGCTTGATTTCACATAGGATTCAGCCAGCTTCTGTGCCAAGGTTTTATCTTGTTTCACTTCCATGTCTTCTGTGGTTAGGCTTTCTGCAATTGAAAGAATGAGCATCTCCACAAACATATAAGCATATTCCAGGGCTGTATTCTTATTAGTACAAGCCTAGTATGGATTAGTAGTAATGATAGAAAATGCTGAAAATACTCAGGAAGCATCTGTGGAGAGACCTGGAACTTAACTGGTTTTAAGATGTTGCTTCACAGCGGCAGGGTCCAAGGTTTGATTCTCGGCTTGGGTCACTGTCTGAGCAGAGTCTGCACGTTCTCCTTGTATCTGCGTGGGTTTCCTCCAGGTGCTCTGGTTTCTTTATTAGGTGAATTGGACATTCTGAATTCTCCTTCAGTGTACCCGAACAGGCGCCAGAGTATGGCGACTAGGGATTTTAACAGTAACTTCATTGCAGTGTTAATGTAAGCCTACTTGTGACACGAATAAAGATTGTTATAAAATCCTTTAAAAGGTATGCCAAGTTTAAAGGACTGTGAGATGAAGGTTAAAGTAATCCCTTTAAAGTGGTGGAAACATTTGACAATGTTTCTACACAGTCAATTTCTGTGCCCTTCCAAGCACAGAACTCCAGCTTTGAACTGGATTGTCTATGTTCAATTTCACACCCCATTGCCTGCTGAAAGCTTTTTGATTGATAGGTCAAGGCAGTTTCAAAAGGGAGGTTCAGATTATTTATTTATATAGCTCTGCAGGGATTCATTTTCTCAGGGTATCAGGTGTTTGCCTAACCACATTTTTTTTAAATGAGTCTACCTCTCTGTTCCCATTTACTGCCCTGCTCCATATGCCTCTGGAATATTTTTTCCTATTGTCCATTTTAAAAAGTTGGTATAAAATAATGCTGAAAGAAAATTTCTGAGATTCCTTTTTTTTTAGGAAAAATAATGTTATTTGAGAGTATCCATTTTTATTTATTCAACTGAGATCATAAGGGTAAACTTTACAAGTTTGTGCTCCTGGCAGTTCTGTGCAGCGACAATGTGCACTGGTAATTTGAACAGGGATCAGCGTACATGCTATTGAAATGTTGTGAATATCAAATTGGGCATGGTGGCCTGTTCAGCTGAACTCCCCATCCTTCTTTTTTAATAAATGTTTTTTATCGGGTTTTTGAACAAAGTATATTTACACTTATGTACACAGAATAAAATTTATATAAATAGAAGGAAAGAAAAAAAACTGGTACGATATTGTGTACTAGCTCAACAGCAACTCTGTACAATTAACAATATTATTTTTAACACGCAAGTAAGCACCTGTTTGTCGGGGTGGGGGGTGGGGGGGGGGGGGAACTGAGGAGGTATATATACATTTGGGTGCCGGAGAAAGAATTACATTGGTTATTTCCAATACAGAGAGGGCAATACGGGAATGGATCTGGTGTTGTTACTTGCTTCTTCCGGACGATTTTCGCTGCCGTTGTCGTCTCGCGTTCAACTCCGCTTTGGCCGTGCGTCCCGTCTTTCACCCGTATTGTCCGTGCTCTCTGTTCCTGTGCTTGCCAAGTTTTTTATCGTTTCCCGTGCTCTCCTTCCGGCTATGAAAATTGCCCTTGTCTCCCCCCCTCTCTGGTTTCCCTCTATTGTTCCCTGTCTCCTCCCTCTTCCCCCCCCCCCCACCCTTCCCCCCTCCCCTTCTCCTGTGGTTCACCTTTCTTTTCTTTTAGGTTTAACTGTCCCCCCCCCCCCTCCCCCTCCCCCCCAACCCTCGGTCTATCCCTCCCTCTCACACCTTGGCTACTTTACCTTGATTCTTGGCTACCTGGCTATTATTCTGCTTGGTCGTTGGCCACAAACAGATCTCGGAACAGTTGGGTGAATGGCTCCCACGTTCTGTGGAAGCCGTCGTCTGACCCTCGGATGACGAATTTGATTTTCTCCATTTGGAGAGATACTGAGAGGTCGGACAGCCAGTCTGCAGATTTGGGTGTGCTGCCGACCGCCAGCCAAATAGGATTCTCCGACGGGCGATCAGGGAGGCAAAGGCAAGGGCGTCCGCCCTCCTCCCCAGGAATAGATCTGATGGTCTGATACCCCGAAGACCGCCACTTTCGGGCATGGCTCATTCCCACCACTTTGGACATTGTCTCAAAGAAGGCTGTCCAGTACCCAGCAAGTCTGGGGCAAGACCAGAACATGTGGGTGTGGTTGGCCAGGCCTCCTTGGCACCATTCACACCTATCCTCCACCTCCGGGAAGAATCTACTCATTTGGGTTCTTGTTAAGTGGGCGCTATGTACTACTTTTAGTTGCATCAGGTTGAGCCTTGCACACGTGGAGGTGGAGTTGACCCTTTGCAGTGCTTCGCTCCAGAGTCCCCACCCTATTCAATCCCCAGGTCTTCCTCCCATTTCTTTCTTGTTGCGTCCAGTACAGTGTCGGCCCTTTCTACCAGTCACTTATACATGTCGCTACAGTTCCCTTTATCTGGGATGCTTGCGTCCAGTAACTCTTCCAGTAATGGTGGTTGTGAGTACATCCTTGTCTCCTTTTGCAGGAAGTTTTTGAGTTGCAGGTACCTTAGCTCGTTCCCCTGGCTAGCTGGAATTTCTCTGTCAGTATTGCAATCCTGCCGTCCGTATATAGGTCCCTAACTGTCAGTGTCCTTCCGTCCTGTCCCCACTTTTAAAAAAAATTTAGAGTACCCAATTCATTTTTTCCAATTAAGGGGCAATTTAGCGTGGCCAATCCTTGCACATCTTTGGGTTGTGGGGGCGAAACCCACACAAACACGGGGTGAATGTGCAAACTCCACACGGACAGTGACCCAGAGCTGGGATCGAACCTGGGACCTCGGCGCTGTGCTAACCCACTGTGCTACCGTGCTGCCCACCTATCCCCACTTTTTGAAGGTGGTGTCAGTCAGTGCTGGTGTTTGCAGATGGGAGCTTTGTCCGAAATTTTGGTCAAGCCAAAATGCTGCCGTAGTTGATTCCAGGACTGGAGGGTGGCTATCACCACCGGGCTACTGGAGTGTTTTTTGGGTGGGGTTGGGAATGCTGCCGTGGTGAGGGCCTGGAGGGAGGTCCTCTTGCAGGAGGCCTCCTCCGCGCGTACCCACTCGGCTTCTGGCTCCTTGATCCATCCCCTTATTCGCTCGGCTATCGCCGCCCAGTGTTAGAATTGTAGGTTTGGGCGGTCTAGCACCCCCCTGGATTTTGTTTCTTGTAAGACCTTCTTTGGGATCCTAGCGTTCTTCCCCCCTCCGCATACGAACGCCAAGATTAGTTTGTCTAGTGATTTGAAAAAGGCCTTTGGGAATGCAGATCGGGATAGATCTAAGTAGGATGAGGTACCAGGGCAGTACGTTTATTGTGATCCTCTGGACTCTCCCCACAAGGGAGAGTGGGAGTGTGTTCCATCTTTGCAGGTCCTTTTTTACTTCCTCTGTCAGACTGGTGAGGTTCCATTTGTGGATTCGTTTCCAGTCATGGGCTATTTGGATCCTCGGGTAGCGGAATTTGTGTTGGGCTTGTTTAAATGGCAGTCCCTTTAGTGCTGCCCCCCTACTTGTGGGTGTACCGGGAAAATCTCACTTTTGCTCATGTTGAGTTTGTAGCCCAAGAAGGCTACAAGGCGATGATTCCTTCCTTGCTGCTTTGTGGGTCCAAAATGTAGAGGAGCAGGTCATCTGCAAAGAGTGAGACTCTGTGCTCTCTGCCACCCCCTCCAGCATTTTGCTGCTTTGAGAGCAATTGCATATGGCCCGATCGCTAGAGCCAACAGCAGTGGGGACAGTGGGTATCCTTGTCTGGTGTCCTTGTGCAGCTGGAAGTATCGGGAGTTGGTTGTGTTGGTCCGTACGCTCACCACGGGAACGTTGTATGGGAGCCTTACCCAGGAGTTGAACCCTGTTCCAAGCCTGAACCGCTCCAGTACCTCTATGAGGTACTTCCATTCAACCCTGTCAAAGGCCTTTTCTGCATGCAGGGAGACAATCACCTCCGGTATTCTCTCCCCGGAAGGGGTCATTATCACGTTCAGCAGACGTCTGATGTTCGAGGTTAGCTGTCTACCTTGGACAAAGCCCGTCTGGTCCTCTGCGACCACCTCTGGTACGCAGTCTTCTAGCCTTTTGGCTAGGATTTTGGCCAATATTTTGGTATCTGCGTTCAGCAGTGAGATGGGTCTGTATGACTCGCATTCCGTTTGGCCGTTCTTTGGCCGTTAGCTTTTATCAGCAAGATTGAGGCCTGTGCTAACGTAGGTGGCAGTCTGCCCCTAGCTAACCTCCAGCAGAGGGCAGCAGAGCAGAGCTACTGATCAGCTGTTCTGGGGGAATTTGCATACGTGCAGTGTGGTCAGCCTAAGTTGAAGGTGGTTTGTGGAGGGGCTGTTGGCAAGTGACAGTTAAACCCGAAACACTTTGTGAGTGTTTCCCACCCTACCTCCTCCTCTAACCAACCCCCCCACCCCACGGTGGTTGGGAAGCGGGAGCAGGGGCCTGTCGTGAAGGTGAGTGAGTGCTTTTAAATTTGCTTAACTTTCAGCGGGAGCAGGGTTTGAGGTAATATCAGGTAAGCTCTTCCTTTCTTTTTCTTTTTCTTGTTTTTTTTTTAATCTAGAGGTGATGTCAGGGAAGGTAGTACAATGCTCCTCCTGCAGAATGTTTGAGGTGAGGGACGCCGTCAGTGTCCCTGCTGATTTCATCTGTGGGAAGTGCACCCAACTCCAGCTCCTCAAAAACCGTGTTAGGGACCTGGAGCTTGAGCTGGATGAACTTCGGATCATTCGGGAGGCAGAGGGGGTCATAGATAGGAGCTTCAGGGAAGTAGTTACACCAAAGACTGGAGATAGATGGGTAACTGTAAGAGGGACTGGGAAGAAGCAGTCAGTACAGGGACCCCCTGCGGTCGTTCCCCTGAGTAACAAGTATACCGTTTTGGATACTTGTGGGGGGGACAACTTACCAGGGGTAAGCCATGGGGTACGTGCCTCTGGCACGGAGTCTGTCCCTGTTGCTCAGAAGGGAAGGGGGGAAAGGAGTAGAACATTAGTAATTGGGGACTCAATAGTCAGGGGCACAGATAGGAGATTTTGTGGGAGCGAGAGAGACTCACGTTTGGTATGTTGCCTCCCAGGTGCAAGGGTAAGTGATGTCTCGGATCGTGTTTTCCGGGTCCTTAAGGGGGAGGGGGAGCAGCCCCAAGTCGTAGTCCACATTGGCACTAACGACATAGGTAGGAAAGGGGACAAGGATGTCAGGCAGGCCTTTAGGGAGCTAGGATGGAAGCTCAGAGCGAGAACAAACAGAGTTGTTATCTCTGGGTTGTTGCCCGTGCCACGTGATAGTGAGATGAGGAATAGGGAGAGAGAGCAATTAAACACGTGGCTACAGGGATGGTGCAGGCGGGAGGGATTCAGATTTCTGGATAACTGGGGCTCTTTCTGGGGAAGGTGGGACCTCTATAGACAGGATGGTCTACATCTGAACCTGAGGGGCACCAATATCCTGGGGGGGAGATTTGTTAGTGCTCTTTGGGGGGGTTTAAACTAATTCAGCAGGGGCATGGGAACCTGGATTGTAGTTTTGGGGTACGGGAGATTGAGAGTATAGAGGTCAGGAGCACAGATTTGACTTCGCAGGAGGGTGCCAGTGTTCAGGTAGGTGGTTTGAAGTGTGTCTACTTCAATGCCAGGAGTATACGAAATAAGGTAGGGGAACTGGCAGCATGGGTTGGTACCTGGGACTTCGACGTTGTGGCCATTTCAGAGACATGGATAGAGCAGGGACAGGAATGGTTGTTGCAGGTTCCGGGGTTTAGGTGTTTTAGTAAGCTCAGAGAAGGGGGCAAAAGAGGGGGAGGTATGGCGCTGCTAGTCAAGGACAGTATTACGGTGGCGGAAAGGATGCTAGATGGGGACTCTTCTTCTGAGGTAGTATGGGCTGAGGTTAGAAACAGGAAAGGAGAGGTCACCCTGTTGGGAGTTTTCTATAGGCCACCTAATAGTTCTAGGGATGTAGAGGAAAGGATGGCGAAGATGATTCTGGAAAAGAGCGAAAGTAACAGGGTAGTTGTTATGGGAGACTTTAACTTTCCAAATATTGACTGGAAAAGATATAGTTCGAGTACATTAGATGGGTCGTTCTTTGTACAATGTGTGCAGGAGGGTTTCCTGACACAATATGTTGACAGGCCAACAAGAGGCGAGGCCACATTGGATTTGGTTTTGGGTAATGAACCAGGCCAGGTGTTAGATCTGGAGGTACATAGAACATAGAACATAGAACAGTACAGCACAGAACAGGCCCTTCGGCCCTCGATGTTGTGCCGAGCAATGATCACCCTACTTAAACCCACGTAACCCGTATACCAACAATCCCCCCATTAACCTTACACTACGGGCAATTTAGCATGGCCAATCCACCTAACCCGCACATCTTTGGACTGTGGGAGGAAACCGGAGCACCCGGAGGAAACCCACGCACACACAGGGAGGACGTGCAGACTCCACACAGACAGTGACCCAGCCGGGAATCGAACCTGGGACCCTGGAGCTGTGAAGCATTGATGCTAACCACCATGCTACCGTGAGGCCCCTAGGTAGGTGAGCACTTTGGAAACAGTGACCTTTACGTTAGTGATGGAAAGGGATAAGTATACCCCGCAGGGCAAGAGTTATAGCTGGGGGAAGGGCAATTATGATGCCATTAGACATGACTTAGGATGTGTTGGTTGGAGAAGTAGGCTGCAAGGGTTGGGCACACTGGATATGTGGAGCTTGTTCAAGGAACAGCTATTGCATGTTCTTGATAAGTACGTACCAGTCAGGCAGGGAGGAAGGGGTCGAGCGAGGGAACCGTGGTTTACCAAAGAAGTGGAATCTCTTGTTAAGAGGAAGAAGGAGGCCTATGTGAAGATGAGGCATGAAGTTTCAATTGGGGCGCTTGATAGTTACAAGGAAGCGAGGAAGGATCTAAAGAGAGAGCTGAGACGAGCAAGGAGGGGACATGAGAAGTCTTTGGCAGGTAGGATCAAGGAAAACCCAAAAGCTTTCTATAGGTATGTCAGGAATAAAAGACTGACTAGGGTAAGAGTAGGGCCAGTCAAGGACAGTGGTGGGAAGTTGTGTGTGGAGGCTGAGGAGATAAGCGAGATACTAAATGAATACTTTTCGTCAGTATTCACTCAAGAAAAAGATAATATTGTGGAGGAGCATGCTGAGACCCAGGCTATTAGAATAGATGGCATTGAGGTGCGTAGGGAAGAAGTGTTGGCAATTCTGGACAAGGTGAAAATAGATAAGTCCCCGGGGCCGGATGGGATTTATCCTACGATTCTCTGGGAAGCCAGGGAAGAGATTGCTGAGCCTTTGGCTTTGATTTTTATGTCATCATTGGCTACAGGAATAGTGCCAGAGGACTGGAGGATAGCAAATGTGGTCCCTTTGTTCAAGAAGGGGAGTAGAGATAACCCCGGTAACTATAGGCCGGTGAGCCTAACATCTGTGGTGGGTAAGGTCTTGGAGAGGATTATAAAAGATACGATTTATAATCATCTAGATAGGAATAATATGATTAGGGATAGTCAGCATGGTTTTGTGAAGGGTAGGTCATGCCTCACAAACCTTATCGAGTTCTTTGAGAAGGTGACTGAACAGGTAGACGAGGATAGAGCAGTTGATGTGGTGTATATGGATTTCAGTAAAGCGTTTGATAAGGTTCCCCACGGTCGGCTATTGCAGAAAATACGGAGGCTGGGGATTGAGGGTGATTTAGAGATGTGGATCAGAAATTGGCTAGTTGAAAGAAGACAGAGAGTGGTAGTTGATGGGAAATGTTCAGAATGGAGTTCAGTTACGAGTGGCGTACCACAAGGATCTGTTCTGGGGCCGTTGCTGTTTGTCATTTTTATAAATGACCTAGAGGAGGGCGCAGAAGGATGGGTGAGTAAATTTGCAGACGACACTAAAGTCGGTGGAGTTGTAGACAGTGCGGAAGGATGTTGCAGGTTACAGAGGGACATAGATAAGCTGCAGACCTGGGCTGAGAGGTGGCAAATGGAGTTTAATGTGGAGAAGTGTGAGGTGATTCACTTTGGAAAGAATAACAGGAATGAGGAATATTTGGCTAATGGTAAAATTCTTGGTAGTGTGGATGAGCAGAGGGATCTCGGTGTCCATGTACATAGATCCCTGAAAGTTGCCACCCAGGTTGATAGGGTTGTGAAGAAGGCCTATGGTGTGTTGGCCTTTATTGGTAGAGGGATTGAGTTCCGGAGCCATGAGGTCATGTTGCAGTTGTACAAAACTCTAGTACGGCCGCATTTGGAGTATTGCGTACAGTTCTGGTCGCCTCATTATAGGAAGGACGTGGAAGCTTTGGAACGGGTGCAGAGGAGATTTACCAGGATGTTGCCTGGTATGGAGGGAAAATCTTATTAGGAAAGGCTGATGGACTTGAGGTTGTTTTCGTTAGAGAGAAGAAGGTTAAGAGGTGACTTAATAGAGGCATACAAAATGATCAGAGGGTTAGATAGGGTGGACAGCGAGAGCCTTCTCCCGCGGATGGAGGTGGCTAGCACGAGGGGACATAGCCTTAAATTGAGGGGTAATAGATATAGGACAGAGGTCAGAGGTGGGTTTTTTACGCAAAGAGTGGTGAGGCCGTGGAATGCCCTACCTGCAACAGTAGTGAACTCGCCAACATTGAGGGCATTAAAAAATTTATTGGACAAGCATATGGATGATAAGGGCATAGTGTAGGTTAGATGGCCTTTAGGTTTTTTTTCCATGTCGGTGCAACACCGAGGGCCGAAGGGCCTGTACTGCGCTGTATCGTTCTATGTTCTAACGAGTCTGTGAACTTCTCCCACAGATGTGGGGCCAGTGCTGTTGCAAATTTTTGTAGAAATCCGCCGGGAACCCGTCTGGTCCCGGCGCCGTCCCCGCCTGCATGGAGCTAACGCTGTCCATGATCTCTCCCAGTGCTAGTGATGCCATGATCTCTCCCAGTGCTAGTGGTGCCATGACCTCTCCCAGTGCTAGTGGTGCTTCCACGCCCCGTTTTCTGCCCTCCCCCTCGACTGGTAAGTTCAGTCCATCAAGGAACCGTTTCATCCCGGACACCATCGTTGGGGGCTCTGAGGTGCACAGCCCTTGGTAGAAGGCCTTGAAGGTTTTGTTGATCTTTTCTGGTTCTGTTTCTAATGTGCCTCTGGCATCCTTGATTTGTGCAATTTCTCTGGTGGCTGCCTGCTTTCTCAGCTGATGTGCAAACAGGCGGCTGGCTTTGTCTCCATGTTAGCATGGCGGAGTTGGTGCACTGCTTTCCTGGTGGAGACCAGATCAAAGTTCTTTTGTAGCTCTTTCCTCTCTGCCAGGAGCTCGGGGGGTCGGGGCCTCGGAGTATTTACGGTCCACCTTCAGTATGGAGTCGACCATCTGCTGCCTAGCTGCCCTTTCCTCCCTATCTTTTCGCGTTTTGAAAGCGATAATTTCCCCTCTTACTATGGTCTTTAGCGCTTCCCAGAATGTGGAGGGTGAGACCTACCCGTTTTCGTTGTTCTCCGTGTACTCTGCTATGGCCTGCAATATCTTTTCGTTGCAGGCCTTGTAAGTGAGTAGGGCAATGTCCAACCTCCATGTGGGCTTTGGGCTCTGCCCGTCTCCGGCCTCACATCCATGTAGTGTGGAGCGTGGTCAGATATCACAATTGCGGAGTATTCCACTTTGTCTATCCCCGGAAGCACCGTTTTCCCCACCACAAAGAAGTCAATTCTGGTGTATACGTTGTGTACTGGGGAGAAGAAGGAGAACTCCTTCTCCCCTGGGTGGGTGAACCTCCAGGGATCCACCGCTCCCATCTTTTCCATAAAGTGACCGATTTCCTTTGCCATGTTTGAGGTTTTCCCCGTTTTGGAGCTTGATCTGTCAGTCGCTGGATCCTGTACACAGTTGAAGTGCACCCACCCCCCACCCCGCCATTATTAGTCGGTGCGTCGCTATGTTGGGGATTTTTGCCATGGTCTTTTTGATGAAACTCGTGTCGTCCCAGTTGGGCACATACACGTTGACTATTACTACCGGTGCCGCATCGAGGGCCCCACTTACCGTCCCCCTGGGTCCATAACCGTCTTTCAAACTCCCCATTCTAACAATACAGTCACATGAACCGTTGCATCAGAAAAAAATGGCAGGGCAGGTGACGTGTTGCGGATGTAGTATGTGGGAATGGATGGATATTAACGTGATCTATGGTTGCCACATTGCAGTAAGAGGCTGCAGCTTGAGGAGCTTCAGCTCCAAGTTAACTATCTGAAGGCCGAGCTATAGATACTGTGGTCCATCATGGAGGGGTGTAGCTACCTAGACACTTTGGCCAGGATTCTCTGGCTCCACTCGCTAGAACTGTTATTCATGATCAAGTGGAGAAGAGCGTGCTGGGCCAAAATCAGAATTTGCACCGAGTTAAGACCTACTGGGAATCTCCGGGCCCACCCCGCCGACCATAACAGAGTTCCCGGCCAGAGCGCAAAACCCATGTTTACATATCAGTAGTCGATTTGAAGCCCGATTTGCAGAGCAGATCAAACAATTCATTGTTGATACAAGTCAGGAAGCCTCAAGTACTTTCCCTTTCTCTACAACTGCTCACTTGGCCCCTACCTTTTAACACCGCATTTTTTCCCAAGTTTCTGAGCTTTCCGAAACTGCAATATTTATAAACATCCTTGTTCTGATTGTGAGCTGCAGGTAACTTCAAAGCAGTTAAGTGCTTTCAGTTCCTCTTTTTCTAATCACAGTGTTTGGGTGTTTATAAATATTGCCCAGATGTATTCAATCGTGATGGGAAAGATAAATAAACAAAGCTGCCTGCTGTGTAAAACCATTAAGATGCCAATCAAAGGGTAGTCAAAAGTACTGGACTGTGAAATTGAATTAAAACAGGTTTCAACGGTTTGGAGATTTCTAGGAAGGCTAGTCAACTATATTGCTGTGGGTCTGGAGTCACATGTCGGCCAGGTCAGGTAGTGAAACTGATGACAATTGATGGTAGTGGTATTGTCTGCATTACTGAGACTGGAGAGGAATTTGTAGTGGGAGGCAAAGCATCCAGTTATGTGACCATGTAGGTACTGATAACATAGATAGGACTAGGAAAAAGGGGTAGCTGGGCTAATTTAGAAAGCAGAACCATAAAGTCAACACTCTTTGGATTATTACCTGAGCCATAAGGTGTAGGGTAAATAAGATTAGAGAGGTGAATTTGTGACCCAAACACTAGTGTGGGAGAAATGGTTTTCAATTCATGGGAAATTACACCCATACTGGGGAAAGTGGGAGCAGCAATGTTGGGACAATCTTCACCTGAACCATGCTGGGACCAATGTTCTAGTTAGTGGTATAACTGGGGTTATAAGGAGAGTTTTAAATAGTGGGGGTGAGGAATCATGTGAGGAGATGTGGGTAATTTAACAGAAACAAGGTACCAAAGCAAGATTTTAGATTGTGGCTGGAAGGAACAGGACATACAAATTTAAAAGCGCACCAGCCGATAAGGCCAAAGATTGCAAAAATGGTAAAATGGCAAGAGTTAAAGGCTCTGGTGCAATCTAACCAAAATAAAACACAGTCCACTCTGTTGGTTTTGTTTGCATGCCCCAGTGGGAATGCCCTGTGGTGGCTGCATTTAGTGTAATTTCCTGCACTGAAGAGCTCCAACGATTATTTTTAAAAGGTGTCTAATCTCTAGACCTCTCAACATGACTGCCGGGCCCCGCTCCACTCACCTATAAGGGGGTGCTTGGGCCCTCTTGCAGCCCATCTCATACAGGCAGGACAACCCCAGGCCCGATTCCTGGAGCGGGCAAAATGCTGGCAGTGCCAAGTTACCCAGGTGACAACAGCAGTGCAACGGTGCCACCATGCCCAGAGGCCTATCACTCGCGGGTCTCCGATTGCCTGTGTGAACCCCCGAGTGCCGTTCCACCTGGTCTCTGTTTGTGGGGACCAGCACTAAACGGCACCCTGCTGGGGTCTCCCATGGATGCATGATCCATGGCTAAATAAGAAAGTTAAGGTTAGTATCAAATGAAATAAATGCAGCACAATTATGCACAGGTTAGATGTAGGTCAGAAGATTAGTTAGATTTTAAGACCGAGCAAATAATGACTAAAATATAATGGGCCACAACTTGCTAGCATTAGAAAGCGATAACCCGCTGCAATTACAAGACTTTAAAGCTCACTTACCTGCTCTTGAAAACTGCACTGAAACCTCCAATGGTCAGAGCTGCTTGGGGGCTGCATCTAAATAATGCCTGTAGGTCACGGTGCAGTCCAGCAGTATTGGATTCAAGGAGGCCAAGCCTCCTTTTTACTCCACTTGCTGCCATAAAACAGGCAGGTTTAAAGGCCCAGTGAAATTGACATGCCAGGGAGAAGGCAATTATCAAAAGTACAGAATCACAGCATTTACAGTGCAGAAGGCCATTCAGCCCATTAAGTCTGCACTGGCCCTTGGAAAGAGCACCCCACCTAACCCCACACTTTCACCCTATCCCTGTAACCCCATCTATTTTGGACACTAAGGGCAATTTAGCATAGCCAATCCACCTAGTCCTGCACATCTTTGGACTCTGGGAGGAAACCGGAGCACCCAGAGGAAACCCACGCAGACACGGGGAGAACGTGCAGACTCTGCACAGAGAGTGACCCAAGCCGGAATCGAACTTGGGACCCTGGTGCTGTGAAGCCATTGTGCTTACCACTATGCTACCGTGCTGCCCTACGTGGAAGGGATTTCGGTTGTCAGGGGTGAGGGGGTTAGAAGTTGGCAAGCCAGAGGTCGAGGTGGGAGGTCAGAAGTCAGACATTGATGTGGCAGGCATCAGGGGGTGGGGTCAGATATCAGGGGTGGATCAGACATCGGCAGAGTTCGGTCAGACATAAGGGAAGTAGCAAGGGGGTTTGATGTTCAGGTCCAGCCGTGTCGGAGATGTTAGATCGAGGGGTGGGAAGAGCACCATGTAGGTGGGGATTCAAGGGGAGGGGAATATTGTTGGAGCGGCGGCAGTGTTCAATTAGGGGAATCCCTGGTGGGTCAGAGGAGTCCTGTGCGGAAATCGGTCTGGGTCTTTAAAATAGTTATGCAGGAGTTAGAAGAGTTTTATTTTATCTAAATTTTCCTGAGCAACTAGTAGCGTAACCCTGGCAAATTATCCAAAGTTAGTGATTTAAATCACTTTGTCGATGGTTTCCAGCACAGCCCAACTGTGCAGGTTAAGTTAGCACTTCTGGATAATTACATACAAATGCTAACGTGGGAAGTTCCGAGAGGGATTCCAAGCCCATCTTTGGGATAGCACCCCAAATCAGAAGATGGGGATCGCAGAAGTTATGGCTCAATAAAGAGAGAGAAAATCGATTATGAGAGAAAGTTCACAAGTAACATATAAACAGATGGTAATAGTTTCTACAAATATTCAAATAGAAAAAGAGTAACTAAAACTATTACTCTAGAGATTGAGTCTAGGGAATTGATAATGATGCGCAAGGAAATGGCGATGACGTGGAACAGATATTTTGGATAGGATTTTCCAACCCTTCCCACTGGTGGGATCTGCTGCTCCTTCCAAAGTTTACTCCCCATGTGGGTTGCCCAGTAGCGGGGCTGGCGAGCCGTGCAAATTTCCATTAACTTTGGCGGGACCAGAAGATCAACAGCTTATACCTATGTCGTGGGAAAACCTGCCGTTGGCGGTTGGCGGGGAATTTTGGCCTTTGTGTCTATCTGCACTGAGAAAACTTCCCAAAATCAAGAGGTGAAAAGGAGGGAGAAAATTAAAACAATTACCATCGCTGGGGAAAAGTATTAGACGTAAAGATAATAGGGTAACTAGGATAAAATAGGGCCAATTAAGGACCACAGAAGGGCAGCATGGCAGCAAAGTAGTTAGCACAGTTGCTTCACAGCTCCAGGATTCCAGGTTCGAAACCCGGCTTGGGTCACTGTCTGTGCGGAGTCTGCATGTTCTCCCCATGTCTGCATGGATTTTGTCCGGGTGCTCCGGCTTTCTCCAACAGTCCAAAGATGTGGGGCGGAATTCTCCGACCCCCACACCGGTGCGGAGAATAGCGGGACGTGCTGTTTTTTTCCCGCGACGCCGGTCTGACACACTCCCGCTATTCTCCCCAACTCACAAAATTTTGCGACCTCCTTTCCCGCGAAAAAATCCGTCTATTTGCCCGAAACGGCCAAAACCGGCCTCCCGCTATTCTCTGGTCCGGATGGGCCGAAGTCCCGACGTCGGCACGTACGTTGAGTACTGCGGCTGACACACCTGCTTTTCAAATTAGTCAGCCAGTCGGGCTGGCTGACGAGGAGGTGAGCGAACCGCCGGACTGTGAGCACAACGGGGCTGGCATCCTGGAGAAGGCAGCGAACAGTGGAGCGGGGTGCGGGGGAAGGGTTGGGGGGGGGAGGGAGGGAAAGAGGGAGGGAGGGAGGAAGGGTTGGGGGGGGAGGGAGGGAGAGAGGGACGAAGGGAGAGAGGGAGAGAGGGAGGGAGGGAGGGAGGGAGGGAGGGAGGAAGGGAGAGAGGGAGGGAGGGAGGGAGAGAGAGAGGGAGAGAGGGAGGGAGGGAGAGAGGGAGGGCGGGAGAGAGGGAGGGAAGGAGAAGGGGAGGGAGGGAGGGGGAGGGAGGGAGAGAGGGAGAGAGAGAGGAAGAGAGGGAGGGAGAGACGGAGGGAGGGAGAGAGTGATGGAACCATCAATTCACCAGACACGTGTTTCCGATCTGAATCTAGGCTTTAATCGACTTACTTCAGAGCCAGCCTATTACCTGTCGATGAACTCGTAGTGACCCAGGCTGACACTGGACACGGATACTTATACAGCTGCACTAGGGGGAGGAGTCGTAGGCGGAACCAAGGGTGGAGCCCAGTACAAGTTCCTAAGTGCTCCCAGCGCTACTCCCCCTAGTGGTAGGATGGTGCTACTGCGCTTACAATAACAGTGTGAAATTAGTATATATACATTCATATATTACATTCACCACATTCACACCCTGCAAAAAAATCAAGTTCGGCTGGGGTGGTGGTCTAGTCTATAACGTCGGTCTGTCCGGCGGTCGGATTGTCCGCTGAGACCTGCGGAGCACCGGGGTTGCAGCCTCTTGCGGTGGCTGGACGGGTGTAGTGTGTTGGGGTATGATGGCGGACTCCAGGGAGGGTTGTATTCGAGCTTCATACTCTCCTGGTTCGACCGGGGACTGTGGGCGCTGGGGGCTGGCCGGCGCGGGACTGGTGGAGCGAGCTCGTGGGCTCGGGAGCGCAAGGGGGCGGCAGCATGGGGTGTAGGGTGAGAGATCCTTCTGTTGGGGCGGGTGCCAGATCCCGGAGGGATACAGTGTCCTGACATCAGGGAATTCGACGAATGTGTACTGGGGGTTGGAGTGGAGCAGGCGCACCTTCTCAACAAGGGGGTCAGTTTTGTGCCCCCTGACGTGTTTCCTCAGGAGTACGGGGCCCGGCGTCCTCAGCCACGCCGGAAGTGAGACCCCCGTGGTAGTGCCCCTGGAAAATATGAAGAGCCTCTCGTGAGGGGTCAGGTTGGTCGCCGTACACAAGAGGGACCTAAAAGCGTGGAGTGCGTCTGGGAGGACTTCCTGCCACTGGGGGACTTGGAGCTTTCTAGACCGGAGGGTCAGTAGGGCTGTCTTCCAGACCGTCGCGTTCTCCCTTTCCACCTGCCCGTTCCCCCTGGGGTTGTAGCTGGTAGTCCTGCTCGAGGCAATGCCCTTTTCGAGCAGGTACTGACGCAGCTCGTCGCTCATGAAGGACAAACCCCGGTCGCTGTGTACGTAGCTGGGGAAACCAAACAGGGTGAAGATGCTATGCAGGGTCCTAATGACTGTGTGGGAGGTCATGTCGGGGCACGGGATAGCGAATGGAAAGCGGGATAACTCGTCTACGACGTTCAAGAAGTAGATATTCTTGTTAGTTGAGGGGAGTGGCCCTTTGAAATCAATCGCGAGGCGTTCAAAGGGCCTAGAAGCCTTGACCAGGTGGGCCCTGTCTGGCCTATAGAAGTGCGGTTTGCACTCCGCACAGATCGGGCAGTCCCTGGTGACCGCTTTTACCTCCTCGTTGGAGAAAGGTAGGTTTCGGGCCCTGATGTAGTGGGCGAGCCGGGTGACCCCCGGGTGGCAGAGGTCATTGTGGATACTTTTTAATCGGTCAATCTGCGCGCCGGCGCATGTCCCACGGGATAGGGCATCCGGAGGCTCGTTGAGCTTCCCGGGTCGATATTTGATATCGTAATTGTAGGTGGAGAGTTCGATCCTCCACCTCAGAATTTTATCGTTTTTTATTTTGCCCCTTTGCGAGTTGTCGAACATGAAGGCAACCGATCTTTGGTCGGTGATGAGGGTGAACTTCCTACCTGCGAGGTAGTGCCTCCAGTGACAGATAGCCTCCACAATGGATTGTGCTTCTTTCTCGACTGAGGAGTGTCGGAGTTCTGAAACGGAGAGGATTCGGGAGAAAAATGCAACGGGTCTCCCTGCCTGATTTAACGTGGCTGCAAGAGCTACCACTGAGGCGTCGCTCTCTACCTGAAATTGGGTGGATTCATCCACCGCCCGCATGGCCGCTTTGGCGATGTCCTCCTTGATGCCGTCGAAGTCCTGGCGTGCCTCGGCTGACAGGGGAAATTGTGTGGTCCTAAAGAGTGGGTGGGCTTTGTCCACATATTGAGGGACCCACTGGGCGTAGTAAGAAAAAAATCCCAAGCACCGTTTGAGGGCCTTGGGACAATGAGGGGGAGGGAGTTCTAAGAGTCCGGGTCTGGGCCCAGGACTCCATTTTCCACGACATAGCCGAGGATGGCTAGTCTGGATGTGCGGAAAACGCATTTCTCCTTGTTGTACGTGAGGTTCAGTTTCTGTGCCGTCTGGAGAAAACGTTGGAGGTTGGCGTCGTGGTCCTGCTGGTCATAGCCGCAGATGGTGACATTGTCCAAGTACGGAAACGTGGCCCGCAGCCCGTACTGGTCCACCATTCGGTCCATTGCTCGTTGGAACACCGAGACCCCATTAGTGATGCCGAAAGGGACCCGGAGGAAATGGAAGAGGCGGCCATCGGCCTCGAATGCCGTGTAGTGGCGGTCCTCCGGGCGGATTGGGAGCTGGTGGTATGCAGACTTCAGATCCACCGTGGAAAAGAGCCGGTACTGGGCGATCTGGTTTACGATGTCTGCAATCCTGGGGAGGGGATACGCGTCGAGTAGCGTAAATCTATTTATAGTCTGACTGTAGTCGACCACCATACGGAATTGTTCCCCGGTCTTAACGACCACTACCTGAGCTCTCCAGGGACTATTGCTGGCCTCTATAACCCCCTCACTGAGCCTTCGGACCTTTGCTCTGATAAATACCCTATCCTGCAGGCTATACCGCCTGCTACGAGTGGCTACGGGTTTACAGTCCTTCGTGAGATTGGCAAAGAGAGGAGGGGAGGGATTCACAGCGTAGCGAGGCTGCAGATCGTGAGTGGGGGCAGGGGCCCTCCGAAGCTGAGGGTGAGGCTCTTGAGGTTACATTGGAAGTCTAGGCCTAATAAGAGTGGCGCGCAGAGTTCGGGCAAAACGTAGAGTTTAAAAGTCGAGTAACTAGTGCCTCAGATTGTGACTGTCGTGGCGGTGCGCCGCTGGATCTGGACCGAGTGGGAGACTGAAGCGAGCGCGATAGTTTGCTGCGTGCGCGGGGAAAACGGGGAGCGAACAGCGTCTTACCAGGTCTGGGTGTATGAAGCTCTCTGTGCTCCCGGAGTCGAAGAGGCATGCGTTTTGTACCCGTTGATATGGACCTTTGCATTCGAGTTTCGTAGATTCTTTGGTCGGGATTGGTCTAGGATGACCGCGCTGAGTTGCGGGTAGTTGGCGGCTCGATCAGCTGTGCTGGAGTGGCCCCGTGATGACTGGCCTCTGAGTTCGTAGTCTTGTTCGAATTCCTCCGCTGAGTGGTCCGAGCGCGGAGATGCCGGTCGGGCCCGTGGATCGCACGTGGTGGGCGGCGAGGAAGATGGCGTCCAAGATGGCGGCCCCCATGAATCGCACGTGGCGGGCGGCGAGGAAGATGGCGTCCAAGATGGCGGCCCCCATGAGTCGCACATGGCCGGCCGCGTGGTGGAGGTTTCCCAAGATGGCAGCCCCCATGAATCGCACGTGGCTGGAGGGGGCGGAGTCGGGGCATAGGCCACAGCGTTTCGGGCCCCGCGGGGTGAGAGTGCGGGGAGCGGTTACTGCGAGTCGCTGGGGAGTTGGAAGCTGGGGCCCTTTTTGCGAGGTACACTCTAGCGTAATGCCCTTTTCGCCCGCAGCTGCTGCAGGTCGCGTTGCGGGCCGGGCAGTGCTGCCGCGGGTGCTGGTTCTGGCCGCAGAAATGGCAGGCTGGAGCAGCATAGTGGCTGGCTGGGGCAGCATAGTGGCTGGGCGGCCGCGTAGCACAGGCCTGGGGGAGTCGCTGGTCAGGGGCCCATGATGAGGTCGCGGGGTCCGAGTTAAGGCTGCGGAAGGAGACCTCCATTGTGGTCGCAGCTTCCACAGTCGTTTCTAAGTCCTGGGCCCCTTTTTTCAGCAATCTTTGGCGCACATAGTTAGACCTGAGGCCCGCTACAAAAACATCGCGTACCGCCAATTTCCTGTGTTCAGCTGCGATAACCGCTTGGTAATTACAGTCATTGGACAAATTGTTAAGTTCTCTTCGGAATTCGGCGAGTGATTCCGTAGGCTGCTGACGGCGAGTCGTAAACACATGGCGAGCGTAAACTTCATTAATTGGCCTTACATACATTTTTTCGAGAACTGCTAGCGCCGCAGTATATGAACTGGCCGAGTTCAGTTGCGTTGAGATTCTATGGCTCACCCTCACATGCAGTAGACTCAGCTTCTGATCCTCTGTAGTTTCGGCTGTGCTTGCTTAGGCCAGGTAGGCCTTGAAGCACCGGATCCAATGGGAGAAGATTTCTTTAGCCTCTGCATCCTGCGGGTTGAGTTCCAAGCATCCAGGCTTGAGTGCCGATTCCATAATCGATCTTACTGCTCTTAAGTTGATTAAATTGATGGAACCATCAATTCACCAGACACGTGTTTCCGATGTGAATCTAGGCTTTAATCGACTTACTTCAGAGCCAGCCTATTACCTGTCGAAGAACTCGTAGTGAACCAGGCTGACTCTGGACACGGATAGTTATACAGCTACACTAGGGGGAGGAGTTGTGGGCGGAACCAAGGGTGGAGCCCAGTACAAGTTCCTAAGTGCTCCCAGTGCTACTCCCCCTAGTGGTAGGATGGCTCTACTGCGCTTACAATAACAGTGTGAATTAGTATATATACATTCATATATTACATTCACCTCAGAGGGGGAGAGAGGGAGGGAGGGAGAGAGGGAGGGAGGGAGAGAGGGAGGGAGGGAGAGGGAGGGAGAGAGGGAGGGAGGGAGTGACTCGTCCAGCCTCGGTTACGAAATGTCAGCCGCCCTTCCATGGCATGACGGGCACGAGGACACGGCCGCTGGTTGTCCTGTGGCTTACGGCCACAGGACACTGACGCACCGGTGAGGAGGACGTAGTTAACTGCCTGTTGGATGCAGAAATTGACCAGGGCTTAGGCTGGCCGCGTGTCAGCAGCGCGACCACGCCATCGGGACACACAGGTATCATAGAACATAGAACATAGAACATTACAGCATAGTACGGGCCCTTCGGCCCTCGATGTTGCGCCGACCTGTGAAACCATCTGAAGCCTATCTGACCTACACTATTCCATTTTCATCCATATGTCTATCCAGTGACCACTTAAATGCCCTTAAAGTTGGCGAGTCTACTACTGTTGCAGGCAGGGCGTTCCACACTCCTACTACTCTCTGAGTAAAGAAACTGCCTCTGATATCTGTCCTATATCTACCACCCCTCAATTTAAAGCTATGTCCCCTCGTGTTGGTCATCACCATCCGAGGAAAAAAGACTCTCACTGTCCACCCTATCTAACCCTCTGACTATCTTATATGTCTCTATTAAGTCACCTCTCAGCCTTCTCCTCTCTAACGAAAACAACCTCAATTCCCTGAGCCTTTCCTCGTAAGACCTTCCCTCCATACCAGGCAACATCCTAGTAAATCTCCTCTGAACCCTTTCCAAAGCTTCCACATCCTTCCTATAATGTGGTGACCAGAACTGCACGCAGTACTCCAGGTGCGGCCGCACCAGAGTTATGTACAGCTGCAGCATGACCTTGTGGTTCTGAAACTCAATCCCCCTGCTTATAAAGGCTAGCACACCATATGCCTTCTTAACAGCCCTATTAACCTGGGTGGCAACTTTCAGGGATTTATGTACCTGGATGCCGAGATCTCTCTGTTCATCTACACTACCAAGAATCATGCCATTAGCCCAGTACTCTGCATTCCTGTTACTCCTTCCAAAGTGAACCACCTCACACTTTTCCGCATTAAACTCCATCTGCCACCTCTCAGCCCAGCTCTGCAGCTTATCTATGTCCCTCTGTATCCTATAACAACCTTCAGCACTATCCACAACTCCACCGACCTTCGTGTCATCTGCAAATTTACTAACCCAACCTTCTACACCCTCTTCCAGGTCATTTATAAAAATGACAAACAGCAGTGGCCCCAAAACAGATCCTTGCGGTACACCACTAGTAACTGAACTCCAGGATGAACATTTGCCATCAACCACCACTCTCTGTCTTCTTTCAGCTAGCCAATTACTGATCCAAACCGCTAAATCACCTTCAATTCCATACTTCCTTATTTTCTGCAATAGCCTACCGTGGGGAACCTTATCAAACGCCTTACTGAAATCCATATACACCACATCAACAGCTTTACCCTGATCCACCTGTTTGGTCACCTTCTCAAAAAACTCAATAAGGTTTGTGAGGCATGACCTAGCCTTCACAAAACCCTGTTGACTATCGCTAATCAACTTGTTCTTTTCAAGATGATTATAAACCCTATCTCTTATAACCTTTTCCAACATTTTACCCACAACCGAAGTAAGGCTCACAGGTCTATAATTACCCGGGTTGTCTGTACTCCCCTTCTTGAACAAGGGGACAACATTTGCTATCCTCCAGTCTTCCGGCACTATTCCTGTCGACAAAGACGACATAAAGATCAAGGACAAAGGCTCTGCAATCTCCTCCCTGGCTTCCCAGAGAATCCTAGGATAAATCCCATCTGGCCCAGGGGACTTATCTATTTTGACATTTTCCAAAATTGCTAACACCTCCTCCTTTTGAACCTCAATTCCATCTCGCCTGGTCGACTGAACCTGAGTGTTCTCCTCGACAACATTGTCTTTCTCCAGTGTAAACACTGACGAAAAATATCCATTTAACGCTTCCCCTATCTCCTCTGATTCCACACACAACTTTCCACTACTATCCTTGATTGGCCCTAATCTTACTCGAGTCATTCTTTTGTTCCTGATATACCTATAGAAAGCCTTAGGGTTTTCCTTGATCCTATCCGCCAACGACTTTTCGTGTCCTCTCCTCGCTCTTCTTAACTCTCCCTTTAGGTCCTTCCTGGCTAACTTGTAACTCTCAAGTGCCCTAACTGAGCCTTCATGTCTCATCCTAACATAAGCCTTCTTCTTCCTCTTGACAAGTGCTTCAACTTCCTTAGTAAACTACGGTTCACTTGCTCGACAACTTCCTCCCTGCCTGACAGGTACATACTTATCAAGGACACGCAGTAGCTGTTCCTTGGCACGCGGCTGCCGAGCTGTCGAATAGCCTCTGTCTAACATGCCGTTTCTCTGCCCCCCACCACCCTTCTGTAGGTTAGCAAAATGTATGCAAACAGAACGGCTATGTTCAGCGCAGTGGTCGGGGCCGCTGCACTGCAGTTGGAGATGCAGCAGCGTCCACAGCCACATCCCACAGTGGCCGCGGGGCCAGCTGCAGGAGCTGAGGGACTGGCTGCGGGGCCAGCTGCAGGAGCTGAAGGAATGGCTGTGGGGCCAGCTGCAGAAGCTGAGGGAATGGCCGCGGAGTTGCCCGTCGGCGAGCAGCATGAGGTGGAAGAGGAGGAGGAGGAGAGAGTGAGGGTGCAGCCAGGGCACCAGAGGCGACGACCGAGGCCTAGGGTGTACCGTGCCCGGATCTCTTTCCACACAATGCCGGACATCACCTGCAGGAGGAGACTCCGGTTGAGCAGGGAGACGGTGACACACATCTAGAACATAGAACATAGAACAGTACAGCACAGAACAGGCCGTTCGGCCCTCGATGTTGTGCCGAGCAATGATCACCCTACTTAAACCCACGTAACCCGTATACCCATAACCCAACAATCCCCCCATTAACCTTACACTACGGGCAATTTAGCATGGCCAATCCACCTAACCCGCACATCTTTGGACTGTGGGAGGAAACCGGAGCACCCGGAGGAAACCCACGCACACACGGGGAGGACGTGCAGACTCCACACAGGTGACCCAGCCGGGAATCGAACCTGGGACCCTGGAGCTGTGAAGCATTGATGCTAACCACCATGCTACCGTGAGGCCCCTAATCTGTCACCTCGTGGCCCACCTTGCCCCACATGGAACGGGAGGAGGACATGCGATCCCGGTTGCTGTTAAGGTGACGGTTGCACTGAACTTTTATGCAACCGGCTCCTTCCAGTCTCCGAGTGGGGACTTCTCTGGGATTTCCCAGGCATCAGTGCACAGGTGCATCCAGGATGTGACTGACGCCCTGTATGCCATCGCCGAGCGCTACATCACCTTTCCCGAGGACCGAGCAAGTCAAGATTCACGAGCTCGTGGATTTGCCAGCGTGGCCGGGATACCGATGGTGCAGGGGGCAATCGATTGTGTTCACATCGCCATGCATCCGCCTGCAGGGGACAGGGAGGTCTTCACGAACAGGAGGGGGACATACTCCATGAATGTCCAGGTGGTATGCGACCCCCACATGAGGATCATGAACATGTGCGCAAGGTTCCCTGGGAGTGTGCATGATGCCTACATTCTGGCTCAGTCGTACATACCTGCTCTGTTTGAGGGACGGCCCCCCCAGCTGAGGGGCTGGTTGCTGGGCGACAGGGGTTATCCACTGAGGTCTTGGCTGATGACGCCTATACGGAAGCCTCAGACCAACGCGGAAACCCGATACAATGAGGCCCATGCAGCAACCAGGGGTGTGGTGGAGCGCTGCTTTAGTCTTCTGAAAATGAGATTCAGGTGCCTGGACCGCTCCGGCGGGGCCCTGCAGTACCAGGCCGACAGGGTGGCTCGCATTGTCGTGGTCTGCTGTGCGGTGCACAACATCGCGATGCAGAGGGGAGATGCCCTGGTGGAGGAGGCGGAGGGAGAAGCCAGTGGCAGTGGTGCCAGCACAGAGGAGGAGGAGGAGGAGGAGGAGGGGGAGGTGGAGGAGGAGGGTGAGGAGGTCGGTGGAGTTGCGGGCGCAGCACGCAGACAGGAGCCGGCTGCTGGTGATGCCCAGGAAGCTGCATGGCAGACCCGGCGAGGACGGAGGGCACGTGACGTGTTGGTGGCAGCATGATTCACACGTCACGCGCGACGGCACCGCTGAAGACCAACACTAACACCTGCATCGCCAGTCGCGCAGAGGGTCAACACACAACTGCCACCCCCCCCCCCCGCGTACACTGCTCCAGTTCTACATCACCCTTACCACTGGGGCCAGACGGTATGGCACGACATTGATGGCTGTGTCAGCGGGTGTGATCAGTGCCATGTTGAATGATGACAGCCCGATCTGCGATGAGCTGTGAGCTCAGAATCGTCAGACAAAGTCTGACTCATGGCAATAGCTGAACCATCAATCTCGCTGGTCGCTGAGTTAGTCAGGGACACTCCATCACGTGCCCGCGTGGGGTAGCTGTGGGAGGGGGTGGGGGGGGGAAGGGACTACACACCCGGCACCGAAGTTTCACCGCTCGTCAACCAGCGACACTCAGTCACCATCACGATCCCTGTGGCTGCGGAAAAATCACAGTGTTACAAGTTAGGTGCAACAGTGAGTTTAATGGTTAACATTATTTACAGATGCCCTAGCCCCTACAACTAATCTGTGCCCTTCACCCGTGACAACTTACTATGTGTCCCTCTTTGTTGCCTTACGGACCCTACCACTACGCCTAAGTGATTCCCCAGATGATACAGCAGGAGTGGAGGCGGACTGCTGCGAATCGCCCCCTTCGACATGTCTCCCCGTCGGCACTCGTTTCCTGGGGCGACCCGGCCTTGATGGGCCAGGCTGCTCTGCGGGCGCCTCGGATTGCGTGGTGCCACCCTGCTCTGCCCGCTGCCCACCGGATGCACCAGGGATGGGACGGGGGGAGGCCGAGCGTTCCGGGACGTCCCGTGATGGAGTTAATGGGACGACCCCCAGAACCTCCTCCTCCCTCGGGGAGCCCGGTGGCCCCTGGGCCTCACTGTGGGACGGAGGTGCGAGTGGGGAGGTGCCCCGTCTCCCCAACGACACCTGGCACTGCCAGTCCTGGAGGCCTGCAACGGTCTCCACCAGGGTCCGAAAGTTCGCAGAGACGGAGTCCAGGGAGTGAGACATTCCCGCCAGGGACTGTGCGACCTCAACCTGTGAGTGTGCGATGTCATCCAGCACGTGTGTCAGGCGGTCGATGCTCTCCGCGACTGACTGCTGGGACTGTGCGATGGACTGCTACGACTGGGCCATGACCCGGTGAGACTCGGCCAGGGCCCGCAGCGCGCCGGCAATATCATGTTGGCTCTGGCGCATTGCTGCCTGTGAGAGGGCAACCCTGTCCAGGGCCATGGATTACCCGTGCACATTAAGCCCAACGTCTTGCAGAACCTGACCCATGGCCGAAACCGTTTAACCCACTGCCTCGACCGCGGATGCCACCTGTCCGGTGTCGGCGTGGGTGGCTGCCATGAGCGGCACCACTCTCTGCTCCTGAACGCGGTTCGACTCCTCTAACTGCGTCTGCAGCTGCTGAAAGACAGCCCCCATCCCGTCATTGTGTCCCTGGGTTTGCAAATGCATCGGCTGTTCGGGTGGGTCAAGTACATCCAGGAACCCGGAAAACGTCTTGGATCCAGCTGAATGCTGGGCCTGGCCTGCCCTCCGATAGTCCGGGCCCTCGGCTGTTCCGACCTCCACCTGCTGTATCTGCTCAGCTGTGTTGTGCACACCAGACCGTGACCCAGGAGCCTCATCACTACATTGGCCAACCGAAGTGAGTGTCTCTGGGATGGTGGATTGTGTTGGAGAGAGCGGTGACGCAAGCTGTAGGTCCTCGTCTGGAGACATATTGACGAGGTCATCGCTCCAATGATGAGCGGCCACAGGGTGTTGTCGGGCCATGTCTCCCTCTCCCTGTGTCAGCGTCCTCTACGCCTCCTGTTCCACAGATTCGGTTTGGGAGGATCCAACTCCTGTGTGTCCTCCTGGCACCCTCTGGCGTGCGGCCCTGGGTGCGGTGGTGCTGGTGGTGGCAGATGCTGGTCTCTGCCTTGATGTAGACGGCGCTGGTCGTTCGGCTGCACGTCCTAGGGAACAGAATGAAACGGGGTTATTTAGAAACGCTCGGCCGGGCGTAGGGCGGTCCAGTGTGCAGTGTGAAGGGACAGATGATGATTGGGAGGGGGGGGGGGAGTTGGGGGAGTGTGCAGAGTGTGAAGGGACATAGGATGGGGGTGGGGGTGTGCAGAGTGTGAAGGGACAGATGATGATGGAGGGGGGGAGTGTGCAGAGTGTAAAGGGACAGATGATGATGGGGGGGGGGGAGTGTGCAGAGTGTGAAGGGACAGAGGATGGCGGTTGTGTGCAGAGTGTGAAGGGACAGAGGATGGGGGGGTTGTCATGCAGGGTTGTCTCACTTGGTTCTGCACCTCCAACCTCACATTGCGCGACCTCCCGGGTGGAAGACCCCCCAGCAAGGTCCAGTGCCCTCTGTTCAAACGTGGTAGAGGGTGGTATATGGGCGAACCCTCGCCGGTCCAAGAGCAGTCTTGTCCTGTTTGGGGGGGGGGGGGGGGGGGGGGGGGGCATAGAAAGATCATCAATTTGGCAGGTATCATCAGGGCATTCACATGTTGCCAAAAGTTGGGGGGTAAAGTTGTAACAAAACCGTTGCATCTCTCCAGGGGGGTCGCAGCACTCATGTGGTTCTGTGCCAACTTTGTAAACCACCCTCCACTCACTCTCGCCCCCCCCTCCCCCTTGAGCCCGGTGGGGAGGTGGGTGATGAGGGACTTGGGCAGGGGGGATTGTTGTGACCCGGGGGCACTCTCTTGGCACTTACCCTGGCAGCCCTGATGACGTCGTGCAGCTTTTTTCTGCATTGCTCCCCAGACCGAGGGGTGTGGCCCACAGCACTCACTGCCGTGCCCACCTCGCGCCAGGCCCGCCGCACAACAGTGTCAGGGTGGTGATGCCCTCTTCTGGGGCAGATGATGCTCCTCCTGTGTTCAACCTCATCGAGGAGGGTCTCCATGTCTGCCTCCTCGAATCGCGGGGCTGACCTCCGTGGCTTGACCATCCTCGTCGCTTCCTCTGATCTTCTGGCCGCGTTTTTAATACGCGGAGCGGCGTCATTGTGGCGTCATTTGTGTGTCGCAGCCTTTTCGCGTAATTTGACGGGAGCGGGGCTGTATCGGGCCGTCGTGAAATCGGCCGATTTCACGACGGCCCTCCCGATTTTAATCGGGAGCGGAGAATTCGGGGCAGCACGGTAGCATGGTGGTTAGCATAAATGCTTCACAGCTCCAGGGTCCCAGGTTCGATTCCCGGCTGGGTCACTGTCTGTGCGGAGTCTGCACATCCTCCCCATGTGTGCGTGGGTTTCCTCCGGGTGCTCCGGTTTCCTCCCACAGTCCAAAGATGTGCGGGTTAGGTGGATTGGCCATGCGAAATTGCCCTTAGTGTCCTAAAAAATAAGGTTAATGGGGGGGTTGTTGGGTTACTGGTATAGGGTGGAAACGTTGGCTTGAGTAGGGTGATCATTGCTCGGCACAACATCGAGGGCCGAAGGGCCTGTTCTGTGCTGTACTGTTCTAAGTTCTAAGTTCTAATACCGCCCGTGCAGTTTAGGTGGATTGGCTATGCTAAATTGCCCTTAGTGTCCAAAAAAGTTAAGTGGGGTTACTGGGATAGGGTGGAGGTTAGGGCTTGGGTCGGGTGCTCTTTCCAAGAGTCGGTGCAGACTTGATGGGCCGAATGGCCTCCTTCAGCACTGTAAATTCTATGACAGTAGTAATTTGTGTGTATTTGTAAACATTTTCTGTCGGTGTTCACTAGTGAATGGGCCAGTGTGGGTATAGAAATCAGGGAGAAGGACTGTGATAAAACTAAAGAAATCAACATCGATAGAGAGGAGGTTCTGAGTGGTCTGTCGTGCTTAAAAGTAGACAAATCACATGGCCAGTTGAAATGTATCCCACGCTTGAGTGCTGTAAGGGAGGAAATAGCAGGGGCACTGGCAATAATTTTCAACCCTCTCTGGCCACAGGAGAAATGCCGGAGGACTTGAGGATGACCAATGTGGTATCAGTATTCAAGAAAGGAGGAAGGGATAAATCAGGAAACTAGAGACAATTGAGTCTAACCTCAGTGTGGGGAAACTATTGGAAGCAATTCTGAGAGACAGAATTAATCTGCATTTGGAGAGGCAGGCATTAATCAAGAACAGTCAGCATGGTTTTGTTAAGGGAAGGTAATTTCTGACCAACTGGATTGAATTTTTCGAAGAGGTGACCAGGTGTGTAGATGAGGGCAATGCATTTGAAGCAATCTACTTGGGCTTCAGCAAGGCTTTTGATAAAGTCTCATATGGGAGATTGACAGCGAAGAGCCCATGGGATCTAAGGAAATTTGGAAAATAAATGATTCAGACATTAATGTAGGAGGGTTGATCAGTAAGATCACAGATGATATGAAAATTGGTGGTGTGATAAATAGTGAGGTGGTTAGCCTTGATTACAGGAGGATATAGGCGGGCTGATCAGTGGCAAATGGAATTCAATCCAGATAAATGTGAGGTGATGCACCTGGGCAGGACAAACAGGGCAAGGGAATACATGATAAACAGCAGGACACTGGCAAGCACCAAGGATCAGAGGGTGTACATTGATGTGCATGTACAGTGGTTCCTTAAGGTAGCAAGGAACTATATAACATTGGTTAGGTCACAGGTAGAATATTGCGTGCAGTTCTGGAATCCACATTATAGGAGGAATGTGATAGCACTGGAAAGGGTGCAGAGGAGACTGCTTGGGCTGGAGAGTTATAACTATGAAGAGAGATTAAATAGACTGGGATTGTTTGCCTTGGAGTAGAGGAGACTAAGGAGACATAATTTTGATATATAACATTATGAGGGGCATAGAGTAGACAGGAATAAACTTTTCCCCTTGGTGGAGGGATCAATGAATGGAGGCATAGGTTTAAGGTAAGGGGCAGGTTTAGAGGAGATGTGAGGAAAAACATTTTCACCCAGAAGGTAGTGGGAGTCTGGAACTCACTGCCTGAAAGGGTAATGGAGGCAGATATCCTGATAGCATGTAAGATTTAAATGGGCACTTGCAAAGCTAAGGCATACAAGGAGGATACAAGGCCTCACGGTAGCATGGTGGTTAGCATCAATGCTTCACAGCTCCAGGGTCCCAGGTTCGATTCCCGGCTGGGTCACTGTCTGTGTGGAGTCTGCACGTCCTCCCCGTGTGTGCGTGGGTTTCCTCCGGGTGCTCCGGTTTCCTCCCACAGTCCAAAGATGTGCGGGTTAGGTGGATTGGCCATGCTAAATTGCCCGTAGTGTAAGGTTAATGGGGGGATTGTTGGGTTACGGGTATACGGGTTACGTGGGTTTAAGTGGGGTGATCATTGTTCGGCACAACATCGAGGGCCGAAGGGCCTGTTCTGTGCTGTACTGTTCTATGTTCTAAGGCTATGGGCCAAGTGCTGGAAAATGGGATTAGAATACTTAGGTGGTGATTTTTAACTGGCACAGAGACAATGGGTCTGTGCTGTAGACCTCTGTGACCTAAAGATTGACAAATCCCTAGGATCAGATGGCCTGCATCTTAGGTGTAATAACCCACGTGGGAATGATTATCTTCCTTGTGGTCCTTGTGGAGTACAAGCTCCCCCACCCAGATTTCTATTAACCACTGTATAAAAGGTTGGCCAGTAAGGAACTGACCAGAACAGGAACCCGGTCGGGATCTATTGGAGATGTGTATACCGTGTTGTAAATAAAACTACATTTTTTAATTTTACTTAGTGAGGACTCCTTATTAAATTAGGGTCTTAAAAGAAGTTGCTGCAAAGATACTGGAGGCAATGGTTATAATCTTCCAAAATCCTTAGATTCTGGAACAGATTAGAAAATAACAAATGTAACACCTTTATTCAAGAAAGGATAAGACAGAAAGCAGGAAATATAGGCCAGTTAGCCTAACATCTGCCATAGGGAACTTGCTACATTCTATTATTTAGGAGGTTATTTCAGGATAAATAGAAATTCATTCTGTGATCAGGCAGAGTCAACAGGGATTTATGAACAGGAAATCATAGAATCATAGAATTTACAGTGCAGGAGAAGGCCATTCAGCCCATCAAGTCTACGCCAGCCCCTGAAAGAGCACCCAAGCCCACACCTCCATCCCATCCCTGTAACCCAGCAGCCCCACCTAACATTTGGACACTATGGGGCAATTTAGTGTGGCCAATCCACCTAACCTGCACATCTTTGAACTGTGGGATGAAACCGGAGGAAACCCATGCAGACACGGGAGAAAATGTAGACTCCACACAAACAGTGACCAAGCTGGGAATTGAACCCGGATCCCTGGGCTGTGAAGCAAATCGTATTCAATTCAAGTTCTTTGTGGAAGTAACCAGCAAATTGGATAAAGGAGAACCTGGAGATGTGGAAAACCTTGATTTCCAATAGGTATTTAATAAGATGCCATGTCAAATGTTATTACACAAGATAGGAGCACTAGGTGTAGAAAGTAACATGCCAGCATAGATAAAGGATGAGTTGGTTAGCAGGAAGCAGACGATATGGATATATGGGTGTTGTTCAGGTTGTTAATCTGGAACGAGTAGAGTGCCACAGGAATTAGTGCTGGGCCACAACCATTTGCAATCTACATCAATGATTTGGATGAAGGAACCAAATGTATGGTGGATAGGTAGGAAAATGTACAAAAGTACGAACATATATGCGAACATACAAATCAGGAGCAGGAGGAGATGACTCAGCTCCTCGAGCCTGTTCCGTCATTCAATAAGATTATGGCTGATTTGATTGTAGCCTCAATCCCACATACTCCAGACTAGGTTAATCCCAGATCTGAAGGGGTTGGATTATGAGGAGAGGTTGAGTAGACTGGGACTGTACTCGTTGGAATTTAGAAGGATGAGGGGGCATCTTATAGAAACATTTAAAATTATGAAGGGAATAGATAGGATAGATGCAGGCAGGTTGTTTCCACTGGCGGGTGACAGCAGAACTAGGGGACATAGCCTCAAAATAAGGGGAAGTAGATTTAGGACTGAGTTTAGGAGGAACTTCTTCACCCAAAGGGTTGTGAATCTATGAAATTCCTTGCCCAGTGAAGCAGTTGAGGCTCCTTCATTGCATGTTTTTAAGGTAAAGATAGATAGTTTTTTGAAGAATAAAGGGATTAAGGGTTATGGTGTTCGGGCCGGAAAGTGGAGCTGAGTCCACAAAACAGGCTCGAGGGGCCAGATGGCCTACTCCTGCTCCTAGTTCTTATGTTCTTATGCTCTGTGCAACTGAAGCATATAGGGGGGGATTATCCATCGGCCGACGCAGCAATCGGGAAACACAATTGGACAGAGAATTGTGCGTCAGCCGCAAATCAAGGCTAGCGCCGGGTGCTAGATGCCCTCCACCCCACCCCCACATCTCCAGCCCAGCCCAGCCTAGGGCATCTCTCACACCCTTCTGACAGAGCACCGAGGCAGGTTGAAACATTTGTGAACATTTATTATGAGCAGGGAACATGTATCGAAAGGTTTGTGCCCTAGTGCCTCACACAATCCTGTGCTACACCCATACCAATTTAACTGGTGTCCAACCTTCTGGCCTCATGCAAGATCTAGGCGAAGCCCCAGGCGATCATCAGGGTGGAGGCGGCCTGCTGCGATTCCCATCTTTTCACCCGGGTCCCCTTTAGCAGCCTGGACAGGCACGGCAGTCTCTCGGGCGTTCCAGGTGGCAAGATGCTGTCTTTCTCTGCCTACTCTCCATCGGATGTGCCAGGGACAAGGAGGGGGGGGGGGGGGGGGGGGGGGGGGTTTGTGGGGGAAACCTGAGGTACTGTGCTGTTCTGGTACCTCCCCTGCGTGGGCCACCGGCACGGGCCCCATCACATCCGCCTCCCTCTGAGTGCTCGATGGCCCCCAGGATACTCCTCGAGTTGGGGGTATGGCCAGAACGAGCTCTGGTGCTACCCGCCACATGGTGCTAACAGTCCTGGAGGCCCACTCTCATCTTGACCAGGGTTTCACTGCTCGCAGCCTAGGGACTGGAGCACAGTGACTAGGCCACCACCCTTTGTGACTGTGCCAGGTCCCTCAGTGACTGGTTCAGGTCAGCCAGTGCCCAGGCAATGTTGTCGACGCCCGTAGATATGATCTCTTATGAGTGGGCCAAGCTCTGGAGCACTGCCGCAATGTCCAGGTGATCCTGTTACATAAACTATAAGTTCTATGATTCTAGGGCACAAATCTTTCGATACATGTTCACCTGTTCATAATAAATGTTCACAAATGTTTCAACCTGCCTCAGTGCTCTGTCAGAAGGGTGTCAAAGATGGGCTAGGGTGGGCTGGCTGGAGATGGGGGGTGGGCTGGGCTGGAGATGTGGGGTGGGGTGGAGGGCATCTAGCACATTGCCTAAGACAGGGCAGCCTTGTTCTGTGCCTCAGCCACAGCCCACACAGTGCCCCAGACCTTGGACATCCTGACCTTTGTCCACAAAACATTGACCACAGATGCCAACCGTACGGTGTTGTCCTGGGTGCACGCTTGGCCAGCACCACCTCCTGCTCCTGCAGGCGGTTGGATGCCTCCATCTACACCTATAGGCACTGGATGGTTGCTGACAACCCCTCATGCAGTCCCCGACTCTGCGTCTGCTTCTCCAGAAGCCCGAGACCAGTTTGGATGGCAGCTAGCCCTTGGAGATGGTCCGCTCTCCGACCGTCTGCCCCCTCGAGAGTTCCTATTTACACCTGATGACACGCTGGTGTGTGGTGCGCACCAGATAGCGCCCCAAAAGCCTCTGCACTGAAGTGCTCAACTGAGTTGCTGGGCTGCTAGTGGGTGTTGGAGATAGCTGTGACGGAAAGCCGGTGTCATCCCTGGGTGTCGTGGGCTCACATTTGGGGGCTCGTGTCGCTATTCGGTTCCCTCTCCTTGCAGGCATGTCCATAAGACATAGAAGCAGAATTCGGCCACTCGGCTCAGGAAATCATAGAATTTATAGTGCAGAAGGAGGCCATTCGGCCCATTGAGTCTGCACCGGCCCTTGCAAAGAGCACCCTACCCAAGCCCACATATCTACTCTGTCCCCGTAACCCCCACTTAACATTTTTGGACACTAAGGGCAATTTAGCATGGCCAATCCACCTAACCCGCACATCTTTGGACTGTGGGAGGAAACCGGAGTACCCGGAGGAAACCCACGCAGACACGGGGAGACCGTGCAGACTCTGCACAGACAGTGACCCAGCTGGGAATCGAACCTGGCACCCTGGAGCTGTGAAGAAACTGTGCTAACCACTATGCTACCGTGCTGCCCTATCGAGGCTCATCGAGTCTGCTCCACCATTCAATCATGGCTGATATTTTTCTCATCCCCATTCTCCTGCCTTCTCCCCATAGCCCCTGGTCCCCTTATTAATCAAGAACCTATCTATCTCTGTCTTAAAGACACTCAGTGATTTGGCCTCCTCAGCCTTCTGCGGCAATGACTTCCACAGATTCACCAACCTCTGGCTGAATAAATTCCTCCTCATCTCTGTTTTAAAGGATCGTCCCTTTAGTCTGAGATTGCATCCTCTGTTATTTTTTCCTACAAGTGGAAACATCCTCTCCACGTCCAGTCTATCCAGGCCTCGCCGTATCCTGTAAGTTTCAATAAGATTCCCCCTCATCCTTCTAAACTCCAATGAGGACCCAGAGTCCTCAGCCGTTCCTCATACGAAAAGCTCTTCATTCCAGAGATCATTCTTGTCAACCTCCTCTGGACCCTTTCTAAGGCCAGCACATCTTCCCTTAGATATGGGGCCCAAAACTGCTCACAATATTCCAAATGGGGTCTGACCAGAGCCTTATACAGCCTCAGAAGTACATCCCTGGTCTTGTATTCTAGCTTTCTTCACATGAATGCCAACATTGCATTTGCCTTCCCACCCCTCTCCTCCATGGCGAACAGCAGGATCTTGAGCTCGCATCAATCAATGTATGTGGGGAGTTGAATACTCATATGCGGCTGCAGCTTGTCAGCCTCTCAAGTGCGAATTGGGCATCATTTTTCATTGGAATTGCTCCAGTTCCACGTGGCGCTGGTGCTAGCCCATTCACGGATCCTGATTTGCTCATGGACCGTTGCCGCTTTTGTGGCTGTAGAACACCACCGATTCAGTCCGGCGTCAGCACTTAGTCTCTGAAAGAGGAAATCCAACCCAACATCTCTACTTTTAGAAACCCATGTGTGTTGGGACCAGAATATCCCGCCGGTGTGAACAGCCAGTAAATTTCACCCATAGGGCGGGATTCTCTGCCTCATCGCGCCACATGTCTGCCCCTGCTTCTCTATTACGCCAGCCGGTCAATGGGGTTTTCCATTGTGGGGCAGCCCCACGCCGTCAGAAAACCCCCAGGCGCCGGTATAACGGAGAATCACACAGGCGGAGAATCCCGGCCTTGGTCTTTTATGATTTATGCACTGAGTGCAAGTTGACAAGAGGAGGTAGACAGTCTGCAAAAGGATCAAGATAGGTTAAGTGAGGGGAAATGGAGTATAGTGTGGGAAAATGTGAACTTATCCACTTTCGCAGGAAGAATATAAAGGCACTACATTATTTAATGGAGAGAGATTGCAGAACTTGGAGGTATAGAGGGATCTGGATGTCCAGGCACATGAATCACATAAAGTTAGTTTGTAGGGAGCAGCACGGTGGCGCAATAGTAGCACTGCAGTCTCACGGCGCCGAGGTCCCAGGTTCGATCCCGGCTCTGGGTCACTGTCCGTGTGGAGTTTGCACATTCACGCCGTGTTTGCGTGGGTTTCACCCCCACAACCCAAAGATGTGCAAGGTAGGTGGATTGAACACGCTAAATTTCCCCTTAATTGGAAAAAATGAATTGGGTACTATATATTTATAAAACAAAATAAAATAAATAAAGTTAGTATGTAGGCAGAGCAACTTATTTTATGAATGAAGACTGAACAGGTTGGACCTATGCCCAGTGAAGTTTAGAAGACTGATAAGCAATCTTATTGTAACATATATATTCTTGAGGGAACTTGATTGGGTGGATACCAGGAAGATGTTTCCTGTTGTATGGGAGACTAGAACTAGGTGTTCAGAGGGTGGTGGTTGAGTAGTCTCAGGGTGTATGCCGTTGGTTTGGGGTATGTTAGATGGGGTTCTGTAATTGTGTGTGTGTATGTGCAGAGGGGGCGGGGTGCAGCCGAGATGGATTCCCCAGCGCATCTCTGGTGCATCGCCCAGAGAGTGGCCCAGAGTTCAGAAGTCACAGACTAACAATTTGTACTTCTCTGTCATTGAAAAACCTTTGTTTCAGGAGGAATAATTAATTTACATGTCTGAAATATTTACATACCTGAGATTTCATTGTTCAAATCTACTTCATGCTGTTTATTTCCTTTATTATTACTGACAACTGGAGTCGAGTCTCCAGTAATCACATCTAAAAAGAAATCTGCTGGGTTGTTGAAGATCTCACACTCATAGCCTAAAACAAAGGGCACAAATGTCAATATTTATCGTCTGGATTTTCATTACATTGTCAAGTACATTTGAATCTGAACCAGATTCATTACTTTTTCACAAGTTCATAAGGTATAGGAGCAGAATTAGGCCATTTGACCCATCAAGTCTGCTCCGCCATTCTGTCATGGCTGATATGTTCCTCATCTGTTACCTACAATGCTACAGACCAAAAGCTGGATTGCAAAATCAGCCAGAGCATCTCCTCCCTAGAACACATGACTTGGGAGCAGGAGTTGGCAAATTCGCCTCCCGAGCCTAAACACCATTGTCCTGCCCGTTCTCCATAACCCTTCAAACCATTGCCAATTAAAAATCTGTCAAACTCCTCCTTAAATTTACTCACTATCTCTGCATCCACCGCACTCTGGGGTAGCAAATTCCACAAATTCACATCCCGTTTGAGAACCTATTACTCCTCTCAAGACTTTAATCTCCTGTTTCCTACTCTTCCTGCCACATTGTATTTCTACCCTCCTGGGTATCCTTTTCTCTCTCCAATCCCAATCATCAATATTTCTATGCCTTCTTATACTCTTGCTATTTTCTCCAACTTGAATCTTCTTTGAATGCACCCTCTATTACCCCTTATGCCTCTCTTGGTATTATTTAAATGGTCCAAGGAGACAACTTGCTACATATCCACTTAGGAGCAGTCATTTCAAATACTCATCCTCCCTCAAGGACCATAGACCAGCACGTCTGATGTGGTGTAAGCTGCTTAATCTCCCACCAGTTCAGTACACCTCATCTATCATTGCCTTGGATCTTCCAAACAGATAACAGGTGCGAGATTCTCCGAAACCCCGCCGGGTCGGAGAATCGTCGGGGGGCGGCGTGAATCCCGCCCCCGCCGGCTGCCGAATTCTCCGGCACTGGAGATTCGGCAGGGACGGGAATCGCGCCGCGCCCGTCAGCCGGCCCACGATGGGCCGAAGTCCTGCTGCTGTAATGCCGGTCCCGCCGCCGTGAATTAATGCACCTCCCTTACCTGCGGGACCTGGCGACATGGGCGGGCTTCGGGGTCCTGGGGGGGGCGGGGGGGGGGGTGCAGGGCGATCTGGCCCCGGGGGGTGCCCCCCACGATGTCCTGGCCCGAGATCGGGGCCCACCGATTTGCGGGCGGGCCTGTGCTGTGGGGGCACTCTTTCCCCTCCGCGCCGGCCGTGTACGCCTCCGCGATGGCCGACGCGGAGGTGACCCCCCCCCGCGCATGCGCAGGGATGACATCAGCAGTCGCTGACGCTCCTGCGCATGCGCGGACTTCTTCCGGCCGGCGGAGCCCCTTTGGCCCCGGCTGGCGTGGCGCCAAAGACCTTTCTCGCCGGCCGGCGGGGCGCCAACCACTCCGCCGCAGGCCTAGCCCTTGAAGGTGTGGGCTTGGCCCCTAAAGGTGTGGAGGATTCTGCACCTTTGGGGCTGCCTGACGCCTGAGTGGTTCATGCGACTCCGTCCCGTCGGGACCCCCCGCCCCGCCAGGTAGGGGAGAATCCCGCCCCAGCTACTTGCCTGTCTCTAAATTCGCGTGTAGAATATCTATTCATTCATGGACAAGACCCCGGTCATCCATTGCTTTATTGTGAATATTACACATTGATATATTATGTGGAATATTCCATTTTGATGGTCATCTAACACTGATGGTTCTGGAACAGTCACCTGCTATACACCCTGTCAGATTCTTTCCTTTAGGGTGGCACGGTACCATAGTGGTTAGCACAATTGCTTCACAGCTCCAGGGTCCAGGTTCGATTCCCGGTTTGGGTCGCTGTCTATGCAGAGTCTGCACGTTCTCCCAGTGTCTGCGTGGGTTTCCTCCGGATGCTCCGGTTTCCTCCCACAGTCCAAAGATGTGCAGGTTTGGTGGATTGGTCATGATAAATTGCCCTTAGTGTCGACAAAGGGTAGATAGAGTTACTGGGTTACGGGGATAGGGTGGAGGAGTGGGCTTAGGTAGGGTGCCCTATCCAAGGGCCGGTGCAGACTCGATGGGCCGAATGGCCTCCTTCTGCACTGTAAATTCTATGATTAATGTGGTTGAAGCTATCGCACCCAATTCTGAAGCTTCCACACCTTTCTTTTCATCGCAGGCACCACTCAAACCGCTGCCGTTGTCAGTGTGATACTCAACACCAAAACAGATCATGCCACTTCCTGATCCCATTTGGTATTTCTTCCTCCTTTGTGTGCTTCAATACCTACCAACCTCTCACTTTTCTAAGTGAGGGACAGAGCCCCAGAATCAGAGAATCCAGCCCAGAAGTCAATATTTACACTGCTTTAGATGTGTTCACAAAAAGAGACATTACAAATGTGTAACTCCTAACTCTGCAACCTTTCACCAGTACCAAATGTCCCTTTATAATATCCCTTTATATCGACAAGTAATCATCTAATGATTGTGCCCCACTTGTATATATTTAACCTCAATTTATACAATTAAAACATCTACGAAAATGTTTCTCACCAATAGATGAAAAGTAGTGTAACGCAGTTTTGGCTGGACCATGATAAACTATTCTTCCATTCACCAGGAGTGTCAGGCTGTCGAAAAGCTTAAATATGAAGTATTGAGGCTGGTGTATTGAGAATATAATTGTTCTACCAGATCTTGAAAGTCTAGGATGAGAAAAACAAGAATTCATAAAGTATATTGAGAATGTACTTCAGATCTTTGCCAGGGATTTCTGCAAGGTCTCCTAATTGACAACTATAACTTTAGTTGAAGATAACCAAAAAATCTATTTACACATCTGCCCATAGTTCTCACCAATTTTCAACTCAAATTTAGGCAATTATTGAAGAGAAATTCACAGGGAATTCCTGGCAGTTAACATTTTACGAGCACAAAGTAAATTTGAGTTATAGAATCCACTCAGGCACAGAAAATACTTTCTTAATATTCAAAAGTGACAAGGAATTTCACCCATCATCAGCACCTATTGTGTTATGTAATTTGGAATAACACAAGCTGCCACTTGATGCAGTTTTGAGTAAAAGATGCTCCAGACTTTGAAGTGAGTTCAATGTGTTTTATTAAACTATTAGCACAGTTCTCAATGAGTTCCACTCTCTGCTAATCTAAATGTAGTAACTCAGTCTAACTGAACCAGCCTTGCTCTTAGCCATGTGCTGGTGTGTGATGCTGAGGATATACTCTGCAGATGTTGGAAAGAGGCGGGGTGTGAGTGCCTCATCCCTTTTATAGTGAGATATCACTCCTGAGTGTCCTGACTGCTCATTGGTTGTGTCCTATTCTATGTGTTCATTAGCTGCATGTTTGCATATCATGACAGCACCTATTGTTAAGATCACAGGTATATATACTGTTTCCGGGGCAATGTTTCTCATTATCACTCATTCTCATTATCTCATTATCACTGTGTACTGGGAACATCTGGATTAACATTAGAAAAAAACAAGGAAGCAATAGACTGGGCATTAAGTGGAGGAGACATTCTACCCATTTTTTTCTTCAATTGGTAAGGTTAAGCATAGAGCCAATTATTTGCTTTTCTCGTCCCACCTAAGTGCACATCAGGTAGTGCCACTTAAATGATCTGAACATGCTATTGGTTCAGATCATTACTTTGGTCATTTGCTTGGCAGGGCCTGTGCCAGAAATGGAAGTGGTAACTGACTGAGACCCCAGTGCTAATGCCTGCCAGCTCTGGGACCTTTGAGGCAGCTGTCCGAAAACATCCCTGAAAATCTTTCCATGACCAAGGGAAAATGGTTTTCCCTTCGCTACCTGTTTCAGCCTTCATGGCCTTGCCACCCCTCCTCTCAGATTTCCCAATATGAATTGTGTAAGGTAATTTTTTTCTGGACACATGGCTGCTCACCCAGCATTGAGAAGGGAAATGAACTATGAGGCATAAATGCATTTCTCCCATTTAGTAAACACACTTTCATCTGCTGTAGGAGATTATGCTTCTCACCATCTTAGGACATTCCAGGAAATCCCAAGGCAATGCAACAGGGGGTAACACTGTCTGACCCTTTTCTCTGTTTGTACTTGTGTAGTAAGGAAAATGAGATCCCCTATCTTGACTCTGTGGTGTGTCAATTTCATCTGAATGGATGTTCTGAAATCATTGACTATAATGCATCCAGGCCGACATGGAAATCTGGAAAAAGTTGGTCAACAACTTCAAAAAGCTGGCACAACTCAAAGAAATCTGACAAATCAAAAATGGCCATGACATACAAAATCCATTGTTCAGAGCTTTAAATTATCAGAATATATAAATACATGGAATTTGGAGCATGATTGAATCTTGTTTCTAATAACGTTAGATGGCAGGATCACAGCTACTGAACTGTTGCCCTCATTTTTGTACCGGTGTGCTACAGATGCCAATCGCAGACGCAGATCGCTAGTTGCAGGAGAGTGATTCAGCCAGTTGGGCTGCCAACTCAAATCCTCAGGAAGGAAGACATTGGGGTGGTGGCAAGTGAGGGCAGTTTTGTCCCCCAACCCACCCACAGGCACTCAGGCAGTAGGAGCACTTTCATCAAGTAGGTTAAACCCTCCAGGGTCCCAGGTTCGATTCCCGGCTGGGTCACTATCTGTGTGGAGTCTGCACGTCCTCCCCGTGTGTGCGTGGGTTTCCTCCGGGTGCTCCGGTTTCCTCCCACAGTCCAAAGATGTGCGGGTTAGGTGGATTGGCCATGCTAAATTGCCCGTAGTGTCCTAAAAAGGAAGGTTAAGGGGGGTGTTGTTGGGTTAAGGGTATAGTGTGGATACGTGGGTTTGAGTAGGGTGATCATTGCTCGGCACAACATCGAGGGCCGAAGGGCCTGTTCTGTGCTGTACTGTTCTATTTATATATCTATTTCTAACAGAGTTCAGGTACATGATTCATTGCAAGCAATATGAATATTTACAAGAAAATTAGGTACTTTGGTTAAAATGAACATATTTAACATCCCAGTGAGTGCATTTTCAATCTAAAAATAGAAAACAGAGAAGAGGCGTTTAGGGTCAGAATTTGAAGTGTCCACTATGCTTCTAATGTGTTAATGCAGATATACGTCCATCATAGAAGCATGAGATGCACAGCTTCCTGCACAGCATTATACAATTGGAGTGGTGGAAGCAATGCTGTCCTGTTTATGCTAGAAGAGGGTGCAAGAGCAAGATCTTGGGCGCGATTTAATGAAAATGAAACAGAATCCCGTGTTCAGCGCGTTTAGCCAGGTGTTTCCGAAAATGACCTCGCTGTCAAATGGGACACTGCTTCATTTTGGGCCTCGGTAAAGAACGTTCCGCCAAGGCTGCACTTAGTTCCATTTCTTGCACTAACGAGCTCTGCTCACCAGTGCAGGAAGAGATCGGGCGGAATTTTTAAATTGTTCCCCGATTTCTAGACCCCCGCACCGCACCTCCGGAATCCCACCCAATGTCTCACCTCACCTACAAGGGGGTCATCAAGCCCCCCGCACCCCACTTCATAAGGGCAGGAAACCCCCAGGCTCAATCCCCAGCATGGGAAAAATGCCACCCGGGCACCTTGGCACTGCCAGCCACAAAGAAAAAGGCTGATACTACCAAATCTTGAGTCCCTGGTCATCCAGAATCTCACAGGTTAAGATAAAGCTTATGACAATCACAACAAGCTTGATACTGTAGAAAGTCTAGAAATGCATAGGAAGTACAGGACGGAAGAAAAAATGGAAAAGAGGAAAGCAGAGAGAAGACAAAAAATTATTGGCAGGTAAAGTCAAAAAAAACCAAAGATGTTTTATCAGAACAAGAAAAAATTTAGGGAACGGTAGTGCCTATCAAAGATGTACATGGTCATTTTTATGCGCTGACACAGCAGATTTGGCCAGGGTTCTCAATGTGTACTTTGTCTCTGTCTTCACCAAAGACGGGTATAATCAGACATTCAAGTTAGGAGGAGTGTGAAATATTAGATGCAATAAGCATAGTGACTGACATCCTTGAAAGCGGATAAATCACCATGGACAAATGGAATGAAGCCAAACAGGAAATAGCAGATGCTCTGTAGATCATGTTCCAATTCTCACTTGATACAGGTGAGGTATCAGAGTATTGGAGGTCTGTGAACATTGTATCATTATTTAAAAAGGTGAGAGGGATAGGCCAGAAAATTTCAGGCCGGTCAGTCTGACTTCGGTGATGGTAATGCTATTGGAATCAATTCTGAAAGCCGGGATAAACTGTCACTTAGAAAGGCATGAACTGATCAGGGATACTCAGCATGGTTTTGTTAGGTGAATATCGTGCCTTACCAATATAATTTTTCGAGAAAGTAATAAGGAGGATTGATGAGGGTAGTGTAGTGGATGTTGCCTGCATGGATTTCAATAAAGCATTTGAAAAGGTCCCATATGGCAAACTGGTCAGAAAAGTGAAACTTGTACAATACAGGGGACAGTGGTGAGTTGGACCAAAATGGGACCAGCAATAGGAAGCAAATGTGAATGGATGTTTTTCCAAATAGAAATCAGTTTCCAGTGGCATTCTAGCAGGCTGTGCTTGTACCTTGCTGTTTGTTGTATAAATTAATGATTTGGACTTAAACGTGGGGAGCATGAATGGGATATTTGCAGTTGACTCAAAAATTGGTCATGCAGTTGACAGTGAAGAGAATAGCTGTTGTTTCCAGAATGATCTCAATGGTTCGACTGAGCGGACGAAAGGGTGGCAAATGGAATGCAATACACCCAACTGTGAGGTACTGTATTTGGGGAGCAGACAAAGCTAGTGAATAGACAGTGAACAGGAGGATCTTCAGAGGAGTAGAGGAAGTGAGAGACCTTGAAGTGCATATCCACAGGTCACTAGAGGTAACAGAACAGGTGGACAAGGTGTGTAAGTGCCTTTCTGTTTATTCTCTTTGTTCCTATTTCTCTTATTTTGACTTTTATCATTTTTGGTCCATGGTTTATTAATGGATACATACCTTTAAGTCGAGGAGAGTAAGGAAATCAAAGTGTCAAAATAGTTCACTGTGTTGTAAAGTTTTGTATTTTGGGCAGAAGAACTCAGACTTTAGGGCAGGATTTTTCAAATCCATGGTCGTGGGTGGGTATTGGGAGGGCTGCAAAGTGATCAGTCCTGCCATTCACACAATGGTCGCGATCATGGGAGAAGCATTCAGCTGCAACCAACAAAGAACAAAGAAAATTACAGCACAGGAACAGGTCCTTCAGCCCTCCCAGCCCTCTGGCCGATCCAGATCCTTTATCTAAACCTGTCACCTATTTTCCAAGGATCTACTTCCCTCTGTTCCCCGCCCGTTCATATATCTGTCAAGATGCATCTTAAATGATGCTATCGTGCCCGCCTCTACCACCTCCGCTGGCAAAGCGTTCCAGGTACCCACCAACCTCTGCGTGAAAACTTTCCACGCACATCTCCCTTAAACTTTCCCACTCTCACCTTGAAATCGTGACCCCTTGTAATTGACACCCCACTCTTGGAAAAAGCTTGTTGCTATCCACTGATGAGACCATCAATTCACTAGACACGTGCTTTGAGATATGAACAGTGGTTTTAATCTACTTACTACAGAGCCAGCCTGTTACACGTTGAACTCTCGATGAACTGGTCGGCTGGCTCTGGGCATCGATATTTATACAGCAGTCTGGGGGAGGAGCCGTGGGCGGAGCCAAGGGTGGAGCCCTGTACAAACTCCTAAGCTTTCCCAGAGCTACTCCCCCTAGTGGTCGGGCAACGCAACTGCGCTTACAATCGTACGGTCTCATATATATATCACAGTGTGAATTACAAAGTTACATTCACCACATTTACCCCCTACAAAAAAATCAAGTGCGGCGGGGGTGGTGGTTCGTAAATTGAGTCTGTCCAGTGGTCGAGTCGTCCGCCGTGATCTGCGGAGCATCGGGGTTGCAGCCTCTTGTGGTGGCTGGATGGGTGTTGTGGGTTGGGGTACGATGGCGGACTCCGGGGGTGATTCCGTCCGAGTTCCATACCCGTCTGGTTCGACTGGGGGCGCTGGGGGTTACCGGTGTGGGTGCGCGAAACAAATGTAGTGAGCTAGTGGGCTCAGGAGCGCGAGGGGGCAGCTGGGTGGGGTGTAGAGTGAGGGGTACCTCTGCAGTGATAGTAGGGATACTGGATCCAGCGGGTGCTAGGTCCCGGAGGGATACGATGTCCTGACGGCCATCAGGGAACTCTACGAAGGCGTACTGAGGGTTTGAGTGAAGCAGGCGCACCTTCTCTACAAGGGGGTCAGTTTTGTGCGTCCTGACGTGCTTCCTCAGGAGTACAGGGCCCGGTGTCTTCAGCCAGGCTGGGACTGAGACCCCCGTGGTAGTGCCCCTGGAAAAGATAAAGAGCCTCTCATGAGGGGTCTGGTTGGTCGCGGTGCACAAGAGTGACCTAATAGCGTGGAGCACGTCTGGGAGGACATCCTGCCAATGGGAGATTGGGAGATTCCTGGACCGGAGGCTCAGTAGGACGGTCTTCCAGACCGTCGCATTCTCCCTCTCCACCTGCCCGTTCCCCCTGGGGTTGTAGCTGGTAGGCCTGCTCGAGGCGATGCCTTTGTCGAGCAGGTACTGACGCAGCTCGTCGCTCATGAAGGACGAACCCCGGTCGCTGTGTACGTAGCTGGGGAAACCAAACAGGGTGAAGATTCTAATGACTGTGTGGGAGGTCATATCGGGGCACGGGATAGCAAAAGGGAAACGGGAGAACTCATCTATGACGTTTAGGAAGTAAACGTTCCTGTTAGATGAGGGGAGCGTCCCTTTGAAATTGATCGCGAGGCGTTCAAAGGGCCTAGAAGCCTTGACCAGGTGGGCCCTGTCTGGTCTATAGAAGTGCGGTTTGCACTCGCGCAGATCGGGCAGTCTCTGGTGACAGCTTTTACCTCCTCAGTGGAGAAAGGCAGATTTCGGGCTTTGATGTAGTGGGCGAGCCGGGTGACAGAGGTCGTTGTGGATGACTTTCAGGCGGTCATTCTGCGCGCTGGCGCACGTCCCGCGGGATAGGGCATCTGGGGGCTCGTTAAGCTTCCCCGGTCGATACTTAATATCGTAGCTATAGGTGGAGAGTTTGATCCTCCACCGCAGAATTTTATCGTTTCTAATTTTGCCCCTTTGCGAGTTGTCAAACATGAAGGCAACCGATCTTTGGTCTGTGATGAGGGTGAACCTCCTACCTGCGAGGTAGTGCCTCCAGTGACGAATAGCCTCCACAATGGCTCGTGCTTCTTTTTCGACTGCCAAGTGTCGGAGTTCCGAAGCGGAGAGGGTACGGGAGAAGAATGCGACTGGTCTCCCTGCCTGATTTAAAGTGGCTGCAAGACCTACCCCTGAGGCGTCGCTCTCAACCTGAAAGGGGGTGGATTCATCCACCGCCCGCATGGCCGCTTTGGCGATGTCCTCCTTGATGCAGAAAAAAATCCCAAGCACTGTTTGAGGGCCTTGGGACAATGAGGGAGAGGGAGTTCTGCATACGGTCCGGGTCGGGACCCAGGACTCCGTTTTCCACGACATAGCCGAGGATGGCTAGTCTGGTCGTGCGGAAAACGCATTTGTCCTTGTTATAGGTGAGGTTTAGTTTCTGAGCCGTCTGGAGAAAACGGTAGAGGTTGGCGTCGTGGTCCTGCTGGTCATAGCCACAGATGGTAACGTTATCCAAGTACGGGAACGTGGCCCACAGCCCGTACTGGTCCACCATTCGGTCCATTGCTCATTGGAACACCGAAACCCCATTAGTGACGCCGAAGGGAACCCGGAGGAAATGGAAGAGGCGGCCATCGGCCTCGAATGCCGTGTAGTGGCGGTCCTCCGGGCGGATTGGGAGCTGGTGGTATGCAGACTTCAGATCCACCGTGGAAAAGAGCCGACACTGGGCGATCTGATTTACCATGTCTGCAATCCTGGGGAGTGGGTACGCGTCGAGGAGCATAAACCTATTAATGGTCTGACTATAGTCTACGACCATGCGGAATTTTTCCCCGGTCTTGACGACCACCACCTGAGCTCTCCAGGGGCTGTTGCCTTCGGACCTCTGATCTGATGAACACCCTATCCTGCAGGCTGTACCGCCTGCTGCGAGTGGCTACGGGTTTACAGTCCTGGGTGAGATTGGCAAAGAGAGGAGGGGGCGAGATTCGCAGCGTGGCTAGGCTGCAGATAGTGAGTGGGAGTAGGGGCCCGCTGAAACTGAGGGTGAGACTCTTGAGGTTACACTGAAAATCTAGGCCCAATAAGAGTGGTGCGCAGAGTTCGGGCAAGACGTAGAGCTGGAATTTGGCATAGCTAGCGTTTTGGATTGTGAGCGTCGCGGGGGTGCGCCCTTGGATCTGGACAGAGTGGGAGCCCGAAGCGAGGGAGATAGTTTGCCGCGCGGGGAAAACGGGAAGCGAACAGCGTCTTACCAGATCTGGGTGTACGAAGCTCTCAGTGCTCCCGGAGTCGAAAAGGCCCGGCGTGCTGTACCCATTAATTTGGACCGTCGCCATCGAGTATCGCAGATGCTTCGGGCGCGATGGGTCCAGAGTGACTGTGCTGAGTTGCGGGTAGTCGGCGGCTCGATCAGCTGTGCTGGAGTGGCCCCGTGATGACTGCCCTCTGAGTTTGTAGTCGTCGAGGTGAGTTTCAGAGTTTGAAGGGGATGGATCCCAAGATGGCCACCCCCATGAGTCGCACATGGCCGGCCACATGGAGGATTGTCAAGATGGCTGCCCCCATGAGTCGCATATGGCCGGCCGCATGGAGGAGGATTGCCAAGATGGCCGCCCCCATGAGTTGCACATGTCGGGTGGGGGCGGAGTCGACATACAGGCTGCAGCATTTCGGGGCCTGCAGGCCTGTGAATTCAGGGAACGAGTGCTTTGAGCCGTGGGAGGATTAGTGGCTGGGGCGGAACGAGTGCTTTGAGCCATGGGAGGGTTAGAGGCTGGGGCTTTCTTCGGCAGACACACTCTGGCATAGTGTCCTTTTCGCCCGCAGCTGCTGCAGGTCACGTTGCGGGCCGGGCAGTTCTGCCACGAGTGCTGATTCTGGCCGCAAAAGTGGCAGGCTGGGGCAGCATTGTGGCTGGATGGCCGCGCGGCGCAGGCCTGGGTGAGTCGCTGGTCGGGGGCCCATGACGGGGTCGCAGGGTCTGCGGGGAACGAGGTGAGGCTGCGGAAGGAGACCTCCATAGTGGTAGCAACTTCAACAGTCGCTTCAAGATTTAGGGCCCCCTTTTCCAGCATTCGCTGGTGCACGTAATTTGACCTAAGGCCCGCAACAAAGGCATCGCGTACAGCAAGTTCTCTATGTTCTGCCGCGGTAACCGCCTGGTAATTACAGTCACTAGATAAAGTTTTAAGTTCTCTCAGGAATTCTGCGAGCGATTCCGTAGGCCGCTGGCGGCGAGTAGTGAACATGTGTCGTGCATAGACTTCATTAAAAGGCCTCACATACATTTTGTCGAGTAGCGCTAGGGCTTCAGTATACGAACCGGCCAGTTTAGTTGAGTAGAGATTCTGTGGCTCACCCTCCCGTGCAGTAGGCTCAGTTTCTGCTCCTTCGCTGTTTCGGCTGTGCTTGCTTCCGCCAGGTAGGCTTTAAAACACTGGAGCCAATGAGAAAAAATTTATTTTGCCTCTGCATCCTGTGGGTCGAGTTCCAGTCGTTCAGGCTTGAGGGCTGATTCCATGATTGATCCTGACTGTTTCTTAAGTAGATTAAATTGATGAGGCCATCAATTCACTAGACACGTGCTTTGAGATATGAACAGTGGTTTTAATCTACTTACTACAGAGCCAGCCTGTTACACGTTGAACTCTCGATTAACTGGTCGGCTGGCTCTGGGCATCGATATTTATACAGCAGTCCAGGGGGAGGAGCCGTGGGTGGAGCAAAGGGTGGAACCCTGTACAAACTCCTAAGCATTCTCAGAGATACTCCCCCTAGTGGTTGGGCAACGCAACTGCGCTTACAATCGTACGGTCTCATATATATATCACAGTGTGAATTACAGAGTTACATTCACCACATCCACCCTGTCCATACCTCTCATAATTTTGTAGACCTCAATCAGGTCCCCTCTCAACCTCCGTCTTTTACATCGAGAATTGTGGCTGTTGCCACCTTTTAAATTGAGATACATTAAGCTGTGTGGAATCTTCTGGCCAGAAGCAACAGCAGGGAACAGGTCATGGCCCTGCCCAATCGCAAGAGCACTCTAGCACTCTGGTAGTGTGCATGCCAGCTCTGCCCATCTCTCTGCTCTTCTGCCTACTGTCTGATGCAGACGCTTCCAGACCCTGAAAAAATAAGCTGCCTCTCCCTCTCTCTCCTGAATGCTAGCTGCGTGATATTTCTGTGAGTCTACATTGAAACCATTACAAGCTGAAAGAAAAGATAACATCCACCTGAAAGCCGAGGCTGAAGAAGAAACTAACTGGAAGACATCCATCTGAAACAAAGACTCTTTTACTTTCATTGTCATTTTACAATGCTGCTTCCCCTCTGTATGTGTGTCTGTGGGAGAGTTTAAAGGTGGAGTTTAGAAATTAGATAGTTAACCAGTTATATTTGTTGCCTCTGTAATTATAGTTACTGTTAATAATAAAGTTAATTGTTTAAATTTACAAACCTATGGCGGGATTTTCCGACCTCCCCCGCCGGGCCGGAGAATCGCCGGGGGGGGGGGGGGGGGGGGGGGGGGGGGGGGGGGGGGGGGGGGGTGTGAATCCTGCCACGCCGCTGGCTGCTGAATTCTCCGCTGCCGTTTTTTTGGCGGAGGAAGGAATCGCGTCGCGCCGGTCGGGGGACGTTGGCAGCGCCACCCCTCCGGCGATTCTCTGCTACGCGATGGGCCGAGAGGCCGCCCGTTTTCAGGCTGTCCCGCCGGCGTAAATTGAACAAGGTTTGTACCGGCGGGACCTGGCTCTGCAGGCGGCCTGCGAAGTCCTCAGGGCGCACGGTGGCCTGGCCCGCGATCGGGGCCTACCGATCTGCAGGCTGGCCTGTGCCGTGTGGGCACCTTTTCCCTCCGCGCCGGCCGCTGTAAAGCTTCGCCATGGCCGGCGTGGAGAAGAACCCACTGCGCATGCGCAGGAATCACGGCAGCGGTTCTGGGAACACGCTGCCGTTCCCGCGCATGCGACAACTTGCGCCAGCCGGCGGAGGCCCTTCGGCGCCAGGTGGCACTGCGCCAATCATTCCGTCACTTCCGGGCGGCCCGATGCCGGAGTGGTTCACGCCGCTCTTTGGCACCGGTACGGCCCGCCCGCCGGATATCGGAGAATCGCGCCCTTGGTGTTTGTAGTTATTGGTCAGCCGAAGACCTTGGGTATTTTAAAATAAGATTTAATTGTAACTGTGTTGAAACTCCGGTTCAAGTGGGGCTGGGATTGACCGTGTACCAGCCCAGGGTGTCATGACATAGTTTGGGGGCATCATTTGGGGATCTTTGGAACGGTGGACAGTGGCAATTTGGGGTACATTATTTATTAAAAAGAGACACCAGGTTTGTAATAGTATAGCTCTGGAAGCTGCTAAGGCTTTTCATCAGGTGTTGGACATACCTTTGGTTTATTTATAAGGGCTTCAAAAAGGCAAGCTTATTGAATTGGCAAGTTAATTAAAAATAGAGGTTCCGGCTAAAGCTCGGAAGGTAGAGATAATTGAAGCGATCGTTCAGCATTTGAAATTTGAAAGAGATGCCAGAAACACAGCCTGAGCCATGGCAGAAATCAGTGGAACTAGCTAAGATCCAGTTACAAATGAAACAACTAGAAGTACAGCAAAAAGAAAGTGATAGTTTTTAAAATGGAAACTGAAATGAGAAAGTTGGAATAGAAAAGAGAGAGTGTTCCAGCTTGAAGCACTGGAAATTAAAAGGGAGGTGCCAGGAGCTAGAGGGGAGCTTAACCTTGATACAGAACCCAGTGGGGAAATGCTTAAAAATATATAGGCCATACCAAAATTTGAGAAAATAAGTAGATGCATTTTTCATGGCATTTGAGGAAATAGCAATGAAAGAAAAGTGAATATCATCCATGCAAATTAAATTGACAGGGCCGGCACAGGAAGTTTACACTTATCTGTCAGAGAATGTCTCAGGATTACGATGAGGTAAAAAAAAAAAAGGCTCTTCTAGATGAATATGAATTAGGCCCAAAGGCATATAGCAAAAGTTCAGAAATTTAAGGAAACAGTCAGGACTGACTTCTGCTGAATTTTAAAGGGTTAAGCAGAACGATTTTAATTGGTGGATAGGGGCATTCCCGTACCAGCCTCCCCGAACAGGCGCCGGAATGTGGCGACTAGGGGTTTTTCACAGTAACTTTATTCCCCTACCAGCCTCCCCGAACAGGCGCCAGAATGTGGCGACTAGGGGCTTTTCACAGTAACTTCGTTTGAAGCCTACTTGTGACAATAAGCGATTTTCATTTTCATTTCATTGGAGCTGAAATTACGTCCGAGGCTCTGAGAGAAGGCATTCTCTCAGAATAATTTAAGATTCACCATCTTCTGTGATAAGAACACATGTGGAAGAACAAAGGGCTATGACCACAAGACAAGCAGCACTATTGGCTAATGTTTATGAGCTGATCGATAAATTTAAACCTTTGTTCCGAGACCCCCATAATTTTGAAAAGGATAGGAAGTGGGAGTGTGAAAGGAAGGCATGTAGCAAAAGTAAGGAATGGATAGCTGGGAAGACTCTGATATTGGATGTACCGAGGTACAGTGAAAAGTATTTTTCTGCAAGCAGCTCAACAGATCATTCAGTACATGGGAAGAAAAGGGAATTGAACAGAATTCAAGAAAATACATGAGAATACATAATAGGGCAACACAATATATACAATGTACTACATAAGCATTGGCATCGGATGAAGCAGACATGGGTGTAGTGTTAATGAGGACAGTCCATAAGAGGGTCATTTAGGAGTCTGGTGACAGTGGGGAAGAAGCTGTTTTTGAGTCTGTTCGTGCGTGTTCTCAGACTTCTGAATCTCCTGCCCGATGGAAGAAGTTGGAAAAGTGAGTAAGCCGGGTGGGAGGGATCCTTGATTATGCTGCCTGCTTTCCCCCGGCAGTGGGAGGTGTAGATGGAATCAATGGATGGGAGGCAGGTTCGTGTGATGGACTGGGCGGTATTCACGACTCTCTGAAGTTCCTTGCGGTCCTGGGCCGAGCAATTGCCATACCAGGCTGTGATGCAGCACGAGAGGATGCTCTCTATAGTGCATCTGTAAAAGTTGGTAAGGGTTAATGTGGACATGCCAAATTTCCTTAGTTTCCTGAGGAAGTAAAGGCGCTGTTGTGCTTTCTTGGTGATAGCGTCGACATGAGTGGACCAGGATAGATTTTTGGTGATGTGCACCCCTAGGAATTTGAAACTGCTCACCATCTCCACCTCGGCTCCGTTGATGCTGACAGGGGTGTGTACAGTACTTTGCTTCCTGAAGTCGATGACCAGCTCTTTAGTTTTGCTGGCATTAAGGGAGAGATTGTTGTCGTTGCACCACTCCACTAGGTTCTCTATCTCCCTCCTGTATTCGGACTCGTCGTTATTCGAGATCCGGCCCACTATGGTCGTATCGTCAGCAAACTTGTAGATGGAGTTGGAACCAAGTTTTTGCCATGCAGTCGTGTGTGTACAGGGAGTAGAGTAGGGGGCTAAGTACGCAGCCTTGCGGGGCACCGGTATTGAGGACTATTGTGGAGGAGGTGTTGGTGTTCATTCTTACTGACTGTGGTCTGTTGTTCAGAAAGTCAAGGATCCAGTTGCAGAGTGGAGAGCCAAGTCCTAGGTTTTGGAGCTTTGATATGAGCTTGGCTGGGATTATGGTGTTGAAGGCGGAGCTGTAGTCAATAAATAGGAGTCTGATGTAGGAGTCCTTGTTTTCGAGATGCTCTAGGGATGAGTGTAGGGCCAGGGAAATGGCGTCTGATGTGGACCGGTTGCGACGGTATGCGAATTGAAGTGGGTCAAGGCGTTCCGGGAGTATGGAGGTGATGCGCTTCATGATCAGCCTCTCGAAGCACTTCATTACAACTGACGTCAGGGCCACCGGGCGGTAGTCATTGAGGCACTTTGCCTGGTTCTTCTTTGGTAGTAGTCATTGAGGCACATTGCCTGGTTCTTCTTTGATATCTCCTTCTCAGACAAGGAAGGATAGTATTGAGGATGAAGATGAGAATCGTAGGTCTAGGTGTTACCATTACAATAAAGCTGGGCCGCATGGTGGCACAGTGGTTAGCACCGCTACCTCACAGCACCAATGACCCGGGTTCAATTCCAGCATTGGGTGACTGTCTGTGTAGAGTTTATACGTTCTCCCCGTGTCTGTGTGGGTTTCATCTGGGTACTCCGGTTTCCTCCCAGAATCTAAAGATGTGCGGGTTAGGTGGATTGGCCATGCTAAATTTCCCCTTCATGTCCAGGGGTGTGCAGGTTAAGTTATAATCTTTATTAATGTCACACGTAGGCTTACATTAACACTGCAATTACATTACGCGTGGACTCCACAGTGTCAAAGGACAACTGGAAACGGGGGGGGGACAAACATTTTGATGGAAGAAATGAAGCTAAATTGATAGAAATTAAAATGGGGTGAAGGTGAAGGAGAGAGTTTGCAGTCTGAAGTTGTTGAACTCAATGTTAAGTCTGGAAGGCTGTAATGTGCCTAATCTGAAGATGAGGTGTTGTTCCTCCACTTTGTGCCAGGCTTCACTGGAACATTGCAGAAGGCTAAGGACGGACATGTGGATGTGAGAGCTGGACATTGAGTTGAAATGGCGAGCAACAGAAAGGCCTGGGTCCTGCTTGCGGACAGATCAAAAGTATTCTACGAAGTGGTCACCCGGTCTGCTTTTAGTCTTTCTAATGTAGAGTAAACCACATAATGTAGAGTAAGCTACCCTGGGCAGCAGGGTAGCATGGTGGTTAGCATAAATGCTTCACAGCTCCAGGGTCCCAGGTTCGATTCCCGGCTGGGTCACTGTCTGTGTGGAGTCTGCACGTCCTCCCCCTGTTTGCGTGGGTTTCCTCCGGGTGCTCCGGTTTCCTCCCACAGTCCAAAGATGTGCGGGTTAGGTGGATTGGCCATGCTAAATTGCCCGTAGTGTCCTAATAAAAGTAAGGTTAAGGGGGGGGATTGTTGGGTTATTGGTATAGGGTGGATACGTGGGTTTGAGTAGGGTGATCATGGCTCGGCACAACATTGAGGGCCGAAGGGCCTGTTCTGTGCTGTACTGTTCTATGTTCTATGTTCTATTGAGAGCAGCAAATGCAATAGACCAGATTGAAGGAGGTGCACGTGAAGCCCTGCCTCACTTGAAGTGTTTAGGCACTGGGATGTTGAGAAGGGAAGAGGTAAAAGGGCAGGTGTTACACCTTCTGCGATTGCATGGGAAGGTGGTGTAGGAAGAGGATGAGGTGTTGGAGTGATGTAGGAGAGGACCAGGGTATCCCAGAGGGAATGGTCCCTGCTAAGGGTTGACAGGGCGAGTGAAGGGAATGTGTTTGGTGGTGGTATCATACTGGAGTTGGCAGAACTGGCGGAGGATGATTCTTTGAATGCGGAGGCTGATAGGGTGAAAAGTGAGGACAAGGGGATTTAAGGTGATTGGTAGAAAGAAAAAACTTTTCACCGGGGGGGGGGGGGGGGGGGGGTAACTGGATCTGTGCCTGCAAGGCTACAGACCAGGTGTTGGAAAGTAGGATTAAAACAAGCAGCTAGTTTATTTTTTTCTCTCTCTATTGGCTGACAGAAATAATTAGCTGAATGGCTGCTTTCTTTGCGGTAAACATTCTATAGTTCGATGAAACTGAAGCAAAAAATTCAGGTTGGTTGGAAAATTTAAGCAGGTTGAAACCAGATGAAAATGTCAGAGAACCATCTGAGCTCAGACACCAGTGATGTAATGCAGGCAGGCTAAAGCTAACAAAAACTGGATTCAGATACCGGCAATAGACAAACAAGGGCTTGTTGCAGCTGTTCCTGTATCCTAACAGATTGCCCAGACTCTTGAGGGTTCAGATGAAGGTGGTGAATCCATGCCATAATTTTGTCATGATCAGAGCTGAGGAAGATATGGCAAAGTATGCCATTATGATGAAGACTGTACCCCGGATTTGGATTAATTGGGAACTGCTATCGATGAGAATTGGTAACTAAATCCTCAAAGAGAAAGCTGGAATTCTACCTGCGAAGGTCCAGAGCTTTGAAGGACTCTGGCTGAAATCAGTGGCGTATATGCTGAGGATCTATCTTTGGTATATCTGTTAGTTAATATGTAAATTGTAGATTATATTGACTGCAATTTGCCTGTTTAAATTATGTTGATATTGGTTTGATTGTTGGAAGCAAGTTATAATAAATGAAATCTTTTCTATTGTTTTTCTAGTAGGTTCATTCTATAAATTTGGTTATTTGGGTTTCTTGGTTTCATGCAGATCATAACACTACCTATACACTATTTATGTGCGGGTTGAAGATTTTTGGATTCCCTTTTATGAGATTCTATTCTCAAATTCTCTCCTTGGCAGTTTTACTTTTCCTTTTCATTTCATTTCTCCTCTCAACTTATTGTATTAGGCCTGGTTCTTGCCTGAAAAATTTAACTGACATGTGTCATTTTCTCCCTTATTTTGATTTATCATGTTCTCTATTTCTCTTGTAAGTATGGAACCCTGACTTTGGTTTCCTTACTTTTTGACCAGAGTGGCGGGGTTGGTGGATCTGTGGTTAGAATGGAGGACAATGTGGCAAATCTCAAGTGGGTCCAGTAGGTGGTTAGGTTGCTGAACAGTTGTTCTGGGCTGCATGAAGTGATACAGGTGTGCGCAGGTGCACTTTAAAATGGCACCTGGGTGAGGTCATGACAAGGCAAGCAAATCCAAGGCCCTCCACCAGCGATCCGCCGTGTTTCCCCTGAGGCATATTCAATTAGCTCGAAAGTGTACAATGTGGCATGAAAACCCACCATTGCAGCTGGAAGGGAACCCATCTTTTAACACGCCTGCTACAGCACATAGTGCACAGAATGGACATTGCCGTCCATAATGTTTGCAATTATATGTTTTTACAATGACGGCAGAAATTGTAGATGCTAGGAGAGCCACATCAGCACAGTTATTTATAGGTTCAACTCATACTAAGAAAGTAGCAGTTTCAGCACCACACAGTAAAGATCACATAAACACTTGACACATAACAGGGTGCAAGAGATAGCATGCCTGATTTGCAGTGCTACCAACTTTTGAACAGTGTTCAGTGTACTTCAACATTCAATTTTCCTATCTAATTAAATATTTCAACAGAAGTCTACAAACTTGGGGTAATGATTTCTTGTGCTATAAAAGTCTTTCATTCAAAGGTAGGATGAGTGTATTATAGTAAAACTCATACCTTTTAATATCATCAGAACAGATTTTGCAGTGCTGGAATCTAAACCTGTTGTGGGTTCGTCCAGAAACAAAACGGGAGGATCCGTTATGAGCTCCATGCCAATATTTGTTCTTTTCCTTTCCCCACCAGACACACCACGAATCAATTCTGTGCCAACCTAAAACACCAGGCTGCTTAAACATACCTTCATTTAACAAATATAATCTTAAACTTTATTATTTTTTTATTAACTTATTTACCCAAATGAATAACTCCAGCAGAAATCACAATTTAGATTATTTTAGTTTCTGAGCTTTGTAAATTTGGCAAGTTTGATTTTTTTTGTCGGGTGAAGACCGGAATTTCCACTATGTGTTTCCATTATGTGAAACTCAGCATTGTAAATGCTAATTTGCACCATTAATGCTAATAGTATTAAAGATTTGTTAGATTATTGGGGCTGCTGTATTAAAATATTTTGACAATTACATTACCAAAGGTTTCTTTCCTTGGTAATAGCCAGTTGTTGATCAATGAAATTGAAAGAAATCCACTGCATCATGTCATGTGAGTGTACCTTTAAGAAATGGGTGTTTATAAATAGGTGTGTATATAAATATCTATAGGGAGAGTACCTTTAAGAAATGGATGTTTATTACCGCAGTGATGTCAGAGAGTGGGTGGAGCTGGGCTGTCTGTCAGCTTTTTACTTTCAGTTTAGGCTGTTTGCTGTAGGGTGTGTTTTAGATTCGTTTTCAAAGCTGGATAGCTGCAGTCACAGTCAGAAGGTGTATGAGTCTCTCTCTGTAATGTAAAGACTGTAAATCGATCCTGGTGATTTAAAACTAATACCAGTAGTGACTTTAACCTGATGTGCTTCTGGTAAAAGGTGTTTTAAGCCTTATGGATGTTAAAAGGAAAGCTTAAAGGATTACCTAGTGTTGTATTCTTTGGGGTTTGTATCTGAATTAATGGTTGCTAAGATGTTCACTGTATGTTTTTAAAAGGTTAACTTGAGTTCATAGAATAAACATTGTTTTGCTTTTAAAAAATACTTTTCCATTTCTGCTGTACCGCACCTGTAGAGTGGGCCGTGTGCTCTCCATACTGCACTCTATTAAAAGTTGTGGGTCAGGTGAACTCCATGATACACTATGGGGTTCTCTAAACCCTGGCCCATAACAATCATTACTGTTATGATACTATAAAGAAAATTGGGTCCACACTGTTTAACAAGTATAACTGAATCTTATTTTCTGTGAAATGCGTAGTGGAGTGGTTATATCAGTTTCCTTTGTTATGTGACAGGCCATCATCTTGACTTACATCCACTGTAAAGGTCAGTTGCTATTTAATGAGGATTTAGATTAAGGAGTAGGTTGTGATTCTTAATTGCTTGAGTTTGAGAGAGGAGTCTATTTTCAGCAAAGTCCTAAAGGTCATGGAGGAGCGTTACTGAATTCTTTTGTAAATGTAAGAACTCCCCAGGGAAAGAGGCAGCTAAAATCTGTGACTAACTGGAGAGGTGAACACAAGAACTAGGAATAGGAAAAGGACATAATAATAATAATAATATTTACTGTCACAAGTAGGCTTACGTTAACACTGCAATGAAGTTACTGTGAAAAGCCAATTTGGATTCCTCAAGTCTGCTCTGCTATTCAATAAGATCAGGTTTCCTGTCTTTTCCCTGTAACCTTAACTCCCATGTCAGTCAAAAAATTATCTGATTCAGTTTTGGATATAATCAAAGACCTAGCCTCTGGGAAAGGATATTCACAGATTAATGACCCACTGAGAGAAAAATATTCACAGAATCACAGAGGATACAGTGCAGAAGATGCCCTTCGGCCTGTTGAATCAGTACCGACACATGAAAAACATGTGACCTACATACCTAATCTCGTTTTCCAGCACTTGGCCCATAGCCTTGAATGTTATAACATGCCAAGTGATCATCCAGGTACTTTTTAAATGATGTGAGGCAACCCACCTCTACCACCCTCCCAGGCAGTGCATTCCAGTCTCCGCCCTCTGGGTAAAAAATATTTTTTTCACATCCACTAAACCTCTTGCCCCTCCGTGAACTTGCATTTCCCTCATGACTGACCCTTCAACTAAGGGGAAGCAGCTGCTCCTTATACACTCTGTCCATGCACCTCATAATTTTGTACACCTCAATCAGGTCACCCCTTAGTATTTTCTGCTTCAATGAAAATAACCCAAGCTTATCCAACCTCTCTTCATAAATTAAATGTTCCATCCCAGACAGCACCCTGGTAGAATCTCCTCTGCAGCACCCCCAACCCCCCCCCCCCCCCCCCCCCCCCCCCCCACCCACCCACCCACCCCACCCCAGCATAATCACATCCTTCCTATAATGCCAGAAATACACACAATATTCCAGCTGTGGTCTCACCAAAGTTTACTACAACTTCAACATGACCTCCCTGCTTTTGTAATCTATGCCTCGATTGATATAGACAAGTGTCCCATATGCCTTTTTCACCAGCCTATTAACCTGCCCTCCAGCTTTCAGAGATTTGTGGACAAACACAGCAAGGTTCCTGTAAAAATCCACAGGAGGCAGGAGTCCCGTCACCACACCAATATTTATTTCCAATAACTAGATACAAGAGCAGCTCCAAACAGTGCTGCTAGCATTCCAGTCAACTTAAGACTGGCTCACAAAGCCTACACAGGTGCTTATATGGGCCCCCTCAATGAGCTATCATTGAGGGAGCTCATACTCCAATTGGCCAACCAATAATGCTAATTGGAGGTCATTACACCCCCCCCCCGCCAAGGTTCCGAGGAATTCCTGCCAGCTGGCATTCCTCTGAGCTTCTTCCTGCTCCTCATGTCCGGGTCTGTCACCTCTGTGTCGTCTGCCGGGTCGTTCTCCGACGTGGGCGGGGTGTACCTTATAGGTGCCCGTCTTTTCCTTGACGACCTCCTTGGAAGTTGTTCTTCCTCCTCCTCGGGGAGAGGTGTCGCGGCGGCCTCGTCGAACGTGTCCATCTCCGACTCTGACGACTGGGTCTGGAGAAGTTGCTCGGGGCTGGGTATCTTTTCCGTCTGGGCTATCCCAGCTTGAGGCGGTCCTGCTTCGCCTGCCTCCAAGGGTGGTTCCGCTGCCCTTATTTGGTCTAGGTGTTTCTTCAGCACCTTACCTCCTATCAAAACTTCAAAGGATATGGGCCCTGTTTGGGACTCTACCGTGCTTTTGACCCACGTTGGTCCATTCCCATAATTCTTGACCCAAACCGGTGCCCCCACCTGGAAATGTCTCTGCTGCCGACTGTTATCATGCTCCCTGCATTGGGCCTCCTGTTGTTTCTCCACTTTCCCCGTTAAATTTGGAAAAAGGAGACTCAGCCTCATTTGCAGCCGCCTTCCCATTAAGAGTTCAGCTGGCGGTATGCCCGTTGTGGAATGCGGTGTGGTCCTGTAATCAAACAGCCAACAGGAGAGCTTTGTGTCCATTGATGCTGCCGGCTGCTTCTTGAGTCCCGCTTTTAGTGTCTGGACCGCTCTCTCTGCCAGGCCGTTGGACGCTGGATTGTAAGGGGCCGTCTTGATGTGGCGGACGGTTTTCTTTTAGGAATTTTCCAAATTCCCCACTTGTGAATGCCGTTCCGTTGTCCGACACCAATATCTCCGGCAGTCCATGTGTTGCAAACAAGGCCCTGAGTTTTCCGATTGTCGATGCTGTGCTTGCCGTGTTTACTCGGTGGACTTCCAACCATGAAAGGGCCGGCGTAGTCAATATGCAGGCGGGTCCACGGTCTGCCTGGCCATTCCCACGGGTGCAATGGCGCAGCTGGTGGCACTCTTTGCCCCTGTTGGCACTCCTGGCACCGACGTACCAAGGCTGCTATGTCTGTGTTCAATCCTGGCCACCAAGCGTAGCTTCGAGCTAGCATCTTCATTTTAGACACCCCTGGGTGTCCGTGATGTAACTCGGTTAAGATTGCCTGACGGCCCTGAGCTGGGACTATTACCCGGGCTCCCCATAATAGGATACCGTCTTCAACGGTTATTTGGTCCCTTCTGCTCCAGTATGGGTGCATCTGGGGCTCCACTGATCTTTCCAGTTCCCCTGTTAGCAGTAAATGCTTCATCTTGGCTAAAACTGGGTCTTTTTGCGTCCACAACCGAATATGTTGTGCGTCCACTGGTAGGGTGTCCAAAAAATTTAGAGTCATTACTGTCTCCTCTACTTACGGTATTAGTGGCAGGGTGTCCGGGAGGGGAAGTCTGCTCAAAGCATCTGCATGTGATACTCGCGTTCCCGGTCTATACGCCGCCAGTAGCAAAGCCCAGCGTTGGATTCTAGCTGATGCGATCGGGGGTATTGACTCGCCTTCTTTTAATAACCCTAATAACGGCTTATGGTCCGTCACTATGGTGAATTTCCGCCCGTACAGATACTGGTGAAATTTTTTTACTGCAAATATCACCGCCAGTCCTTCCTTCTCGATTTGGGCGTACTTCCTCTCAGCCATCGCCAAGGTCCTCGAAGCATAGGCTATTGGCCGTTCTTCCCCATTCCTTCCTCTATGGGCTAAGACGGCTCCTACCCCGTAAGGAAATGCGTCACAAGTGACCACCAACTCCTTCCTTAGGTCATAATGCTCTAGGACATTTTCGGATGACAGCTGTTCCTTAATGTCCCTAAATGCTCAGTTTTGGCGGGTGGACCATTTCCATTCTTGCCCCTTTTTTAGTACCTGGTGGAGGGGTTCTAGGATGGACGCCCTATTTTCAATAAATTTGCCACAATAGGTTACCAACCCTAGAAATGATCGTAGCTCCTGGACCGTGGTGGGAGCTGGGGCTTCTTTTATTACCCTTACTCTGTCTTCCAATGGGTGTAAGCCTGACTTGTCTACTTTATATCCCAGGTACGTCACTTGTGGGGCCAGAAAAACACATTTTACTCTTTTAAGCCATACGCCTGCCTTTGCGAAACGCCTGAGCACTTCCCCCAGGTTCCTAAGTGTTCCCTGTTCGTCCTACCCATGATTAAGATATCGTCCAAATAAATCACCACATGCGGTAGTCCCTGCAGAATATTTTCCATCGTATGCTTGAATATAGCGCAGGCTGATGACACTCCGAAAGGTAGCCTAGTATAACGAAAAAGGCCCTTCAGGGTGTTGATCGTAGCGAACTTCTGGGAGTCCTTGTCCAGTTTTAACTGCAGGTAGGCGTGGCTCATGTCCAGTTTCGTGAACAAAAGCCCACCTGCCAATTTGGCATATAGGTTGTCTATTTTCGGGATCGGGTATTTGTCCAGCAGTGTATATTTGTTTACCGTCTGTTTGAAATCTCCACAGAAACGTGCAGAGCCGTCTGGCTTCAAAATTGGGACCACCGGCGCTGCCCATTCCGAGAACTGTACTGGTCTGATAATGCCGTCGCGCTGTAACCTTTCTATTTTGACCTCTACTTTCTTCCTTAACGTGAAAGGTACCGCCCTGGCCTTATAAAATTTCGGAAGGGCTTCTGGGTCCATGTGCAAAGTTGCTTTGGCGCCTAGGATTTCCCCCAAACCTTCTTGGAAGACCTCCGGGTATTTTTGGAGTACTCCACTCAACTGCCCGCTTCAACTCTGGAAAATTTTCATCCAATCTAATTTTAGGTCTTTCAGCCAGTTCCGTCCAATTAAGCTCGGTCCGGAGCCCTCTACTATCGTCAATGGTAATCTGAGCAATTGTTTCTCATATTCCATGGGTACATAAGTCGTGCCTAGAACCTCCAGGGGTTCCCCCGTGTAGGTTTTAAGTATCGTCGATGTTTTTGTTAGGGTTAGTGGCTGGAGTCCATCTTTGATTTTTTTGAATGCTACCACTCCCATTACTGATACGGCCGCACCCGTGTCTATTTCCATTATTGTCGGCCGACCGTTCACCCGTTATTTATTTATTTTTATTTATAGTTTTATTTATAGTTATTTATTTCCAATAACTAGATACAAGAGCAGCTCCAAACAGTGCTTAATAGGTTCTGCTTTCTTCATCGCAATATTATATAATTGTTCCCCTTCGGAGGAGGATGGGGTGTCTAGGTTGTATACTTCCCTGTGTCCCCACCTGCTATTCCTCTTTTGCCACCTCCTTCTAGGGTTTCTGTCGCTGTTACCCTACTCTGTCTGGTGCCAAAAACGGTCCTTCTCTGTTGGGGGAGCCTCAGCCGGTACTCCCCTCTGTCTCCAGTTTGTCCTAGCAGACTTGGGGGCGGTTCTGGGGTTTTCCTTTGGCCCTCTATTTCTCAGGCTTTTCCTGAGAGTGGCTATCTGGTAGCTGGACCCGTTGTGGTAGTCCCTTTCACAGGTATCTACCTCCATTGGCGTGCCCTGTAGTTCCTGCGCCCCACTTGCTGCCTTTTCTAGGGACAGTGCGAGCTGTAACGCCTGCCTGCAGTCTAGCTGCGTTTCCGCCAACAGGCACTTCTGTATTGTGAGGTCGTTTATGCCACACACTAACCGGTCCCGAAGCATTTCATTTAGCGTCGGGCCGAACTCACATTTTTCCGCTAGCCTTCTCAGGCGGGTCAAGAAATTCGTGACTGACTCCCTGTCTTCCCGCTTCGCTGTGTAGAATCTGTACCTACGCAAAATGAGGGGTGGTTTTGGGTCGTAGTGCTCTTTCCCCAATTCCGTTAATTCTTGGAAAGAATACGTGTCCGGCACATCGGGATACGTTAGACTACGTATAATGGAAAAAGCTGAGGGTCCGCACGCCGACAGCAGGATAAGCCGTCTCCTTTCGTCCCTAATTATATCATTGGCCCGGAAGAAGTAACACATTCTCTCCACATACTGGGACCAGTCCTCACTAGTCAGGTCGAATGCATCTAACCTCCCAAAAAACGGCATTTTTGAAATAGCAAGGCTTACCCTCCGAGTGCGGCAGCTGGTCTCCACAAAGTTCGTTGTTTACCTCGTCGCCACTGTAATAATCCACAGGAGGCAGGAGTCCCGTCACCACACCAATATTTATTTCCAATAACTAGATACAAGAGCAGCTCCAAACAGTGCTGCGAGCATTCCAGTCAACTTAAGTCACAAAGCCTACACAGGTGCTTATACGGGCCCCCTCAATGAGCTATCATTGAGGAGCTCATACTCCAATTGGCCAACCAATAATGCTAATTGGAGGTCATTACAGTTCCTTTGTTCATTGGTACTCCCCAGTGTCAGGCTGCTCATTGAATATTGAACATAGAACATACAGTGCAGAAGGAGGCCATTCAGCCCATCGAGTCTCCACCGACACATTTAAGCCCTCACTTCAACCCTATCTCCTTAACCCAATAACCCCTCCTAATCTTTTTGGACACTAAGGCCAATTTAGCATGGCCAATACACCTAACCTGCACATATCCAATCCACCTAACCTGCACGTCTTTGGACTGTGGGAGGAAACCGGAGCACCCGGAGGAAACCCACGCAGACACGGGGAGAATGTGCAGACTCTGCACAGACAGTGACCCAACAGGGAATCGAACCTGGGACCCTGGCACTGTGAAGCCACAGTGCTAACCACAATGCTACCATGCTGCCCACTGAGCATGAATATGTCAAAATATTCCTTACAAAACTTTTCAGGGTTAAATCCCATCTGCCACTTATCTGCCCATTTGACCGCCCCGTCTATATCTTCCTGTAACCCAAGACATTCAACCTCACTGTTAACCACCCGCCCGATCCTTGTATCATCCACAAACTGATCCTACCGCCCCCCCCCCCCCCCCCCACCCCCACCCCCACCTCCCCACGTCGTCATCTTTGTTCTTTATATAAATGAAAAATAATAGGGGCCCATCACAGATCTGTGTGATACGCTACTGTTTCAGTCACTAAAGCACTCTTCTGATATCACCCTCTACCTCCTACAGTTAAGCCAATTTTGAAACCCCCTTATCAAATTACGTCATTAACTTATGCAATACTGCTGGCATTAAAGTAGAGGCCATCCAGTCTTTCCTTACTCCATTGAAACTTACTACCACTGTATTCTCTCTGACTTGATTACTTTACTGTATTATGCTGTGACACTATTCTGCTAATAGTCTGAGTCCCCTCTCCTTGTCGAATTACAGTAAGAAGTCTTACAACACCAGGTTAAAGTCCAACAGGTTTGTTTCAAACACGAGCTTTCGGAGCACTGCTCCTTCTTCAGGTGAATGGAGAGGTATCTCCATTCACCACATACCTCTCCATTCACCTGAGGAAGGAGCAGTGCTCTGAAAGCTCATGTTTGAAACAAACCTGTTGGACTTTAATCTGGTGTTGTAAGACTTCTTATTGTGCTCACCCCAGTCCAACGCTGGCATCTCCACATCATGGCTTGTCGAATTAGTTTAAACTCCTACCAATAGCACTAGCAAACCAGCCTGCAAGGGTGTTAGTCCTGCTCTGGTTCAGAGACCGTCCCGCTTGTACAGGTTCCACCTTCCCCAGAAACAGTCCCAGTGATTCAGGAATCTAAAACCCTCCCTCCTGAACCAACTCTGAAGCCACGCATTAATCTGTGCTATTCTCCTAATTTTGTACTCACCAGCATGCGGCACTGTTGAGTAAACCATTACAACACGAGAAGTCCTGCTTTTTAGTCTACTGCCTACCTGAATTCTTGATGCAAAATCTCATCCCTCTTTCTACCTATGTCACTGGTACTAACATGTACCATGGCCTCTGCCTTATCACCATCCCCGTTCAGGATGCCTTGCAGCCATTTAGTGATATCCCAGGCCCTGGCACCAGGGAGATAACACACCATCCTGGAGTCACATTGATAGCCACAGTAGCACCTATCTGTTTTCCTGACTATAGAAACCCTATTACTATTGTTTTTCCTCTCTTTCCACTCAGACAGGCTGCTTATGATGCCAGGAGCTTTACTCTATCTGCACTCCCTGGAAGAACCACTGCCCTCATCAGCCCCCATACCATGGCTTTGAACACTCTTGCCATGACTAAACCTTTTAAATTAAAAAATTTCAAAGGCTTTTATATTTAAAGAAATATAAAGCAACTATATCCCTACCTTAACTAAAACAATGATGTACAATATAATAGTTTGAAAAATACCCACCAGATCTTACTGATCAATCAGCTGTGCCCGTTAGTCCCACATCACTTTGTGAACTGTGACGTGGAACCAATGCTGTTGGTGGTCCCGATGGTCCCATAACCGCCGAGAGCAGGAGAAAAATGGAGGGGGTGCACCTGAATCGTACCCCTTCACTGTGCATGAACAGAGGGCACTGGATGTACCTGACGGACCCGAGGACTAGGAGATTGCCCATGCCGTGATCGGGGGCGCGCCACCAAGTGAGACCCCCCCTGTCTGGCCCCACTCCTCACCCCACCCCCTCACCTCTGTCTGCCTGTCTAACTATGTTTGCTGTATTGTGTCTTGGCAGAACCACCCGGCGATCGACCCGGCCCATCAGGCGGACCCTGCCCCCAGCCAGTGCCAGGGCAGCCACACCCCAGAGACTCATGCAGCGACGGGGAGGGCAGCTGCAAAAACAGCCCTCCGGCCCTGTCGAGCCACAACACCACGACCCAGGGGACAGAGACACAGGGGACAGGCAGACGTGGCACAACCCAGGGACCAACACTGAGGAGACAGACAGACATGACACCACAACACAGGAAACCAACACTGAGGTGACAGACAGACATGACACCACAACACAGGAGACCAGCACACAGGGGACAGACAGACATGATACAGCAACCCAGGGGACCCTGGACTTCGGGTCCAATGACGACACTGACTTTCTGTCATTGCTATCTCCTATACCCTCCACCATCACAGAGACTATCACCTCGTTTGGGCACTTTAGCGATGAGGCTTCTGGTATACTCACTCACTGCTGAGCAGCACACAGCCGCTCTGGTACAACAGGTGGAGGTAGGAGCAGCTGAGGGACCGGACGGTGGGAGGGCAGACTGGCCCCAGGAACCAGCTGCTGCCCAGATGGGTCCCGGGTTCTTGGAATTTCCACAGCCACCCAGTGATCCGATGCAGTCAGTGACCCAGGGACAAGAGATGGGGATGACAGCCGGTTTCCAGCACTTGCACACGCAGGTGGAGGAGTGCATTCGCGTGCAGGAGCAGGACATGGTACCGGTCATGAGTGCCACCCAGGCCGACACCGCACTTGTGGCGTCCACGGTGGAGGCAATTGGGTCGTAGCTTGCAAGGCCTGGGGCTTTCTGTGCACGTGGCTTCCAGGACAACGCTGCCCTCTCACAGGCAGCCATGATCCAGACCCACCTGCACATCGCAGCGGCGCTCAGCAACGTGGCCCAGTCTCAGCAGGCCATCGATGACAGCATCGGTGCCATTGCCCAGGTGCTCGCCAGCATCGCACAGACCAAGACAGGGGTGGCCAACTCCCTGAGCTCTATGGCTGCAAACTTGCAGACCTTGGTCGATACCAGAGCGGGTCTCCAGGACTGTAAGCGGCAGATGCCGGGGGGTACCTCGGGTGCTGGATCCCATCGCACCCCGTCCCATGGAGAAGGCCGGGGAGGAGGAGGTGCTGGGGCCCGTTCTGGGTCCTCCTGCAGGGGAGGTCCCAGAACACCGCAGCACCTCGGACCCCCCACCACCACCACCACCCCTGCTCTTTCTGGTGGGCAGTGCAAAACAGGGAGGTAGCATGCCATCCCAGTCACCCGAGGAGAGCAGACTGGCCCATCCAGGCTGGGTTGCCCCAGGAAACGACGGACAAAGGGGACCCTAGTCACAGGGCAGGAGTCACAGCAGTCCGCCTCCACTTCTGCTGTACCGTCTGGGGAACACCTAGATGTAGTCATAAGGCCTGCAAGGCCAGAAAGGTCGACACTCAGTAAGTTGGCCTGGGTGCAGGGCACAGATTAGTTATTGGGGCTAGGGCACATGTACAGATGTTCTCTCATTAAACACACTGTTACATCTATGAAAGCTGCCTCTGAGCTGTCCGATGCGTGCGAGGTGGGCGGGAACTGAGTGCCAGCGTGGGTGACGGGCGATGGAACGTTGAGCTCCAGTGAGTGTGACGTGCGACCCCCCCCCCCACTCAAGGTCGCCCATGCCACCCGGCCCCCAGCGAGACGACAGGGCCATGTGATGCAGTGTCCAGCCCGCATACAGGGACCACCCAGGTGGAGGGTGTTACTGTGGCAGACATTGTGTAACGATGTGGAGCTCAGAGCTCATTGCAGAGCGGGCTGTCATCATCCTCCATGCCATGCAACCGTGTGAGCCCAGCCCGTTGTGCCACAGGGGGATGTGTAATGGAGGGGTAGTGTGCATGTGGGTGATGCAGTGGTGGGTGTGGTGAGTATGGTCGGTGGTGGGGGAGGTGAGTATGGTCGGTGGTGGGGGAGGTGAGGGTGGTCGGTGGTGCCGTACTGTGTTGTCCATGCCCATGCTCAGCAACCCCCCCCCCCCACCCCCTAGTCGGTGAAACGTGCGGCTATCAACTCCTCCCGTGCTCACTGGCCAGCCGGTGGCGTTGGGCAGCCTCACATCCCTGACCAGCCCCCATGTCCCGTACATTGCCTCTCCTCTCCCCATCCCCCTCATCTGGAGAGGAATGCCCTTCGTCATCATCCTCACCATCCCCTCTGCCCCCTCCCCCCATCTCTCCCCCTTCCCCCCTCTCTCCCCCCTTCTCACCCCTCCCCTCCTTCTTCCCTCTCTCTCCTATTCCCCCATCCCCTTTCCATTCCCCTCTCCCCCTCCCATTCCCCCCCTTCCCCTCCCCTGAAGCGCATCTTCAGCAGCCCAAAGCACCTCTTGACCACATCCCTGGTCGCACAATGGGCATCATTGTAGCGGTGCGCCACGTCGGTCTGTGGCCTCCATATAGGCATCATCAGCCACGACCGCAACAGGTAATTCCTGTCGCCCAGCAACCAGCCCCGCAGCCGCGGCTGTCTGCCCCAACCCCTCGGCACAACCCACCCCCTCCCCGATCCTGGGGGGCCTCCCTCCATACCCCCCGCAGCCACAGATGTGCCGTTTCGCTGTCCTGGGATTCCCCCCACGCCGACCCCTACCTCTTCCGGCCGTAGCGTCAGCGACCACGGCTGGTTGACGTCTTTTCAATGCATGTTAGAACAACGCCGGCGTGACCAGTCATGCCGCCGGCCCTTCAGCCCATCCGGACTGCAGTATCGCTAGGGGCCCCAAAGAATCGCAGGTCGGGCCACCTCTGGCGATTCTCCAGGCCGCGCTCTTTTAGCCGGTTCGGAGAATCCCCATCCCTCTTCCCCAAGGGCATTGGAGAGTCAGCAACAGGTCAGCAGCTGCCGCCTGGGAGGGAGTCGTAGTGGCCATCAACTTGGGGAGTGTTACAAGGAGGACCACCATCCAGTTCCGTAGGAAACTCAACGACGGCCGCATGAGTGAGGTTGCTCGGCGCCCTGACACCAGTCCTACCTGCCACCTCCAGACCTCCCCCCTCCGACAATGAGCTGCCGGTTGGCAGCTGGCGGCAGGATGCTGGACATCAGAGTCCTCATCCTGTATGAGGAATGGGGCCTGAAGGTCGCAGGGGTGACCGTGGACAGAAAGAGATCCTTCTCTCTCACTAACCACATATCCATTCTCCCGCAGGATCCCCAACTGATGATGCTGGCCCATCTGGGGCGTGTGTGTCCTGCCTACCAAGGGTACAATTCGGAGGAGAGCCAGCGGGTCCACCATAGATGCATCACAGCTATCATCCACACACCTCAGTGGGTGAAATTAGTAGACAGGCTTCTGGGGCACATTCCGGTGAGCACTACACGTTTGCAGTAGCATATCAGGTGGAGGCAGCAAAGTCCAGGGGGGACAGTAGTCAGAGGTCTGCTGAAACCCAAATCCCAGCTGGGTTCAAGTCAGATGCCAAGCCTCTGGACCAATTTATTTATCCCAGAACTGATGCGAGGGTGCAGTCATGAGATTCAGGAGGGGATGTCAGGCAACACTACAGGAGTCCGAAAGGTTACAGGTGCGGGAGATGCTGCTGGCAATGCGTGGCACTAAGGTCATCACTGCTCGGGTGGCGACTGCAGTGGAGAGCCTGCAGCATGAGGTCAGCATCATGGATAGTAGTGTCCAAGGCATGGCTCAGTCTGTGATGGCCATGGCTGAATGCCTCGACAGCATAAGCCAGGCTCTGGGGATGTGTCCAAGTCTCAGGTAGGCATTGCTGAGGCAGTCCAGAGCATGTCGCAGTCGCTGAGGACCCTGACTCCAACGCAAATGCACATTGCCGAGCACTCCAGAGTGTGGCCCAGTCATGGAGGAGCATCGCTGAGATGATGCAGGGACCTCTGGAGCTCACTTCATCTACCCCTCCATCCCTATGATGGATCCCAGGACACCAAGGGCACCGTCCAGGAGGAAAGAATGGCAGAGGTCGACCCAGAGACTTCCAACAGGGAGGCAGCGGCAGGCTCCAGCTCTCCCAAGTCCCCCCTCCTTATCCCAAAGAGTCTCGAGGTCAGCGGGCAGAACAGGTTGGCACAGCAGGGCATGTGCCACAGATCAGTTGGATGGGGCCTTCCTGCCCCAGACCTTCCAGAGATTGCATGCTAAAAGCATCAAAGACCACATGGCACAGAAAGCAGCAGGCTGCCTCCAGCTCTGATGTGCATCCTGGGGACATGCCTAGATGGCAGAGCACGGAGGGCCAAGAAGATAGAGGATCGCTGAAGGGTACCGAGGGTGAGGGGAGGGGACGGCCCCATTAATAGTTAGGGCTTTCATTGAACACCATTATAATAATAATATAAAAATCTTTATTGTCACAAGTAGGCTTAAATTAACACTGCAATGAAGTTACTGGGAAACCGGAGCACCCGGAGGAAACCCAGACAGACACAGGGAGAACGTGCAGACTCCGGTTCACAGCGGCCCTTCTCGGCCCAAGATTGCAAGAAACTGCAGAGTGTGGTGAATTCAGCCAACGCATCACATAAGCTTGCCACCCTCACATTGATTCTGTCTACAACTCCCGCTGCCTCAGGAAGGCAGACAGCATTGTCACAGACCCCTCACACCCAGGCTTTGCCTTCTTCCAGACCTTTCCATCAGGCAGAAGATACAGAAGTCTGAACACCCACACATCCAGACATTGGATTTTCCCCATGTGGTGATAACCACTGTAGATATGCATACTTGCAGTAGGGGGATGTATGGCTGTACCTGTAATACAGGTTCCTCCGGTAAGCCCCTGCCGGCTAGCTCCGCCCACAGGGAGCTTGTGTATAAATATGCGTGTGAGTCACTTAGACTCTAGTCTTCAGTTGCAGCCGGAGGAATAGCATCACACAGCAATAAAGCCTCTATTGTATTTGTCTCTCATCTTTGACTATAATTGTTAGCGCCACAATTTATTGCTGTGTGATTTTCCGTTCACCATGGACATCAGAATCAAGCCTGACTGTCTGCAGCTGGATCCGCAGTCGCCTCACGCCAGAATAGACTTTGTTCACTGTCTTGCAGTCTTCGAGGCGGACATCTCTTCAGCGGACCCTCCCCCGACGGAGGCTCAGAAAAAGCAACTCCTGTACTCCAGACTTAGCTCCAGCGTCTTTCCGCTCATTCGAGATGTGACTGACTACACCACAGCTATGGAACTGCTCAAGGAGAACTATGCACAGTCGGCGAACACCCTATTTGCGAGGCATCAACTCTCTACTCGCGTCCAGCAGCCGGGTGAGTCGATTGAGGACTTCTGGAGGGCCCTTATACCTCTGGTACGAGATTGTGCCTGACGGGCTCTCACAGCCAAGGAACACTCTGGCTTACTCATGCGCGATGCCTTTGTAACAGGCATTGCATCGGACACCATCCGGCAACGACTGCTGGAAGGGGCCGCCCCCGACCTCACGGCCGCAAAGGCTCTGGCACTATCCATGACGGCAGCCTCCCGTAGTGCGCGATCTTACTCTGCTAGCCGCTCAGCCCACCCGTCCTACCCCTCGTGGACCCCGCAAACAGCTCCCCAGGCCCACCCGTCCTACCCCTCGTGGACCCCGCAAACGGCCCCCCCAGCAGCCGCCCCCGCGCACTACGCCTGCGCTGCTCACCGCACCGCGCTCCCTGGGGGTCCCCACTGTTACTTCTGCGGTCAGCAGAAGCACCCCCGCCAGCGCTGTCCGGCCCGCACAGCGACCTGCAAAGCTTGTGGCAAGAAAGGCCACTTTGCAGCGGTGTGTCAGTCCCGGACGGTTGCCGCTATCCGCTTCCCCCGGCCCCACGTGCGATCAGTGGGCGCCGCCATCTTTCGCCGCCCCCGCCATGTGCACTCCATGGGCGCCGCCATCTTCATCCACCACCGCCATGTGCGTTCCATGGGCGCCGCCATTTTGTCCCGACCCCATAGCGTGCACTCTATGGGCGCCGCCATTTTATCCACAGGTACTCCAGACGCCGCCATTTTGTCCTACCCCTACGGGGCCACGGGACACGGGTCGCTACCGCTCCTCGTCGGACTCATCTGACTCGACCGCCGATCGCCCGCTACTCGCCTCCGTTACGCTTGACCAGTAGCGTCCTCGCAACCTGGCACCCTCTTCCACATCGGTGCTGGTCAATGGCCACGTGACCGCCTGCCTCATCGACTCCGGGTTCACCGAGAGCTTCGTCCACCTGGACACGGTAAGGCGCTATTGAGGTCCATTCCGCCAACCGGCAGATCTCTCTCGCCTCCGGATCCCACTCTGTCCCGATCCGGGGTTTCTGCCTGGTTAAACTTACTGTACAGGGCGTGGAATTCGACCGTTTCCGTCTGTACATTCTCCCCAACCTCTGCGCGTCACTCTTACTAGGCCAGGATTTCCAGTGCAATCTCCAGATCCTCACCCTCAAATACGGCAGACCCCTACCTCCCCTCACCGTTTGCGGCTCGCGACCCTCAAGGTCGAGCCTCCCTCACTCTTTGCCAAACTGACCGCAGATTGCAACCCCATCGCCACCACGAGCAGACGGTACAGCATCCAGGACAAGGCCTTCATCAGGTCCGCAGTCCAGCGGCTGCTTCAGGAGGGTATCATCGAGGCCAGCAACAGCCCTTGGAGAGCCCAGGTGGTAGTGGTTAAGACCGGGGAGAAGCACAGGATGGTCGTGGACTACAGCCAGACCATCAACCGGTACACGCAGCTCGACACGTACCCCCTCCCCCGCATTTCTGATATGGTCAATCAGATTGCACAGTACCGGGTCTTCTCTACTATTGACCTGAAATCCGCCAACCACCAGCTCCCCATCCGTAAATCGGACCGTCCCTACACTGCCTTCGAGGCAGATGGTCGTCTGTACCAATTTCTTAGGGTTCCCTACGGCGCCACGAATGGAGTCTTGGTATTTCAACGAGAAATGGACCGAATGTTGACCGGTACGGACTGCAGGCCACCTTCCCGTACCTCGACAATGTCAGCATCTGCGGCCATGACCAGCAGGACCATGATGCCAACCTTTCTAAATTCCTCCACACCGCATCTCTCCTTAATCTCACGTACAAGAGAAGTGCGTGTTCCGCACAGACCGCTTAGCCATCCTCGGCTACGTAGTCCAAAACGGACTACTGGGGCCCGACCCCAACCGCATGCGCAGCCTCATGGAGCTTCCACTCCCCCACTGCCCCAAGGGCCTCAAACGCTGCCTTGGGTTCTTTTCTTATTACGCCCAGTGGTTCCCACAAGGCCCGCCCACTTATCCAGTCCACACATTTTCTCCACTCGGCCGAGGCACAATAGGCCTTCGCCCGCATTCGATCTGACATAGCCAGGGCCGGGATGCATGCAGTAGACGAGACACTGCCTTTCCAAGTTGAAAGCGACGCTTCTGATGTCGCACTTGCCGCCACGCTGAATCAGGCAGGCAGACCCGTGGCATTCTTTTCACGCACCCTCCACGCCTCCGAAATTAGGCATTCCTCTGTTGAAAAGGAGGCCCAGGCAATCGTTGAAGCGGTGCAGCACTGGAGGCATTACCTGGCTGGTAGGAGATTCACTCTCCTCACTGACCAACGGTCGGTAGCCTTCATGTTCAACAACACGCAGCGGGACAAGACCAAGAAAGACAAAATCTTGGGGTGGAGAATCGAGCTCTCCACCTTTAACTACAAGATCTTGTATCGCCCCGGCAAGCTCAACGAGCCCCCAGATGCCCTCTCCCGAGGTACATGTGCCAGCGCACAAGTGAACCAGCTCCGTGCCTTGCACGAGAGCCTTTGCCATCTGGGGTTCACTCGCTTATACCATCTAATCAAAGCCCGCAATCTGCCCTACTCTGTCGAGGAAGTACGGACAGTCACCAGAGACTGCCAGATCTGTGCCGAGTGCAAGCCGCACTTCTACCGGCCAGACCGCACGCACCTGGTGAAAGCGTCCCGCCCCTTTGAACGCCTCAGCGTGGACATCAAAGGGCCCCTCCCCTCCACCGACCGCAACACCTACATCCTTAGTGTGGTCGATGAATTTTCTAGGTTCCCCTTCGCCATCCCATGCCCGGATATGATGTCTGCCACCGTCATCAAGGCCCTGGATTCCATTTTCGCCCTGTTCGGTTTTCCCGACTACATCCACAGTGACAGGGGATCCTCGTTCATGAGCGATGAGCTGCGTCATTTCCTGCTGAGCAGAGGTATCGTCTCCAGCAGGACGACCAGCTACAACCCCCGGGGAAACGGGCAGGTAGAGAGGGAGAACGGGACGGTATGGAGGGCCGTCCAGCTGGCCCTACAGACCAGGAACCTCCCAGCTGCCCGCTGGCAGCAGGTCCTCCCTGACGCACTCCATTCCATTCGGTCACTACTGTGCACCGCAACTAACAGTACACCCCATGAACATGTTTTTGCCTTCCCTAGGAAGTCTACATCCAGGGTGTCGCTCCCGACGTGGCTCACGACTCCGGGCCCAGTCCTTCTCCGTAGGCATGCCCGGCACCACAAGGCGGAACCCCTGGTGGACAAAGTATGCCTTCTCCACGCCAACCCTCAGTATGCCTACGTGGAGTTCCCCGACGGCCGCCAGGACACAGTCTCGCTCCGGGACCTGGCTCCGTCAGGTGCCAATCCCATGCCCACGCCCCTTTTTCCCCCCGCGCCACCCTCCTTTTCCCCGGCGCCCCCCTATTCGTCCCCACCAGGCCCATCCCTCGTCCCCCTGCCCACACTGCAGGACATGGAAGATTTTGGCTCGGTCTCGGAAGATTTTGGCTCTCTCTCGGAGTCATCCCGGCAGCAGCCAGCACCAACACCGCCAGCACCTGCACCGACGTCGCCACCACAGCTACGCCAATCACAGCGGAACATTCGACCGCCGGTTCGGCTCAACCTGTGACGTGCTGACCGGATGGACTCTTGGTTTTCTTTGTTTGAATGAAACTGAAAATCGCTTATTGTCACGAGTAGGCTTCAATTAAGTTACTGTGAAAAGCCCCTAGTCGCCACATTCCGGCGCCTGTTCGGGGAGGCTGGTACGGGAATCGAACCGTGCTGCTGGCCTGCTTGGTCTGTTTTAATAGCCAGCGATTTAGCCTTGTGAGCTAAACCAGCCCCTATGGACCATGTTGTAAATATTTCTACCTTGTATCATAGTTACACATCACCCCCGCCGGGCTCATTTTTACAGGGGGTGAATGTGGTGATAACCACTGTAGATATGCATACTTGCAGTCGCAGGATGTATGGCTGTACCTGTAATACAGGTTCCTCCGGTAAGCCCGTGCTGGCTAGTTCCGCCCACAGGAAGCTTGTGTATAAATATGCGTGTGAGTCACTCAGACTCTAGTCTTCAGTTGCAGCCGGAGGAATAGCATCACACAGCAATAAAGCCTCTATTGTACTTGTCTCTCGTCTTTGAGTATAATTGTTAGCGCCACACCCCACAGCTACTAGATGCCTCAACGACTCTCCCTCAGACTGATCTGTTCCCTATAAGAACACTATTCACAATGTCCTATGCTGCTCTTGCTCATGTGTTGCTTATTTGGCCCTTGTTCCGCACTGTAACCAATCACTATTTGTCAATGTACTCTGTCGATTAATCTTTTTATCTACTAGGTACGTACTGTGTACGATCCGTTGGCCGCAGAAAAATACTTTTCACTGGATTTTGGTACATGTAACAATAAATCAATCTATCAGTGACTCAAGCCTGGAATCAAACCTGGAACCCTGGTGCTGTGAAGCAACAGTGCTAACCACTATGCTACCGTGTCGCCATGTTACACCCAAGGCATCTGAAGCCTCTGACACCTTATTCCGTACCACAGGCTGGTCTGCACCCCCATCCCTGGTGCCCTCTACTCTCCCCCGCCCCCAGCCTCCTAAGAGGTCTAAGAGCTGGGGCCCCCCTTGGCATATCAGGTGGAGGTGATGGATGTGAGAGCGCTGTCAGCAGAAAGACAGGATTCAGACTATGGCATAGATTAAGGAGCACCAGGGCTTACCTCACAGAGGGTTAACATCACCCTCCTGCCTTGTATTTTGACGCGCTGACAGTGCCGACACAGGCCCACCGCCCTGATGTTACTCAGGCCCTGTGGGGGTTGAAACAGGGTGATTGGGGGGAGGGGGGGGGGGGGGGGGGAAGAACTAGAGGAGTAGAATGGGTGAGCGGGTGGTGTAATAGTCGGGAGGTTGGGGTTGCGGCTTGGGAGGGGGGAAAGGAGTGCATGGGGGAGTAGGTGAGAAGGGGGGAGATGACGGACGAAGCCTCGTCCTATGAGAAGCGGGTGAGGATGAGGGCCTTTCTGCTTCTCCGGGCATGCCGGACCCTCACTTCCACCGTCTGCTCCAGCGGGTCCTCCTGGAACCATCATGGTCCGGACCCTCCTCGCCCTCCTCCGACGGGGCCGAATGTACCGCCTCCTCCACCGCCAGCACATCACTCCACTGCTGTGGAGGACCAGTAAGCGACCACAAAATGGGTAACCATCCAGGGAGTGTACTGTGTGCACTACCAGAGCAGTCGAGGCATCGGAGCCACATTTTGAGCAGTTGAATGCACATGGGCCTTATTATATCGGGCTCCGCATCCGTCTCTGGCCTCCGTACTGGTGTCATTAGCCAGGACCTCAGCGGGTACCGCTTATTGCCCACGTGCCAACCCGTCACCCTGGCGTGTTCCTCGAAGACACCAGGGATCTCCGATTGCCCCAGGATGTGGCTGTAATGCACACACACGTGTGCTATTTATTATCATAAATATAATAATCTTTATTGTCACAAGTAGGCTTACATTTACACTGCAATGAAATTACTGGGAAAATTCCCGAGTCGCCACATTCCGGCACCTGTTCGGGTACACAGAGGGAGAATTCAGAATGTCCAAATTACCTAACAGCACATCTTTAGGGACTTGTGGGATGAAATCGGAGCACCCGGAGGAAACCCACGCAGACACGGGGAGAACATGCAGATTCCACATAGACAGTGACCCAAGCCGGGAATCGAACCTGGGACCGTGGAGCTGTGAAGCAACAGTGTTACCCCGTGTACTACCGTGCTGCCCCCTGGACCTGGGGATCCCGGTGATGGCGGAGAATTCTGCTGCCAGGGTATCTTAATGGCCTTAGTCCTGGTCAAAATTTATATAGTCAGCTGCGTGGGAAAACAGGGAATCCTTGACTTCACAGATGCATTTCTGGGCTGTAGGTTAGGAAACGCCACACAAGTCCCCACTCAAACCCTGGAATAATCCTGAGGCATAAAAGTTCAGGGCTGTAGTGACCTTGACATATTCTCCTCTTCTGCATGGTGTCAAGTGTGGTGCTGCACCATCTACTCGTTGAGGTGGCACCTCCTGCGTCACATGCTGTCCTTCATCTGTTCGAAGGACCAGCAACGCCTGCACACCATGGGCTGTCGCCGGCCTCCCACTCTGGGTCCCTCCCTGGCCTGATGGGTGGTAATGTCCTCAGGGTGTGGGGCGGGCCCTACACATGGGCCCTCTGCCTCGAACCTCTGTCGACGCTGCTACCCCCACCTTCCCTGGCGGTTGGCTTGCCAACATTACCACTGGGGCGGCTTCCGCAGGGTACAAGGGTTGCATGGTGACACCGTGATTACCACTGTTGCCTCAGAACGCCAGAGACCTGGTTTCGATTCCGATTTCGGGTGACTATCTGCGTGGAGTTTTCATTCTACCCGTGTCTGCATGGGTTCGTTCCGGATGCTCCGGTTTCCTCCTAAATGAGGATGTGCAGGTTAGGTGGCTTGGCTATGCTAAATTGCCCCTAGGTAGTGTTATAGGATAGGGTGGGGGATTGGGCCTAGGCAGGGTGGTCCTTCAGAAGGTCAGTGCAGACTTGATGAGACAAATAGCCTCATTCTGGACTGCAGGGATTTTATATCATCCATAGTGTAATATCTGTAAGGAATTGGGCAGCATGGTAGCATAGTGGTTAGCAGAATTGCTTCACAGCTCCAGGGTCGTAGGTTCAATTCCCAGCTGGGTCACTGTCAGTGCATAGTCTGCCCGTTCTCCCTGTGTCTGCGTGGGTTTCCTTCGGGTGCTCCTGTTTCCTCCCATTGTCCAAAGATGTGCGGATTAGGTGGATTGGCCACGCTAAATTGCCCTTAGTGTCCAAAAAAAAGATTAAGTGGGGGTTACTAGATTACGGGGATAGGGTACATAGATGGGTTTGAGTAGGGTGCTCTTTGTAAGGGCCAAATGGCCATTTTGCAGACTTAATGGGTCGAATGGTCTCCTTTTACACTGTAAATTCAATGATTCTATGAATTGGAAAGGGTGTGAGACTGACAATCAGGTATGGCTTGCTCCCCGGTACCCTCAGATCTCCCAAACGTTCCCCGTCCTCACATTCACTGCCATACCTCAGGGTGCTATCCATACGCCCTGCACACGCTCTCCTGGGCACCATACCACAGACCCTGTACGCCAGACACCAACTGGAAACGTTACCTGGACCGTGCGTTGGCTGCCTCTTTGGTCCACGGGGGTGTCCCCAGTGCTGAGGCCAGCTCTTGGGTGTTCTAATGTTGGCTGCTGCCTCTGTGGTGTTGATGCCTCTTCAGTTCAGTCAAATGTCCAGGCCTCACAGCCTGATTGGGCTGCTAGACAGTAACAACCAACCCCCTGCTTCATGGCATGTGCACCCACTTGGGAATATTTTGAAATGAAATGAAAATGAAAATCGCTTATTGTCACAAGTAGGCTTCAATGAAGTTACTGTGAAAAGCCCCTAGTCGCCACATTCCGGTGCCTGTTCGGGGAGACTGTTTATTAAACAGTCAATAGCACACAAAGGGATCAAGCCAAATCACTTGCATCACAGTAACCATTAACCAGTTTTAACCATTGGTATAAACACAAAGCTCCAACAGTGCAGTTGTGCAAAGAAACACAAATACACAGTAGACAATAAACAGTCTGCTGTCTATTAAACTCCTCAACAGTTTGCTTCCAGCAAAATACTCGTATCATTCCAGTGTGTGCACCCACTTGGGAGCTGTGAAGTGCTCGCATTACTAGAATTGCCAATCCCCATTAGTAATAGCCTTTCGCTGTGCCGCCAGCGGCCGCATGGTCAGTGGGAGTTAAAGTGACCATCACCATACTATTACCACGGTTGGTGCTCTGTCACAGGGGTATTCAGTGCGACAGGCAGGCAGCAGCTGGAGCAGTCTCCCATTATGAGTATACATGATCCGGGGGGTGGCATGGCACACCCATGGGTGCTGCATCCCCTAGCCCACCAACCAGGGGCAAGACCCCCACGATGGCAGCCCATCCCGCAACCAAGCATGCTCCCCCACTCCCATCCCCGAGCACTGGCAGTACTCCAGTGGCTCTGGACTGAATGCCTGATTCCGAAGATGGCTACTCACCTCCTCGGATCCACACTGCGGCCATTTCGCTAGCTTCACGTTTTAAATAGGTGTACTGAATAGGAAGCACCCATGTGACCTCGTGTGTTTCACGATTTTGGCTTCTCCAGCGATCTAACCAGCCCATTCGTTTTTGTGCCTAGTGTTATGGGCCAGGGTTTAGAAAACACCAAAGTATATCATGGAGTATACCTGACCCACAACGTTTAATAAATTTTGGTTATGAGGAGCACATGGGCCCACTTTCCAGGTGTGAAGCAACAGAGATCTAAAGTATTTTTAAACAAAACAATGTTTATTCTATGAATCCAGTTAACATTTTGTAAACACACAGTAAACATCTTATCAACTACCAACATAGATACCTCCCCAAAGATACAGTACTCTATAGGTAACCCTCAGTATCTTTCCTAACAACATCCATAAGACAAACACCCTTTTTTTCTACAAAAACAGTAAGTTTGCATTCCTTACGGAAACGGGTATTACTTTGAAATTATCAAGTGATCTGGAGACATTCTTTAGCACGCAGAGAGAGAGCTCAAAATACACCTTCTTGGTTTGGATGCAGCTCCCCAACTGAAAACCGAAACTCAGAGCCAAAAACAGCTTCCGGCTCAAAACGAAAGTAAAAAGCAGGGCCAGAGCCCAGCTCCACCCACACCATGACATCACTGCAGCCACTTCAGAAGACAAATATTTGTTAAAGTGACATTCCCATGACACTAGCACGATGTGGCTGCTAAATCTCACCCTTAGAACTTTTTCCATCACTGGGGAGCTGAACTGACAGGCCAGACCAGCTTCTCAGTGATGGGGTCACCAGTTTGAAAGAGTATCACAACCTCTAATTGAGGGTACCTCAAATCCTCCACCCATGGACAATGTCACATCCCACACACATGCACCCTTTCAGGCCCCCTCCCCTTTCAAGACCCCATCCTTTACTCTCCTAACCTTCTGGAGGCCCTTCATACTAGCCCGTTTCCACCCCTGCCCTTCACACACCCCTCATCCTTAATTTCTTGGGCATGATCTTCCTCAGGTCCTGGCCCTTGGCAGTGTCACCTGAGCACACTGGCTGTGGCACCCCAGCAGTGCTCCTGCCAGCCTGGCAATGCCACCCAAACACCTTGACAGTGCCATGCCCAGCCTGGTAGTACTAAGGTGCTCATGTGCCAGGGGGATAGCCAGGGTGCCACTCTTTGCCTGACCGCCCAGGGGCCTCCAATGGCCTGGGAGACCTCCAAGATGCCATTCTGCCTGGTCCAGTTAATGTGGGGTCTCCTTGGAGAGGCCAAAAGATGCTGGGAGCCAGTTAGATTCGGCGTCAGCACAGCACAGAAGTGGGTTCTTAAACTCTGTTTTTTATTCGCTCATGGGATGTGGCGTCACAGGCTGTGCCAGCATTTATTGCCCATCTCTAATTGCCCACATTGCTGTGGGCCTGGAGTCACATGTAGGCCAGGCTGGGTAAGGACGATAGATTTCCTTCCCTAAAGGACACTAGTGAACCAGATGGGTTTTTACGATAATCGTGGTTATAATCAGACTTTTAATTCCAGATATTTATGGAATTCGAATTTCACCATCTGTAATGCCGGGATTTGAACCTGGGACCCCAGGGCATTACTCTGGGTCTCTGGTTTACTAGTCCAGTGACAATACCACTAAGCCACCACCTCCCATACCCGTGCGAGACTGGGTCCCGCTCATTGTGGCAGGCTCCTGATCGCGAGGCATAATGACCATTGGGAATCACGGTGAAGGCCTCTCCCAGGATCTACCAGTCGCCCCACTCTCCGGTTTTGGTAGGACGCAGCAGGTAAATCGTGCCCCTAATACTTCACGTGTATCCAGAGTTTCAAATCAAAGTCCAATGGTGTTTTCCTTCATAAATGTCGGGAGGGGAAAACTGTGCAATGATAGAACCTGTGTGCAGGTGTGGGGCCCCTGTTTGCATTCTCCCGATAACTGGCTTCCCCCCCCCCACTGCCTAGCTTTGCCCCCTGTCCTCATTGTCCCCGACACAAAACCATGCCAGAGAGGGCGAGGGGAGTCGGGGGGCTAGTTCAATGCTGGCCTGGTGCCGTTTGGTATCGCCGCTGTGGTTGCTCCTGCTTGTGCTCATTGCCCTTTTTCCCTTCCAGTTCCCCTTCCTTGTGTTTCTCCCTTCGCATTCTGTTTCCCCCCTCCACACCCACCTTCCTAACCCATCCCCCCTTCTCTTCCTCTTTCTTCCGTTGTCTGTTCTGTTCTCCTCTTCAACCCCCCTCCCCTTTGCTTATTGGTTGCTGGCACGAACAGCTCTTGGAACAACTTAAGCCCCGTGTTAATAAACGCGAACACACTATAGGCCTCTTCACGGCTCTATCCACTTGAGTGGCAACCTTCAGAGATCTGTGGACATGAACCCCAAGATCTCTCTGTTCCTCCAGATTCCCCAGAACCCTGCCGTTGACCCTGTAATCCGCATTCAAATTTCTTCTCCCAAAATGAATCACCTCGCACTTATCAGGATTGAACTCCATCTGCCATTTTCCGGCCCAGCTCTGCATCCTATCAATGTATCTTTGCAGCCTACAACAGCCCTCCACCTCATCCACTACTCCACCAATCTTGGTGTCATCAGCAAATTTACTGACCCACCCTTCAGCCCCCTCCACCAAGTCATTAATAAAAATCACAAATAGCAGAGGATCCAGCACTGATCCCTGTGGTATACCGCTGGTAACTGGTCTCCAGTCTGAAAATTGTCGATCCACAACCACCCTCTGTCTTCTATGTGATAGCCAGTTACTTATCCAATTGGCCAATTTCCCTCTATCCCACACCTCCTTACTTTCTTCATGAGCCGACCATGGGGAGCCTTATCAAACGCCTTACTAAAATCCATGTATCCGACATCAACTGCTCTACTTTCATCTACACACTTAGTTACCTCCTCAAAGAATTCAATCAAATTTGTGAGGCAAGACTTACCCTTCACGAATCCGTGTTGACTATCCCGGATTAAGCTGCATCTTTCCAAATGGTCTAAATCCTGTCCTTCAGGACCTTTTCCTTTAACTTACCGACCACCGAAGTAAGACTAACCGGCCTATAATTACCAGGGTCATTCCTATTCCTTTTCTTGAATAGAAGAACAACATTCGCCACTCTCCAGTCCTCTGGCTCTATCCCCATGGACAGTGAGGACCCAAAGATCAAAACCAAAGGCTCGGCAATCTCATCCCTTGCTTTCCAAAGAATCCTAGGATATATCCCATCTGGCCCCGGGGACTTGTCAACCCTAAGGTTTTTCAAAATTGCGAATACATCCTTCCTCAGAACATCTACCTCCTCCAGCCTACCCGCCTGTATCACACTCTCATCCTCAAAAACTTGGTGAACACTGAAGAAAAGTATTCATTCAAAGCCTCTCCTATTTCTTCTGACTCCATGCACAAGTTCCCACTACTGTCCTTGACCGGCCCTAACCTCACCCTGGTCATTCTTTTATTTCTCACATAAGAGTAAAAAGCCTTGGAGTTTTCCTTGATCTGACCCGCCAAGGACTTCTCATGCCCCCTCCAAGCTCTCCTGATCTAACTGGCCCACTCCAGTTGGTGGGTTCTGGATCCCACCTAGACGTGGTGAGAACCACCAATTAAGGCCACTCCATATCAATAACTGTATGGACCCCCTAACGACCTCATGTGATCTAACTGGCTCCCATCGAGCACACCTATTTAAAAACGTAAAGCTAGCGCAAAGGCTGCTGAAGGGATCGCAGGTGGCCTTCATCGAAATCGGGCATTCAGCCAAGGGTCTCTGGAGCTGCTTGGGGGGATGGGGAAAGGTCTGATCTAGAGGGTGGGCAGCATCTGTGGGGGGAATGGGAGTGCCCCTGGGCTGGGGGTCGAGAGGCTCAGTGCCTGCGGGTCCAACAGGCTCCCTCCCCCGGGGATTGTGTACACCCATATCAGGAGTCCATGCGCAGGGACCCGCCCACACTTTGAGGACCTGGTCACCCATCCTCATCTCGATGTTGGTGACTGCTCCATCTTTGGCCACACCCGCGTCCTCTGGGGCCGTTCCTTGTAGGGGTTGAGGACCCTGAGGTCTGACAGCCACGCGGTGCCTGTCTGCACCCTTGTCCATCTGTTGTGGGGCGACTTCTCGTGCGAGGACAGGGGCATTGTGAACCGCCCGCTTCAGCCATTGGGGTGGGGGGAGCATGGCGGGGGACTGGCAAGTACGGCACTGCTGGGCATGAGTGGGGTGTGGTGCTGGGAGAAAGGCTATGCTGAGGTATGTTGCAGTATTGTGCTGGGTGGGCGGTGCCAGGCACAGGGACGTCGGGGAGGATAGCAAGCGGGACTGGTGCCAGGGGGCCGATGCCAATTCGCCCTCCGACACCCTTGGGGAACAGGGTATGACGTCTGGACTCGATGACATCCATCAATCTGGCCAGATTAGCATCTCTGAATCGTGAAGCTGGTCTGTACGGTGACATGGCTGCGTGCTGTCTGGGGTTTGCGCTGTGGGATCGGTTTAAATGCTGCACCCCCTCGTTAGTGGGGAGCTGCCGGCCGCAGTCTCGGCGAAGTAGCCAACAGGGTAGTTATTTGCAGCCTGAAGCTCGTGGGCATCATTGTGCCCTAATTAAAGTTAGATACCGGTGACAACCTCACCGGGTTGGCAGTCGGGAAACATCCGGCGAATCCCGTTCGCTACCACACTTAGAACACAGTAAGAAGTCTTACAACACCAGGTTAAAGTCCAACAGGTTTGTTTCAAACACGAGCTTTCGGAGCACGGCTCCTTCTTCAGGTGAATGGAAAGGCTTGTTCCAGAAATGTTTATATAGACACAGTCAGGGATGCCCGGAATGCGAGCACCTGCAGGCAATCAAATCATCAAAGATGCAGAGAGAGAGGTAACTCCAGGTTAAAGAGGTGTGAATTGTCCCAAGCCAGTTCAGTCGGTAGGCCTCTGCAAGTCCAGGCTTGTTGGTGGGGGCCGAATGTAATGCGACATGAATCCCAGATCCCGGTTGGGTCCGCATTCATGCGTGCGGAACTTAGCTATAAGTTTTTGCTCAGCAATTTTGCGTTGTCGCGTCTCCTGAAGGCCTCCTTGTAGAATGCTGACCCGGAGATCAGAGGCTGAATGTCCTTGACTGCTGAAGTGTTCCCCAACTGGAAGGGAACAGTCCTGCCTGTTGATAGTCGCACGATGCCCGTTCATTCGTTGTCGCAGTGTCTGCATGGTCTCGCCAATGTACCACGCTTCGGGACATCCTTTCCTGCAGCGTATGAGGTAGACTACATTGGTCGAGTCGCACGAGTATGCGCCGCGTACCTGGTGGGTGGTGTTTCCACGTGTAATGGTGGTGTCCATGTCGATGATCTGGCATGTCTTGCAGAGATTACCCTGGCTGCAAACCATTGTTTGCAGCAAATTACCCAGCCTTCAGAACAGCAACCACAACACCACAAAACCCTGCCAGGGTAATCTCTGCAAGACATGCCAGATCATCGACATGGACACCACCATTACACGTGGAAACACCACCCACCAGGTACGCGGCGCATACTCGTGCGACTCGACCAATGTAGTCTACCTCATACGCTGCAGGAAAGGATGTCCCGAAGCGTGGTACATTGGCGAGACCATGCAGACACTGCGACAACGAATGAACGGGCATCGTGCGACTATCAACAGGCAGGACTGTTCCCTTCCAGTTGGGGAACACTTCAGCAGTCAAGGACATTCAGCCTCTGATCTCCGGGTCAGCATTCTACAAGGAGGCCTTCAGGAGACGCGACAACGCAAAATTGCTGAGCAAAAACTTATAGCTAAGTTCCGCACGCATGAATACGGACTCAACCGGGATCTGGGATTCATGTCGCATTACATTCGGCCCCCACCAACAAGCCTGGACTTGCAGAGGCCTACCGACTGAACTGGCTTGGGACAATTCACACCTCTTTAACCTGGAGTTACCTCTCTCTCTGCATCTTTGATGATTTGATTGCCTGCAGGTGCTCGCATTCCGGGCATCCCTGACTGTGTCTATATAAACATTTCTGGAACAAGCCTTTCCATTCACCTGAAGAAGGAGCCGTGCTCCGAAAGCTCGTGTTTGAAACAAACCTGTTGGACTTTAACCTGGTGTTGTAAGACTTCTTACTGTGCTCACCCCAGTCCAACGCCGGCATCTCCACATCATGGCTACCATTGACACCGCAAACTGCCGGCTCAAAGTGGAGAGGATCTCCAGGAAGATCGCGCATATAAACACTGACATTCAGTTTCTACAAAGATGCAAAAAAGCAGACAAGATCCCGAAAGGACTACAGATCAAAAACCCACTCAAGTCGACTTACAACACAGACTACGCTGAAAGACTCTGCCACCGCACCTCTGTCACACTCCTCAAACACCTCGTACACCAACTCTACAGCAGTCGACGCAACCTGGAAACCAAGAGAGAGGCCATATTCTCAACTTGCGCTCAGGACACAGTAGACCAGCTGCGGAACACCGCCAAACAGATGAGACAGCAATACTATGCCACCTACATGCACACCAAGAACAGGAAGCTTGAGAAACTTGGCATCACCACCAGCAGCAATCAAGCTTCTCCCGGTACAACAGTCGAAAACAATACAGGGAAATCCATTGTCAACTTGTCAGACTACACCCTTCAACCAGACGAAATCGAAGTCCTCAGCAGAGGGCTCAATTTCTGCACCACCACCAAAATGGACCCCATCAGTCTCGCGGCAGATACGGAGGAATTCATCAGGCGAATGAGGCTCCGGGAATTCTTCCACAGACCCCAAGAGGCCGACAGCGAACCCAGGGACACGACCAATGAACCGGAACAGCAGACCGCGAGATCTGCAGTGCAGCAACCGAAAAGGAAAGAGTCAAATTGGACCCCTCCGGAAGGCCGCTGCCCTAGACTCGACATGTATGCTCAAGCCGTCAGAAGTCGTGTCAATGCCAGATTCATCACTCGCAATCACAAGGCAGCCTCAAACGTCACCCAAGCACAACGCAACGCCATCCGCACTCTCAAGACCAACCGCAACATCGTCATCAAACCAGCAGACAAAGGAGGGGCCACCGTCATACTGAACAGAACAGACTACTGCAAAGAAGTATACCGACAACTCGACAACCAGGAACACTACAGGCAGTTACCCGCAGATCCAACCAAGGAACACATCCGCCAACTCAGCAGACTGATCAAGACCTTAGATCCAGACCTTCAGAACACCCTACGTGCTCTCATCCCACGTAATCCCCGCATTGGAGATCTCTACTGCCTCCCGAAAATACACAAGGCCAACACACCAGGCCGTCCTATCGTTTCAGGCAATGGGACCCTGTGTGAGAACCTCTCTGGCCACATCGAGGGCATCTTGAAACCCATCGTACAAGGTACACCCAGCTTCTGTCGCGACACGACGGACTTCCTACAGAAACTCAGCACCCATGGACCAGTTGAACCAGGAACATTCCTCGTCACAATGGATGTCTCGGCACTCTACACCAGCATCCCCCATGACGATGGCATTGCTGCAACAGCCTCAGTCCTCAACACCGACAACTGCCAATCTCCAGACGCAATTCTGCAACTCATCCGTTTCATTCTAGACCACAACGTCTTCACCTTCGACAACAAATTCTTCATCCAGACGCACGGAACAGCCATGGGGACCAAATTTGCACCTCAATATGCCAACATCTTCATGCACAAGTTTGAACAGGACTTCCTCACCACACAGGACTTTCAACCGATGCTATACACCAGATACATCGATGACATTTTTTTCCTTTGGACCCACGGCGAGACATCACTGAAACGACTACACGATGACATCAATAAGTTCCATCCCACCATCAAACTCACCATGGACTATTCTCCAAATTCAGTTCCATTCTTGGACACACTCGTCTCCATCAAGGACGGTCACCTCAGCACCTCGCTTTACCGCAAGCCCACAGATAATCTCACGATGCTCCACTTCTCCAGCTTTCACCCGAAACACATTAAAGAAGCCATCCCCTATGGACAAGCCCTCCGTATACACAGGATCTGCTCAGACAAGGAGGAGCGCAACAGACACCTACAGATGCTGAAAGATGCCCTCGTACGAACGGGATATGGCGCTCGACTCATTGATCGACAGTTCCACCGCGCCACAGCAAAAAACCGCACCGACCTCCTCAGAAGACAAACACGGGACACCACTGACAGAGTACCCTTCGTCGTCCAGTACTTTCCTGGGGCGGAGAAACTACGACATCTTCTTCGCAGCCTCCAACACATCATCAGCGAGGATGGACATCTTGCCAAGGTCATCCCCACACCCCCACTACTGGCCTTCAAACAACCGCGCAACCTCAAACAAACCATTGTTTGCAGCAAATTACCCAGCCTTCAGAACAGCAACCACAACACCACAAAACCCTGCCAGGGTAATCTCTGCAAGACATGCCAGATCATCGACATGGACACCACCATTACACGTGGAAACACCACCCACCAGGTACGCGGCGCATACTCGTGCGACTCGACCAATGTAGTCTACCTCATACGCTGCAGGAAAGGATGTCCCGAAGCGTGGTACATTGGCGAGACCATGCAGACACTGCGACAACGAATGAACGGGCATCGTGCGACTATCAACAGGCAGGACTGTTCCCTTCCAGTTGGGGAACACTTCAGCAGTCAAGGACATTCAGCCTCTGATCTCCGGGTCAGCATTCTACAAGGAGGCCTTCAGGAGACGCGACAACGCAAAATTGCTGAGCAAAAACTTATAGCTAAGTTCCGCACGCATGAATGCGGACTCAACCGGGATCTGGGATTCATGTCGCATTACATTCGGCCCCCACCAACAAGCCTGGACTTGCAGAGGCCTACCGACTGAACTGGCTTGGGACAATTCACACCTCTTTAACCTGGAGTTACCTCTCTCTCTGCATCTTTGATGATTTGATTGCCTGCAGGTGCTCGCATTCCGGGCATCCCTGACTGTGTCTATATAAACATTTCTGGAACAAGCCTTTCCATTCACCTGAAGAAGGAGCCGTGCTCCGAAAGCTCGTGTTTGAAACAAACCTGTTGGACTTTAACCTGGTGTTGTAAGACTTCTTACTGTGCTCACCCCAGTCCAACGCCGGCATCTCCACATCACACTTAGAACAAATTCAGTTGGATCGCGCCCTAAGTGGGTTGGCCTGGGGATAAACTCCCCATGTTCTGAAAAAGTGACTAAGTGTGGTTAGATAGCAGTGGGGAACATGCCAATAGAGCTGGGAAGAAACGCTTAGCCAAACCTGCCTGAAATGACACTTAGGGGGCAATCTTCCGGCTATACCACGCTGGAAAAGCAGCTCTCATGCAGTGCAGCATGGCTGGTGAAAGCCGGGAGACCCCGTTCCCGGGATCTACCGAGCTCGCAACGCCTCGTGAGATTCCAAGCAATCTCGCGAGACGTTGCAAGGGGAATCCTGCCCACAGTTTTTGGCAAATCTGCATCTTAGAGTGAGGCAGTAAGTCTTACTCTAATGTGCATATCCCAAAGTGCCTTTGTCTCAGGGACCTCGGGCAAGTGTTGTTTCGTACTGGTCCACACAAATGGGGACCAGATGGAAGAGCACTAGTGGGGGTCTCCAACGGGGTCGGAGACCCCGAGCTGCATGTCCTTTGGGCAGGGTGGTGCCCTGGCACTGCTGGTGCCATGTGGGCACCCTGGCAGTGCCAGCCTGGCACCCTGGCAGCGCCACCTGCATGAGTGAAGAGGAGTCAACACTGTGATGCTCCTCCCGCATTTAATGTGTGCAAATAAACCCCTTTTGTGTTTATCCTACCTCACGTTTGCTGTGGGGTAGTAATAGGAATTGGATCACACCAAAACCGAGTGGTTGAGAAACACGGCATCAGTTATAAAGGGGGAAGCAAATCAAATGATGTTTACAATGGATGGTAAGAGGAGAAATCAGGACTGTTTAAATTAAACTCCCTCTTTATGTAACAATAGCATTAGATTAAAAGAAGCTCGCAATTGCTAAGAGTAGTAGAGAAGCGTCTCCATCTCGAGGTGTCTTCTGCAAGTTTTCAAAGTTTCAAATATTAAAAATGGCCCCAGCAGCCAGGCCACCATTGTGAAGGAGGAACCGCACTGGGCGAAATTATCAATCCATAATCCCTGCCAAAATGGCAGTATCAGTCACAAATCAGGAACTCGATTGGTGGTTGAGAAGGCTTTGCCGTGGCTGTTCAACTCAAACACGACATTGTGGGCGGCATGGTAGCACAGTGGTTAGCACTGTTGCTTCACAGAGCCAGGGTCACAGGTTCAATTCCCGGCTTAGGTCACTGTCTGTGCAGAGTCTGCATGTTCTCCCTCGTGTCTGCGTGGGTTTCCTCACACAAGTGTCGAAAGACGTGCTTGTTAAGTGATTTGGACATTCTGAATTCTCCCTCAGTGTACCTGAACAAGCGCCAGAGTGTAGCGACTAGGGGATTTTCACAGTAACTTCATTGCAGTGTTTATGTAAGCCTACATGTGATACTAATAAAGATTATTATTATTATTATAAACATTGGCATCCCACTTTCATACTGCCCAACCAACCAGAGCTTGAGCGGATCAGCTGGCGGGGGTATTCGCAGACATCTTCAATCTCTCTTTACAAAAACTGAGGTCCCTATCTGCTTCAAGAAGGCGACCATCATCCCTGTACCAAAGAAAAGCTAAGCAGCATTAATGACTATCATCCAGTGGCTCTGACATCCATCATTATGAAGTGCTTAGAAAGGTTAGTCATGACAATAATCAACTCCAGCCTCCCGGATTGCCTTGATCCACTACAATTCGCCTACCGCTGCAACAGGTCCACAGCAGACGGCATCTCCTTGGCCGTGCACTCAACCCTGGAACACCTAGATAACAAAGACACCTATGTCAGACTCCTATTGATTGACTACAGTTCAGCCTTCAACACCATTATTCCTACAAAACTCATGTCCAAACTCCGTGACCCGGACCTCGGCTCCCTCTGCGACTGGATCCTGAACTTCCTAACGCAAAAAGCCACAATCATTAAGGATAGGCAACAATACCTCCTCCACAATCATCCTCAACACAGGTGCCTCACAAGGCTGTGTCATCAGCCCCCTACTATACTTTTTATACACCGATGATTGTGCAGCCAAATTCCCCTCCAACTCGATTTTCAAATTTGCTGATGACACCACCGTCGTGGGTCGGATCTCAAACAATGACGAGACAGAGTATAGGAATGAGATAGAGAATCTGGTGAACTGGTGCAACGACAATAATCTTTCCTCAATGTCAGCAAAACAAAGGAAACTGTCATTGATTTCAGGAAGCGTAGTGAGGAACATGCCCCTGTCTACATCAATGGAAATTAAGTGAAAGGGTCGAGAGCTTCAAGTTTACGGTATCCAAATCACCAACAACATGTCCTGGTCCCCCATGCCGACACTATAGTTAAGAAAGCCCACCAACGACTCTACTTTCTCAGAAGACTAGGAAATTTGTCATGTCAGCTACGACTCTCACCAACGGTTACAGATGCATCATAGAAAGTATTCTTTTTGGTTGTATCACAGCATGATATGGATCCGACTCTGCCCAAGACCGCAGGAAACTACCAATGGTCGTGAATGTCACCCAATCCATCACGCAAATCAGCCTCCCATCCATTGACTCTATCTATAATTCCCACTGCCCGAGAAAGGCAGCCAGCATAATTAAGGACACCATGCACCCCGGACATACTCTCTTCTATTTTCTTCCGTCAGGAAAAAGATACAAAAGTTTGAGGACACGGACCAACCGACTCGAGAACAGCTTCTTCCCTGCTGCCATCAGGGCCCAGATTCTCCCCTACCTGGCGGGACGGGGGGTCCCGGCGTGTTGGAGTGGCGTGAACCACTCTGGCGTCGAGCCGCCCCAAAAGTGCGGATGTCTCCGCACCTTTAGGGGCCAAGCCCTCATCGCGGGCCGGAGAATCACCATGGGTAGCCCGCCGAGCGCCGCGGGGGGCCCACCGACCGGTGCGGCGCGATTCCCGCCCCCGCCGAATCTCGGGGGGCAGAGAAGTCGGGGCACGGCGGGGGCAGGATTGACGCCGGCCCCGGGCGATTCTCCGACCCGGCTAGGGGTCGGAGAAGCCCACCCCAGATCTTTGAATGGACCTACCTCGGATTAAGTTGATCTTTTCTCGACACCCTAGCTATGACTGTAACATTACATTCTGCAGTCTCTCCTTCCTTCCCTATGTACGGTATGCATTGTCTGTATCGCATGCAAGAAACAACACTTTTCACTGTATACTAATACATGTGACAGTAATAAATCAAGTCAAATAGGGCGGTTGGGCTGATGTGCTGAACCTATCAATGAAGGCTGGATATTGGAAGGGACCCTGGTAGGCATTCACAAAGAATTTCTGAGGGTTGAAAGTGTTTAGAAAGTTCTACCCCCAGATATCTCAGTGATTGAGTATATTCAAAGTTGCAATCAGTAGACATTTGGACTTTAATGTGATCAAGGGAAATGGGGATTAGAGAGAGAAATGGGGTTGAGGTTCATACACGTGGGACAACACGGTAGCACAGTAGTTAGCACAGTTGCTTCACAGCTCCAGGGGGCCCAGGTTCTATTCCCGACTTGGGTCACTGTCTGTGCAGAGTCTGCATGTTCTCCCCGTGTGTGCGGGGGTTTCCTCCGGGTGCTCTGGTTCCTTCCACAGTCCAAAGACGTACAGGTTAGGTGGACAGGCCATGATAAATTACCCTTAGTGTCTGTGGTGATAACCACTGTAGATATGCATACTTGCAGTAGGGGGATGTATGGCTGTGCCTGTAATACAGGTTCCTCCGGTAAGCCCCTGCCGGCTAGCTCCGTCCACGGGGAGCTTGTGTATAAATATGCGTGTGAGTCACTCAGACTCTAGTCTTCAGTTGCAGCCGGAGGAATAGCATCACACAGCAATAAAGCCTCGATTGAACTTGTCTCTCGTCTTTGACTATAATTGTTAGAGCCACAATTTATTGTTGTGTGATTTTCCGTACACCATGGACATCAGAATTAAGCCTGATCATCTGCAGCTGGATCCGCAGTCGCCTCACGACAGGAAAGACTTCGTTCACTGGCTTGTTTTCGAGGCCTACATCTCTTCAGCGGATCCTCCCCCGACGGAGGCTCAGAAAAACTCCTGTACTCTAGACTTAGCTCCAGTGTCATTCTGCTAATTTGAGATGCAACTGACTACACCAGAGCTATGGAACTGCTCAAGGAGAACTATGCACAGTCAACGAACACCCTGTTTGCGAGGCATCAACTCTCTACTTGGGACAGGAATGGTTGTTCCGGGGTCTAGGTGTTTTAGTAAGCTCAGAAAAGGGGGCAAAAGAGGGGGAGGTGTGGCGCTGCTAGTCAAGGACAGTATTACGGTGGCGGAAAGGATGCTAGATGGGGACTCTTCTTCCGAGGTAGTATGGGCTGAGGTTAGAAACAGGAAAGGAGAGGTCACCCTGTTGGGAGTTTTCTATAGGCCACCTAATAGTTCTAGGGATAGAACATAGAACAGTACAGCACAGAACAGGCCCTTCGGCCCTCAATGTTGTGCCGAGCCATGATCACCCTACTCAAACCCACGTATCCACCCTATACCCTTAACCCAACAACCCCCCCCATTAACCTTACTTTTTTTTAGGACACTACGGGCAATTTAGCATGGCCAATCCACCTAACCCGCACATCTTTGGACTGTGGGAGGAAACCGGAGCACCCGGAGGAAACCCACGCACACAGGGGGAGGACGTGCAGACTCCACACAGACAGTGACCCAGCCGGGAATCGAACCTGGGACCCTGGAGCTGTGAAGCATTTATGCTAACCACCATGCTACCCTGCTGCCCCCAATGTAGAGGAAAGGATGGCGAAGATGATTCTGGAAAAGAGCGAAAGTAACAGGGTAGTTGTTATGGGAGACTTTAACTTTCCAAATATTGACTGGAAAAGATATAGTTCGAGTACATTAGATGGGTCGTTCTTTGTACAATGTGTGCAGGAGGGTTTCCTGACACAATATGTTGACAGGCCAACAAGAGGCGAGGCCACATTGGATTTGGTTTTGGGTAATGAACCAGGCCAGGAGTTAGATCTGGAGGTAGGTGAGCACTTTGGAAACAGTGACCACAATTCGGTGACCTTTACGTTAGTGATGGAAAGGGATAAGTATACCCCGCAGGGCAAGAGTTATAGCTGAGGGAAGGGCAATTATGATGCCATTAGACATGACTTAGGATGTGTAGGTTGGAGAAGTAGGCTGCAAGGGTTGGGCACACTGGATATGTGGAGCTTGTTCAAGGAACAGCTATTGCATGTTCTTGATAAGTACGTACCAGTCAGGCAGGGAGGAAGGGGTCGAGCGAGGGAACCGTGGTTTACCAAAGAAGTGGAATCTCTTGTTAAGAGGAAGAAGGAGGCCTATGTGAAGATGAGGCATGAAGTTTCAGTTGGGGCGCTTGATAGTTACAAAGAAGCGAGGAAGGATCTAAAGAGAGAGCTAAGACGAGTAAAGAGGGGACATGAGAAGTCTTTGGCAGGTAGGATCAAGGAAAACCCAAAAGCTTTCTATAGGTATGTCAGGAATAAAAGAATGACTAGGGTAAGGGTAGAGCCAGTCAAGGACAGTGGTGGGAAGTTGTGTGTGGAGGCTGAGGAGATAAGCGAGATACTAAATGAATACTTTTCGTCAGTATTCACTCAGGAAAAAGATAATGTTGTGGAGGAGAATGCTGAGACCCAGGCTATTAGAATAGATGGCATTGAGGTGCGTAGGGAAGAAGTGTTGGCAATTCTGGACAAGGTGAAAATAGATAAGTCCCCGGGGCCTGATGGGATTTATCCTAGGATTCTCTGGGAAGCCAGGGAATAGATTGCTGAGCCTTTGGCTTTGATTTTTATGTCATAATTGGCTACAGGAATAGTGCCAGAGGACTGGAGGATCGCAAATGTGGTCCCTTTGTTCAAGAAGGGGAGTAGAGATAACCCCGGTAACTATAGGCCGGTGAGCCTCACGTCTGTTGTGGGTAAAGTCTTGGAGAGGATTATAAGAGATACGATTTATGAAGGTTTTGTGAAGGGTAGGTCATGCCTCACAAACCTTATCGAGTTCTTTGAGAAGGTGACTGAACAGGTAGACGAGGGTAGAGCAGTTGATGTGGTGTATATGGATTTCAGTAAAGCGTTTGATAAGGTTCCCCACGGTCGTCTATTGCAGAAAATACGGAGGCTGGGGATTGAGGGTGATTTAGAGATGTGGATCAGAAATTGGCTAGTTGAAAGAAGTCAGAGGGTGGTGGTTGATGGCAAATGTTCAGAATGGAGTTCAGTTACGAGTGGCGTACCACAAGGATCTGTTCTGGGGCCGTTGCTGTTTGTCATTTTTATAAATGACCTAGAGGAGGGCACAGAAGGTTGGGTGAGTAAATTTGCAGATGACACTAAAGTCGGTGGAGTTGTAGACAGTGTGGAAGGATGTTGCAGGTTACAGAGGGACATAGATAAGCTGCAGAGCTGGGCTGAGAGGTGGCAAATGGAGCTTAATGTAGAGAAGTGTGAGGTGATTCACTTTGGAAAGAATAACAGGAATGCAGAATATTTGGCTAATGGTAAAATTCTTAGCAGTGTGGATGAGCAGAGGGATCTCGGTGTCCATGTACATAGATCCCTGAAAGTTGCCACCCAGGTTGATAGGGTTGTGAAGAAGGCCTATGGTGTGTTGGCCTTTATTGGTAGAGGGATTGAGTTCCGGAGCCATGAGGTCATGTTGCAGCTGTACAAAACTCTGTTACGGCCGCATTTGGAGTGTTGCGTACAGTTCTGGTCGCCTCATTATAGGAAGGACGTGGAAGCTTTGGAACGGGTGCAGAGGAGATTTACCAGCATGTTGCCTGGTATGGAGGGAAAATCTTATGAGGAAAGGCTGATGGACTTGAGGTTGTTTTCGTTAGAGAGAAGAAGGTTAAGAGGTGACTTAATAGAGGCATACAAAATGATCAGAGGGTTAGATAGGGTGGATAGTGAGAGCCTTCCCCCGCGGATGGAGGTGGCTAGCATGAGGGGACATAGCCTTAAATTGAGGGGTAATAGATATAGGACAGACGTCAGAGGTAGGTTTTTTACGCAAAGAGTGGTGAGGCCGTGGAATGCCCTACCTGCAACAGTAGTGAACTCGCCAACATTGAGGGCATTGAAAAGTTTATTGGATAAGCAGATGGATGATAATGGCATAGTGTAGGTTAGATGGCCTTTAGTTTTTGACTTCCCATGTCGGTGCAACATCGTGGGCCGAAGGGCCTGTACTGCGCTGTATCATTCTATGTTCTATGTACTTGCGTCCAGCAGCCGGGTGAGTCGATTGAGGACTTCTGGAGGGCCCTTATACCTCTGGTACGAGACTGCGATTGCCGGGCCTCACAGCCAAGGAACACTCTGACTTACTCATGGACGATGCCTTTGTTACAGGCATTGCATCGGACCCCATCCGGCAACGACTGCTGGAAGGGGTGGCCCTCGACCTCGTGGCCACAAAGACTCTGGCGCTTTCCATGACAGCCGCCTCCCGTAGTGCACAAACTTATTCTGCTTGCCGCTCGGCCCACCCGTCCTACCCCTTGTGGACCCCGCAAACGGCCCCCAGGCTCACCCGTCCTACCCCTCGTGGACCCGGCAAACAGCCCCCCAAGCAGCCGCCCCCACTAAGCCTGCGCTACTCGCCGCACCACTCTCCCTGGGGGACCCCGATGTTACTTCTGCGGTCAGCAGAAGCACCCCCGCCAACGCTGCCCGGCCCGCACCGTGACCTGCAAAGCTTGTGGCAAGAAAGGCCACTTTGCAGCGGTATGTCAGTCCCGGACGGTTGCCGCTATCGCGCCCCTGTTCCCCTCGCCTCAGCCGATCGCATAATGGGCCCTGCCGTCCGCTTCCCCCGACCCCACGTGCGATCGGTGGGTGCCGCCATCTTTTGCCACCCCCGCCACGTGCGCTCCATGGATACCGCCATCTTCATCCCCCATCGCCGTGTGCGTTCCATGGGCGCCGCCATTTTGTCCGCCGCCATCTTCTCCCACACAGGTACTCCAGACGCCGCCATTTTGTCCTCCCCGGGACGGGGCCACGGGTCGCTACCGTTACTCGCGGGCTCATCAGACTCTACTGCTGATCGCCTGCTACTCGCCTCCGTTACGCTCGACCAGTCGCGTCCTTGCAACGTGGCACCCTCTTCCACATCGGTGCTGGTCAACGGCCACGTGATCTCCTGCCTCATCGACTCCGGGAGCACCGAGAGCTTCGTCCACCTGGACATGGTAGGGCGCTATTCCCTTGCGGTCCATCCCGCCAACCGGCAGATCTTTCTCGCCTCCGGTTCCCACTCTGTCCCGATCCAGGGTTTCTGCCTGGTTAAACGTACTGTACAGGGCGTGGAATTCGACCGTTTCCGTCTGTACATTCTCCCCAACCTCTGCTCGTCACTCTCACTAGGCATAGATTTCCAGTGCAATCTCCGGAGCCTCACCCTCAAATTCGGCGGACCCATACCTCCCCTCACCGTTTGCGGCCTCACGACCCTCAAGGTTGAGCCTCCCTCACTCTTTGCAAATCTGACCGCAGATTGCAACCCCATCGCCACCACGAGCAGACGGTACAGCATCCAGGACAAGGCCTTCATCAGGTCCGAAGTCCAGCCGCTGCTTCGGGAAGGTATCATCGAGGCCAGCAACAGCCCTTGGAGAGCCCAGGTGGTAGTGGTTAAGATCGGAGAGAAGCACAGGATGGTCGTGGACTACAGCCAGACCATCAACCGGTACACGCAGCTCAACGCGTACACCCTCCCCCGCATTTCTGATATGGTCAATCAGATTGCACAGTACCGGATCTTCTCTACTATTGACCTGAAATCCGCCTACCACCAGCTCCCCATCCGTAAAATCGGACCGTCCCTACACTGCCTTCGAGGCAGACGGTCGTCTGTACCAATTTCTTAGGGTCTCCTTCGGCGTCACGAATGGTGTCTCGGTATTTCAACGAGAAATGGACCGAATGGTTGACTGGTACGGACTGCAGGCCACCTTCCCGTACCTCGACAATGTCACCATCTGCAGCCATGACCAGCAGGACCATGACGCCAACCTTTCTAAATTCCTCCACACCGCATCTCTCCTTAATCTCACGTACAACAAGGAGAAGTGCGTGTTCCGAACAGACCGCTTAGCCATCCTCGGCTACGTAGTCCAAAACGGACTACTGGGGCCCGACCCCAACCGCATGTGCCCCCTCATGGAGCTTCCACTCCCCCACTGCCCCAAGGCCCTCAAACGCTGCCTTGGGTTATTTTCTTATTACGCCCAGTGGGTCCCACAATACGCGGACAAGGCCCGCCCACTTAACCAGTCCACACATTTTCCCCTCTCGGCCGAAGCACAACAGGCCTTCGCCCGCATTCGATCTGACATAGCCAAGGCCGGGATGCACGCAGGAGACGAGACACTGCCTTTCCAAGTTGAAAGCGACGCTTCAGATGTCGCACTTGCCGCCACGCTGAATCAGGCAGGCAGACCCGTGGCATTCTTTTCACGCACCCTCCATGCCTCCGAAATTCGACATTCCTCTGTTGAAAAGGAGGCCCAGGCAATCGTTGAAGCAGTGCGTCACTGGAGGCATTACCTGGCCAGCAGGAGATTCACTCTCCTCACTGACCAACGGTCGGTAGCCTTCATGTTCAACAACACGCAGCGGGGCAAGATCCAGAATGACAAAATCTTGGGATGGAGAATCGAGCTCTCCACCTTTAACTACAAGATCTTGTATCGCCCCGGCAAGCTCAACGAGCCCCCAGATGCCCTCTCCCGAGGTACATGTGCCAGCGCACAAGTGAACCAGCTCCGTGCCTTGCACGAGAGCCTTTGCCATCCGGGGGTCACTCGCTTGTACCATCTAATCAAAGCCCGCAATCTGCCCTACTCCGTCGAGGAAGTACGGACAGTCACCAGAGACTGCCAGGTCTGTGCCGAGTGCAAGCCGCACTTCTACCGGTCAGATCGCGCGCGCCTGGTGAAAGCGTCCCGCCCCTTTGAATGCCTCAGCGTGGACTTCAAAGGGCCCCTCCCCTCCACCGACCGCAACACCTACATCCTTAGTGTGGTCGATGAATTTTCTAGGTTCCCCTTCGCCATCCCATACCTGGATATGACGTCTGCCACCGTCATCAAGGCCCTGGATTCCACTTTCGCCCTGTTTGATTTCACCGACTACATTCAGTGACAGGGGATCCTCGTTCATGAGTGATGAGCTGCGTCATTTCCTGCTCAGCAGGGGTATCGCCTCCAGCAGGACGACCAGCTACAACCCCCGGGGAAACGGGCAGGTAGAGAGGGAGAACGGGACGGTACGGAGGGCCGTCCAGCTGGCTCTACGGTCCAGGAACCTCCCAGCCGCTCGCTGGCATCAGGTCCTCCCTGACGCGCTCCATTCCATTCGGTCACTACCGTGCACCGCAACTAACAGTACACCCATGAACGTGTTTTTGCCTTCCCTAGGAAGTCGCTCCCGACGTGGCTCACGACTCCGGGCCCAGTCCTTCTCCGTAGGCATGTCCGGCACCATAAGGCGGAACCTCTGGTGGACAAAGTACGCCTTCTCCACGCCAACCCTCAGTATGCCTACGTGGAGTTCCCCGACGGCCGCCAGGACACAGTCTCGCTCCGGGACCTGGCTCCCTCAGGTGCCGATCCCATGCCCACGTCCCTTTTTCCCCCCACGCCACCCTACTTTTCCCCGGCGCCCCCCTATTCGTCCCCATCAGGTCCATCCCTCGTCCCCCTGCCTACACTGGAGGACACGGAAGATTTTGGCTCGCTCTCGGAGTCATCCCGCCAGCAGCCAGCACCGACGTCGCCACCACAGCTACGCCGATCACAGCGGAACATTCGACCACCGGTTCGGCTCAACCTGTAACCTGCTGACGGGATGGACTTTTGGTTTTCTTTGTTTGGACCCTGTTGTAAATATTTCATCCTTTGTATCATAGTTAAACATCACCCCCGCCGGACTCATTTTTTACAGGGGGTGAATGTGGTGATAACCACTGTAGATATGCATACTTGCAGTCAGGGGATGCATGGCTGTACCTGTAATACAGGTTCCTCCGGTAAGCCCCTGCCGGCTAGTTCCGCCCACAGGGAGCTTGTGTATAAATATGCGTGTGAATCACTCAGACTCTAGTCTTTAGTTGCAGCCGGAGGAATAGCATCACACAGCAATAAAGCCTCGATTGAACTTGTCTCTCGTCTTTGACTATAATTGTTAGCGTCACAGTGTCCAAAATGGTTGGGTGGGGTTACTGGGTTACGGAGATAGGGTGGAGATGTGGACTTAAGTGGGGTGCTCTTTCCAGGGGCCGGTGCAGACTCGTTGGGCCGAATGGCCTCCTTCTGCACTGTAAATTCTGTGATTTTACTCCGCACAGGTTCAAGGGGCTTGATATCCTGTCCTTATTTCTTATGCTTTCTTTGTATACCTGGATTAAATAAAATATTGGAAGTATGTAACGTCGTGCTATTCTTAATTAAAATATAAATACTGCTACATGTTATTTGACACAAATATGTAGTTGTGGTATTCCAGATTTCGTAAAAAAGCTAAACTTTCTTTTGAAAGGTCACAAGGAGCCTTCAGGCTGTCACATCACCTGTCCCTATGCAACTGCAATGCTTGCCAAGCTTCTCAAAGGCCCCAAATAGATTGCAAATAGACATACCCAAACACGCAAAGACATTTGAAATTTAATGCAAGTTTGCACAAGGGTAAACAGAAACATTGATGATGAACTCCCTGGAGATGTGAATAGCTCTTTCATATATCACCAAATGTGGAAGATTTGGAAGATTTAGTAGATAAAACATTTAAAACGTGAGTTAACTCAGCTAAAAGACAAACTATGCCTGGATCTGAGTTTACCCTAAACTTAATATGGCAGTGTGATTCGACAGTTTGGGGTATGTAATGAACTCCAATTGGCTTTATTGGTTGGCCAATTGGAGTATGAGCTCCCTCAATGATAGCTCATTGAGGGGGCCCATATAATCACCTGTGTAGGCTTTGTGAGCAGTCTTAAGTTGACTGGACTGCTAGCAGCACTGTTTGTAGCTGCTCCTGTAATACAGTATCGTTATTGTAATTAAATATTGGTCTGGTGACGGAACTCCTGCCTCCCGTGGATTACTACAGTGGTAACGAGGTAAACTACGAATTTTGCGGAGACCGGCTGCCGCACTCGGAGGGTAAGCCTTGCCATTTTAAAAACGCTGTTTTCTGGGAGGTTACAGGCATTCGACCCGGCTATTGAGGACTGGTCCCAGTATGTGGAGAGAATGTGTTACTTCTTCCGGGCAAATGATATACTGACGGATGAAAGGAGACGGTTTATCCTGCTGTCGGCGTGCGGACCCTCAGCTTTCGCCATTATACGTAGTCTGACTTATCCCGATGCGCCGGACACGAAAACTTTCCAAGAAGTAACGGAATTGGTGAAAGAGCACTACGACCCAAAACCACCCCTCATTTTGCATAGGTACAGATTCTACACAGCGAAGCGGGAAGACAGGGAGCCAGTCACGAATTTCTTGACCCGCCTGAGAAGGCTGGCGGAAAAATGTGAGTTCGGCCCGACGCTAAATGAAATGCTTCGGGACCGGTTAGTGTGTGGTATAAACGACCTCACAATACACAAACGCCTGTTGGCAGAAACGGAGCTAGACTGCAGGCAGGCGTTACAGCTCGCACTGTCCCTAGAAAAGGCAGCAAGTGGGGCGTAGGAACTACAGGGCACGCCAATGGAGGTAGATACCTGTGAGAGGGACTACCACAACGGATCCTGCTACCAAATAGCCGCTCTCAGGAAAAACCTGAGGAATAGAGGGAAAAAGGAAAACCCCAGAACTGCCCCCAAGTCTGCCAGGACTAACTGGAGACAGGGGGAAGTACCGGCTGAGGCTCCCCCAACAGAGAAGGACCGTTTCTGGCACCAGACAGAGTGGGGTAACAACGACAGAAACCCTAGAAGGAGGTGGCAAAAGAGGAATAGCAGGTGGGGACGCAGGGAAGTACACAACCTAGACGCCCCACCCTCCTCCGAAGGGGAACAATTATATAATATTACAACGAAGAAAGCAGAACCCATTAGGATTACCCCACGGGTGAACGGGCGGCCGACAATAATGGAAATAGACATGGGTGCAGCCGTATCAGTAATGGGAGTGGCAGCATTTAGAAAAATCAAAGATACTAGGCTACCTTTTGGAGTGTCATCAACCTGCGCTATATTCCAGCGTACGATGGAAAATATTCTGCAGGGACTACCGCAGGTGGCGATTTATTTGGACGATGTCTAATCACGGGTAGGACAAACAGGGAACACTTAAGGAACCTGGAGGAAGTGCTCAGGCGTTTCGCAAAGGCAGGCGTACGGCTAAAAAGGGAAAAATGTGTTTTTCTGGCCCCACAAATGACGTACCTGGGATATAAAGTAGACGAGTCAGGCTTACATCCATTAGAAGACAGAGGAAGGGCAATAAAAGAAGCCCCAGCTCCCACCACAGTCCAGGAGTTACGATCATTTCTAGGGTTGGTAACCTATTATGGAAAATTTATTGAAAATAGGGCATCCATCCTAGAACCCCTCCACCAGCTACTAAAAAAGGGGCAAGAATGAGAAATGGCCCACCCGCCAAAACCGAGCATTTAGGGACATTAAGGAACAGCTGTCATCCGAAAATGTCCTAGAGCATTATGACCTAAGGAAGGAGTTGGTGGTCACTTGTGATGCATCCCCCTATGGGATAGGAAACGTCTTAGGCCATAGAGGAAGGAATGGGGAAGAACGGCCAATAGCCTATGCTTCGAGGACCTTGGCGATGGCTGAGAGGAAGTACGCCCAAATCGAGAAGGAAGGACTGGCGGTGATATTCGCAGTAAAAAAATTTCACCAGTATCTGTACGGGCGGAAATTCACCATAGTGACGGATCATAAGCCGTTATTAGGGTTATTAAAAGAAGACAAGTCAATACCCCCGATTGCATCAGCTAGAATCCAACGCTGGCCGTTACTACTGGCGGCATATAGGTACGTTCTGGAGCACAGACCGGGAACACGAGTATCACATGCAGATGCTTTGAGCAGACTTCCCCTCCCGGACACCCTGCCACTAATACCGAAAGTAGAGGAGACAGTAATGACTCTAAATTTTTTGGACACCCTACCAGTAGACGCACAACATATTCGGTTGTGGATGCAAAAAGACCCAGTTTTAGCCGAGATGAAGCATTTACTGCTAACATGGGAACTGGAAAGACCAGTGGAGCCCCAGATGCACCCATACTGGAGCAGAAGGGACCAAATAACCGTAGAAGACGGTATCCTATTATGGAGAGCCCGGGTAATCGTCCCAGCTCAGGGCCGTCAAGCAATCTTAACTGAGTTACATCACGGACACCCAGGGGTGTCTAAAATGAAGATGCTAGCTCGAAGCTACGTTTGGTGGCCAGGTTTGGACACAGACATAGCAGCCTTGGTACGTCGGTGCCAGGAGTGCCAACAGGGGCAAAGAGTGCCACCAGCGGCGCCATTGCACCCGTGGGAAAGGCCAGGCAGACCGTGGACCCGCCTGCATATTGACCACGCCGGCCCTTTCATGGGCACAATGTTTTTGGTGATAGTGGACGCCCACTCCAAATGGTTGGACATCCACCGGGTAAACACGGCAAGCACAGCATCAACAATTGAAAAGCTCAGGGCCTCGTTTGCAACACATGGACTTCCGGAGGTATTGGTGTTGGACAACGGCATTCACAAGTGGGGAATTTGGAAAATTCCTGAAGGAAAACGGAGTCCGTCACATCAAAACGGCCCCTTACCATCCAGCGACCAACGGCCTGGCAGAGAGAGCGGTCCAGACACTTAAAGCGGGACTCAAGAAGCAGCCGGCAGCGTCAATAGACACAAAGCTCTCCCGCTGGCTGTTTGATTACAGGACCACACCGCATTCCACAACGGGCATACCGGCAGCTGAACTCTTAATGGGAAGGCGGCTGCAAACGAGGCTGAGTCTCCTTTTCCCAAATTTAACTGGGAAAGTGGAGAAACAACAGGAGGCCCAACGCAGGGGGCATGATAATAGTCGGCAGCAGAGACATTTCCAGGTGGGGGCACCGGTTTGGGTCAAGAATTATGGGAATGGACGAACGTGGGTCAAAGGCACGGTAGAGTCCCAAACAGGACCCATATCCTATGAGGTTTCAATAGGAGGTAAGGTGCTGAAGAAACACCTGGACCAAATAAGGGCAGCGGAACCACACCTGGAGGCAGGCGAAGCAGAACCGCCTCAAGCTGGGAAAGCCCTGATGGAAAGGATACCCACACCCCAGCCCCGAGCAATTTCTCCAGACCCCGTCGTCCAGCCATCAGAGTCGGAGATGGACACACTCGACGAGGCCGCCGCGACACCTCTCCCCGAGGAGGAGGAAGAACAACTTCCAAGGAGGTCGTCAAGGAAAAGACAGGCACCTATAAGGTACACCCCGCCCACGTCGGAGAACGACCCGGCAGATGACACAGAGGTGACAGACCCGGACATGAGGAGCAGGAAGCTCAGAGGAATGCCAGCTGGCAGGAATTCCTCGGACCTTGGAGGGGAGGGGTGTAATGAACTCCAATTGGCTTTATTGTTTGGCCAATTGGAGTATGAGCTCCCTCAATGATAGCTCATTGAGGGGGCCCATATAATCACCTGTGTAGGCTTTGTGAGCAGTCTTAAGTTGACTGGACTGCTAGCAGCACTGTTTGTAGCTGCTCCTGTAATATCGTTATTGTAAATAAATATTGGTGTGGTGACGGAACTCCTGCCTCCCGTGGATTACTACAGGGTATAACAACCATTTTGAGTCTTGAACTGTACAAAGTCTAGCTGAAGACACCATTTTGTTAAGAACCCCAGGGAGAATTCAGAGAGACCATCTGAGAGAGTTCTTGGCCAAGGGAGGGCTAAGAGGAAGATATTCTGGAATCACCTGCTGTTTTGTCAAAAGAGTCCAGGCAATCTGCAAGTCTAGTAACTGCAGAGTGAGTGAGGAACAAGAAACCTTCTCTCTCTCCCAAAAACCTGCTGACCTAGTGTGTCCACTTACAAAGGCAACCACCAAGTATTGCACTACAGAATCCATTTAAGCTGCTGTACACATCTTTTCAACTTCAACTCTTCACTCCAGTCTGCCAACACTTTATGGGCCTACAATTATATCTTAAGGACCAAACTGAATTTAAATTGTTCTAAGTATCTTTTATCCTTATCTGCATTGAATATTTATATGTATTTAGTTAGTAACTTTATTACTTTTACTTAAGAAATGTACAGTAGTTCTGTAATAAACAAACATGACTGAAGCTTTGCCACTGGATATTTTTAAATTGAATCACTCGCACACTTTACAACAGGGCGCTACAAACACACATACGCACAAATTTTTCGCTCACTGACTACTTTGGGGAAACATGTTTTGCATGGTCAAGACAAATTGATTAAAAGTTTTGAAAATTTAAGAGTAAAAAGTGAATGAGTGAAATCTAAATATCTTATACACCTGTAATAATTTGTTCTCACGGTATTTTTTTCAGTGATTCACCCCAACGTTTCTTAAAATATTATTTGGTAATTGATACAGCTGTTCTCCATCATACCTTGCTGTCAGACACCTTGGTTAGTCCAAGTTGAGAGATGATTTGATCCACCCTTTCTTCTTTCTCCCTGAACCTGATTGAACTAGGTAATCGCAATGCTGCAGAGAATAGCAAATTCTCCCGAACAGTCAATGTTCCCATGATAATATCATCCTGTGAGGCAACATTTTAAAGTTTAATTAAAACCATACCTCTCATCAATCTGGATAGAATAAGTTGTTGGTGCTACTCATGGGTTAATTGTTACTTATTAAAATTATTTGGAACAAAGTATTTGTGTTGGATTTCTCTTATTTTATTGTGTGTGCTAAAATATGGGCTTTATTTGCTAAACAGCTGTGAATTGCATCAAGAAGAATTTAAATAACTAGTCAAGTAATGGATAGACATGCACAGATGTATACTGAAAGAAACCACTGTAGAATTAGGCATTTCAGAGCAAGGGAAAGAAGAAAGAATTCTTGGCCAGTCACTGCAAACCTGACTGCAAGAAATCGGGGAGACAGGTGAACGCTTTATAAGGCATGATGCAGAAGGCTTACGAGGCAGTAGCAGAAAGCATAAGATACTGCTCATGGTGCTGGAATGATATTTTGTAACTTGTCTAAAATAACCAGGATGTCAGCAGTGGCCTGCTGTCTATGAAATTCAGCAGCGTCTTGAAAAATATTAAGGTGGATAAGTCCCCAGGGCCTGATGGGATCTACCCCAGAATACTGAAGGAGGCAAGAGAGGAAATTGCTGAGGCTTTGACAGAAATCTTTGGATCCTCACTGTCTTCAGGTGATGTCCCGGAGGACTGGAGAATAGCCAATGTTGCTCCTTTCTTTAAGAAGGGTAGCAAGGATAATCCAGGGAACTACAGGCCGGTGTGCCTTACGCCAGTGGTAGGGAAATTACTGGGGAGAATTCTTCGAGACAGGATCTACTCCCATCTGGAAGAAAGTGGTCGTATTAGCGAGAGGCAGCACGGTTTTGTGAAGGGGAGGTCATGTCTCACTAACTTGATAGAGTTTTTCGAGGAGGTCACAAAGATGATTGATGAAGGTTGGGCAGTAGATGTTGTCTATATGGACTTCAGTAAGGCCTTTAACAAGGTCCCTCAAGGCAGACTGGTACAAAAGGTGAAGTCACACGGGATCAGAGGTGAGCTGGCAAGGTGGATACAGAACTGGCTAGGTCATAGAAGGCAGAGAGTAGCAATGGTAGGGTGCTTTTCTGATTGGAGGGCTATGACTAGTGGTGTTCCGCAAGGATCAGTGCTGGGACCTTTGCTGTTCGTAGTATATATAAATGATTTGGAGGAAAATGTAACTGGTCTGAATGGTAAGTTTGCAGACGACATAAAGGTTGGTGGAATTGCGGATAGTGATGAGGATTGTCAGAGGATACAGCAGGATTTAGATCGTTTGGAGACTTGGGTGGCGAGATGGCAGATGGAGTTTAATCCAGACAAATGTGAGGTAATGCATTTTGGAAGGTCTAATACAGGTAGGGAACATACAGTGAATGGTAGAACCCAGAGTATTGACAGTCAGAGAGATCTTGGTCCACAGGTCACTGAAAGGAGCAACACAGGTGGAGAAGGTATTCAAGAAGGCATACGGCATGCTTGCCTTCATTGGTCGGGGCATTGAGAATAAAAATTGGCAGGTCATGTTGCAGCTATATAGAACCTTAGTTAGGCCACACTTGGGAGTATAGTGTTCAATTCTGGTCGCCACATTACCAGAAGGACGTGGAGGCTTTAGAGAGGGTGCAGAAGAGATTTACCATGATGTTGCTTGGTATGGAGGGCATTAGCTATGAGGAGAGGTTGAATAAACTTGGTTTGTTCTCACTGGAACAAAGGAGGTTGAGGGGCGACCTGATAGAGGTCTACAAAATTATGAGGGGCATAGACAGAGTGGATAGTCAGATGCGTTTTCCCAGGGTAGAGGGGTCAATTACTAGGGGGCATAGGTTTAAGGTGCGAGGGGCAAGGTTTAGAGGAGATGTGTGAGATACGTTTTTTTACACAGAGGGTGGTGGGTGCCTGGAACTCACTGCCAGAGGAGGTGGTGAAGCAGGGATGATAGTGACGTTTAAGGGGCGCATTGACAAATACAGGAATAGGATGGGAATAGAGGGATAAGGACCCAGGTAGTGTAGAAGATTTTAGTTTAGACGGGCAGCATGGTCGACGCAGGCTTGGAGGGTTGAAGGGCCTGTTCCTGTGTTGTACTTTTCTTTGTTCTTTATTCTTTGTCAGTATGTGCAATAGGATAACTTAGAAGTTAGACATCACACATAATTCTAGGGAACAAAGGTGAAGCACATTGTTCACACAATTCACAATCTAAAACAGATACTATATTTGCTAGGTCGATAGCATACCGGTATTGTTACTGGATTTGCCATCCTGCTCAGATGACATGAGTTCAATTTTCAATCCATTAATAAATCTGAAATAATAATAATGGTCATGACACTACCAGATTTTCTGAAAACCCCATCTGGTTCACTAATGTCTCTCAGAGAGAAAATGTACAGTCCTTACCCAGTCTAGTGTACATGTGAGTCCAGACCCACAGCATTGCGGTTAACTATTATCTGCTCTGTGAAATGGTCTAGCATTCCACTCAGTTGTATCATATTGCAACAGAAAGTCACTTAAGAATAATACTAGCTAGACCACCCAGTATCGACCTATGCACAAAGGCACACCTTGCCCAGTCAACCCTGCAAAGTCCTCCTCACCTACATCTGGGGATTTATGCCAAAGTTGGGAGAACTAATTGACTAACATGGACGCAGTGAGCCAAATGACCTCCTTCTTTCTGTTCTGTGATTTCTATGATAAGCAACAGCCTGACAGTATTACTAAATCTACCAATCTCCCTTATATTTTTGCTCAATATAGAGCGCGATTCTCCGGCCTCATTGCAGTCTTGCTCGAGCGAAACAAGGCCAGTGAATGTGGGACAGGTCCAAAACGAGAACAGTGCCAGGTGACAAACACTTTACGATACAACTGGCCTGCTCCCCCGGAGGCGAAATCGGGATCATGCCGCAGCGTGCCGTGAAACCAATTATCACCTCTTAAGCCCTATTTCAATACAATTAATGAGAGTCGTCCCATATCCAACAGCCTCCCATCATTCATCAGCATCCCCAGCAAGTGATCACGCTGGCGCAGATTAGTACTACTTTTTAAAAAGTGAATCTGCGGGAGCCAAGGAGGTTAGTCATCTTTGCTCACACGTAAAGAATCCGGGGGCCCTGGGCTTGCCCAAGAAAAACAAGGAATGGCCTTGGCACTTTCATTACTGTACAAAAGCAGAATAAGGTACAAGGTATTTTTAGAACTGGAGCCAGAGCAACATGACTTAGATGAAGGTTTAGATATATTCTTAACTTTCATGTATTAGATTTACCAAAACAGTGACTTAAGTGCTTATGAGGCTTGGTCATATTTTGACAAATTTAGAAGTCGAAGGAAACCTACATAGAAGAATACATCATCAAATTTAACACATTGCATACAAGGCAGCATAAACTCCATCTATAAATTCCTCAATCAGTTCAAGTTGATAACATAGCGGTGTGCCTGGGTCCAAGGTTCAATTCCCGGCTTAGGTCACTGTCTGTGCGGAGTCTGCACGTTCTCCCTGTGTCTGCATGGGTTTCCTCCGGGTGCTCTGGTTTCCTCCCACAAGTCCCGAAAGACGTGCTATTAGGTAATTTGGACATTCTGAATTCTCCCTGTGTACTCGAACAGTCACTGGAATGTGGCGACTAGGGGCTTTTCATAATAACTTCATTGCAGTGTTAATGTAAGCCTACTTGTGACAAAAAAGATTATTATTATTAAAGTTATTAGACTGTTCTAAAGTTATAAATACGGATAAGGTTTTGACGGGAGTTAAATTTGCAGAAAGGCACACCATGCGAGAACAAATATCAGATCTAAAAAGGTTCCTGAGCCAACATTCCTTCCTGGCAGCATTCATAACATACATGGGCTAATCGGCAGTAAGGCAGACTATGGAAGACACAAGGCCACAAGTGTCAATACCAAAGAAGATTTAGAACAAAAAATAAATTTGACAGAAACGCCTTTAACAATTAAGGCAGGAGGAATGAATTGGGGAAATTTAAACAGAAATATGAACCCCAGAAATACCCAGGGTGTGGTTCAGTCAGTGTTTTAGGTGTTTGAAACCAAACATGAGGCAGAAGATTCTGGCAAAGAAGAGGAAAATATTAATCAAATAGAAGGCATTATCTTAGTAATGAGAAGTTTCAGCCCGCTGATGAAGGTGCTGGTCATAGAACCCTTCAATTGTGCCATATTAGAAAGTGGATGTACAGCTACAGTATGTGGAATAGACTAGTTAAAATGTTACTCTGGACTCTTGAGTGACAAAGCTCGGAACAAGGATAAGGAATTTGGAAGTTCCACGAGTTTCACATTTGGGGATGATTGATACTACCTTTAAATCGCTAAAAAGAGTAGCGATTCCATGTAAAATCACTGGAAGGAATTATTTTATTAGCACAGATATTGAATTCAGTGGAATACTTTATTATTAAGCCGACCATCAATGAAGAAAGCACACATGAAACTTGACTTGGAAAATGATAAGGCCATCATATTTGGAAGAAATGTGAACTCACAATTTACACAGTCTGGATACTATTGTTCCTGTGCTGTACTTTTCTTTGTTCTTTGTATCCTGTTAACGAACCTTAATTTTTCTTACAAGAAAGGTTTGCCCATGCATCTTCACAAAGATTACAAATGAGGACATAATAGATGAATTCACCAAACGTATAGCACAGAAAAGCGCTAGATGTAATAGAAGTAAGAAATATAGAAGAACACCATCACTCAAGCTGTCAAGATGGGTTACAGGAAGATGTAGACGGGATGGTCAAATGGGCAGAAAAGTGACAGATAGAATTTAAACCTGAAAAGTATATAGTAATAATATATAATATAATAATCTTTATTGTTACATGAAGCAATGTAACATGTAACCCACTGCTCGAAGTCGCCGATTTTAATGAAGTTGTGGTTATAGATCTTAAGGTGTGAGAAAGAAAATAACTTTTTGGGTGGAATTTTCTGACCAGCGGCACCGGAATCGCGATTGGGCGGAGAATCACGCATCAGCGTAAACCATGGCTGGCGCTGGGCAGAATGCCATGCTCCAGTTACTTGACAGCAGTGTGAATGCATTCTACTCCACATGTACAGTAAACCGTTGGCATACCATTAACGGGCCCGACCCAGTATTCTTCGGGTCTTCCGCGATGCTCTGCCTCTGCCAGGAGGAATTACTGACGGCGAGGTTCGCTTGCGGTTTTAAATATCAGGAAACAGGCGCCGTGGCTGCTGAGGGAGAGAGAGATGAGGTAGGACATGTTGCCTGGGCTGCTGATCCTGCCTGGCTGGAGAGGAGAGTTGCGTCTGCCAAGGATGTATTCATTGAATACTTGCCTGTCAAATTACTCCTTCCAAAGTGTATCACCTCACAGATCTGTTAGGTGAATTAGACGTTGTGAATTTGCTCTCTGTGTATCCGAATAGGCGCCTGTGTGTGGCGACTAGGGGCTTTTCACAGTAACTTAATTGCAGTGTTAATGTAAGCCTACATGTAACAATAAAGATTATATTATATATTATTATTATATACTTTTCAGGTTTAAATTCCATCTGTCACTTTTCTGTCCATTTGACCACCCCGTCTACATCTTCCTGTAACCCAAGATACTCAACCCCAGCCAATTTTTGTGTCATCCACAAACTTACTGATCCTACCCACCACATAGTCATCTATGTTGTTTATAAAAATGATAAACAACAGAGGACCCAGCACAGATCCCTGTGGTACACCACTGGACATTGGCTTCCAGTCACTTAAGCAGCTGTCTGCCATCACCTTCTGTCTCCTACATCTAAGCTAAATTTGAATCCACCTTATCAAGATACCGAGTATCCCATGTGCATTTGCCTTCTTTATAAGTCTCCCATGTGGGGCCTTGTCAAAGGATTTGCTGAAATCCATGTAAACTACATCAACTGTACGACCCTTATTTACATACATGGTCAAGGGCTCAAAAAAAAATCAAATTTGTTGGGCATGACCTCCCTTTGACAAAGCCATGCTCACTATTCCTGATCAAACCTAGCCTCTCCAAGTGTAGATAGATTCTCTCCTTCAGAGTTTTTTCCAGTTTCCCTACCACTGACATGAGACACACTGGTTTGTAGTTCCCTGGTTTATCTCTACAACCTTTCTTAAATAATGGGACCACATGAGCTGTTCTCTAGTCCTCAGGCACCTCCCCTGTGACCAGAGAGGAATTAAAAATTTGTGTCAGAGCTCCTGCAGTCTCCTCCCTCGCCTCCTACAGAGGTCTGGAACACAATTCATCTGGTCCTGGAGATATGTCCACTTTTAAGCCAGCTAACACTGCCAATACCTTGTCACTCCCTATGACAATTTGCTCAACAACTTCACAGTCTCTCTCCCTGAGTTCCATATCATTCTCTTCCTCATTCTCTTGGGTGAAGACAAATAGCTTCGAGTATAGAAGCAGGGATGTATTGCTGCAATTATACAGGTCCTTAGTGAGGCCACACCTGGAGTATTGTGCACAGTTTTGGTCTCCTTCTCTGAAGACGGATGTTCTTGCTGTCAAGGGAGTGCAGCGAAGGTTTAACAGACTGATTCCAGGGATGGTGGGACTGACATATGAGGAGAGATTGACTAGATTATTATTACTATTATAGAACATACAGTGCCGAAGGAGGCCATTCGGCCGATCGAGTCTGCACCAACCCACTTAAGCCTTCACTTCCACCCGATCCCCATAACCCAATAACCCCTCCTACCCTTTTTTGAACACTAAGGGCAATTTAGAATGGCCAATCCACCTAACCTGCACGTCTTTGGACTGTGGGAGGAAACCAGAGCTCCCGGAGGAAACCCACGCAGACACGGGGAGAATGTGCAGACTCCGCACAGACAGTGACCCAGCGGGGAATTGAACCTGGGACCCTGCCGCTGTGAAGCCACTTGTGCTACCGTGCTGTCCAAATTGGGATTGTTCTCGCTGGAGTTCAGAAGAATGAGGGGGGAATCTCATAAAGACTTATAAAATTTTAACGGGACTAGACAGGGTAGATGCAGGGAAGATGTTACCAATAATGGGTGTGTCCAGAACCAGGAGTCACAGTCTGAGGATTCAGAGTAAACCATTTTGGACAGATATAAGGAAGCATTTCTTCACATAAAGATTAATGAGCCTGTGGAATTCATTACCACAGGAAGTAGTCGATGCTAAAACTTTGAATATATTCAAGGAGGCGACTGGAGAGAATGGGATCAAAGTCTATGGGGAGAAAACAGGATTAGACTATTGAGTTGGATGATCAGCATGATCATGATGAATGGCGGAGCAGGCTCAAAGGGCCAAAAGGCCTCCTCCTGCTCCTATCTTCTATGTATCTATGGATGTAAAGTAGTTGTTCAACACCCTACCAATGTCCTCTGGCTCCACCCACAGACCGCCTTGGTCCCTAACGGGCCCTAATTTTCCCTGGCTATCCTCTTCCCATTGATATACTTATGGAATATCTTGGGATTTTCCCTACGTTTACCAGCCAGAGCTTTCTCATATCCCCTCTTTGCTCTCCTAATTGCTTTCTTAAGCTCCATCCTGCACTTTGTATATTCCACTAAAGCATTTGTTGATTTGCTCCCCTTGTACTTGCTAAAGCCTCTCTTTTCCTTCTCATCATATCCTGAATGTCTCTGGCCATCCATGGTTCTCTGGGCTTGTTACTCGTTCCCATTACCCTAGAAGAAACATGTTGGCCTGTACCCACTGCTCGTCTGTAGATTTCCCTACAAGTAACACTTTCCAGTCTACCTTGGCCATTTATTTGACTAAAATCCACTCTCCCCTAACCCAAAACATTTTTTTGCAACTTGTCTATTTCTTTGTCCATAACAAACTTAACTTATACCATGTTGTGATCTCTAACACCAAAATGCTCCCTCACCAACACATCTATCTACCTTCATTCTGCAGAATTAGGTCCAGCACTGCACCGTCCCTTGTTGGACCCTCTATATACAGAGCTATAAGTACTCCAGTAAACATTTTAAGAACTCCACTCCATCTAAGCCCTTAACACGATGACTATCCCAATTAATGTTGGGAAAGTTGAAACCACTTAATATAATTACCCTATTATTATTTTTACACATCTCTGCGAATTGCGCTCATATTTGCTCCTCAATTTCCTGTTGGCTTTCTGGGGGTCTATAATAAATAAGCAAAGTTACCGAGGGGCAGTGAGTTTAGATATACGCAGGTGTGGTGCTTTGCACAGAAAGAGTGGAGCGTGTTTCCCAAGCTGCCGGAGAACACACTGTTGGAGCAACTGCTCCTTCCAGATGAGTTGGGGAGGGCAGGATTTGAGATATATACGGGTGGTTGGGGGAGTAGGGCAAGTAGTGAGGATGAAGAATAAACAGGAGGAGTTGGAGGGGAGAAATAGGTTTGGAACCGTGGTATGGTGGGTGAACGCAATATGCTCCTGTGTGAGGATAAGCTTGATTCAGTTCAAGGTGGTGGATAAGGTACACATGACTCGGGCGAGGATGAGTGGATTCTTCCAGGGGGTGGCCGATGGGTGTAAGAAGTGTGGACGGGGGCCGGCGAATTATGCGCATATGTCCTGGGGCTGCGAGAAGTTGGAGAGATACTGGGAGGCATATTTGGGACACTATCTAAGATAGTTGAGGTCAAGCCGGACCCAATGGTGGTGATTTTTGGGATATCGGAAGTGCCGGAGCTTCTGGAGGGGAAGGAGGTGGTGGAGGGAGAGGGATAAAGGGAAAAATTGTGCAAACTGTGGTCTGTGATTGTATGGAGTGTGTATTTTATATTTTGCTGTTGTTACATGTGTTTGGAATAAAATACCATTTTTTTAAAAAATAAACACCCAGCAATGTGGCTGTCCCTTTTTTATTCCTAAACTCTACCAACAAAGATTCCTTTGTTGCCTCTAAGATATCACCTCGCCTTACTGCAGTAATTGACTGCTTACCTAATAATGCAATACTCCTCTTTTACCCTCTCTGCTGTCTCGCCTGAAGATTCTATATCCCGAGATGTTAAGGTGCCCCTCCCTCAACTACAACTACGTGATGGCTACTATATCACAATTCCACGTGCCAATCCTCGTCCTTAACTCATCCACTTTATCTGTATTAGTCCTGGCATTAAAGTAGAGGTCATCCAGCCTTATCTTACTCCATTGAAACTTACTATTATTATATTTCCCTCTGACTTGATTGCTTTTCTGTGTTATGCTGTGTCCCTATTTTGCTAAGTCTGCTACCTCTCCACCTGCTGAATTAGTTTAAACTCCTCCCAACAGCATTAGCAAACCCGCCAGCAAGGATGTTAGTCCCACTCTGGTTCAGATGTATGAGATAATATTGAAATCTCTCTTCATATGAGTTCCATGTCTCACCGTTGTCATCCAATGAATCCGTGGTGCTACCTTTGGCTGTCATTTTGAATACCAGCTCCCAGGGTTTATACTTTCAACCTTCCACCCTTCCGTTTCTTTTTTATGTATGAAACAAGAGATCTCCTAATCCACAATGTAAAATATATATTTTTTCTTTTCCCTGGACTGTGGTTTCTTATTTGAGTTGTAGCTTGCACAGAATCAAAGACTTTTGAATCCCCGTTCCCATAGCCTGTTTCACTTCGCTATATGCAAAAAGTACGGATGGGCCACACATTTGGGTTTCTTCCAAACACAATGCATGGTTTACTCAGGAGATGTTGCTCATACAGCATAAAATGGAGAACTAAAGCCTGCGGAAACACTCCCCTGATGTCACAACAGATGACATGACTTTCCACCAGCAGGGTGTATTACTTAAATACATAACGGCATCCTTTAAAAAAGGGAGGGAATGGCGGGGGGTGGGGGAGGGGGGGAGGGGGGGGGGGGGGGGGGGGGGAGTCGGTTTCTCTTTTTCAGTTATGATCTGCCTCAAAAACTAAAAGCTTTAAATGCACAAATTCCATCATGGTTCCCATGGCTAATTGCTCTTGAACTGAGTGGCTTGCTGGGCCATTTCAAAGTGCTATTTAGAGTGAGCCATATTGCTGTGGATCTGGAGTCACAAATAGCCAGACCCAGTGAGGACAGCAGATTTCCTTGCCTAAAGGAGATTAGTGAACGTGATGTTTTTTTTAACAGCTATCTGATAATTTCATGGTCACTATTACTGAGACTAGTTTTAATTCCAGATTTTATTAGTTGAATTAAAATTTCATTAGCTGCTGCGGTAGGATTTGAAGCTCTGGTCCCAAAGTATCAGCCTGGACCTCGTTTTCACTAGTCCAGGAAATAGAGTTTTAACATTACAGGGGCTAATTGTGCTACTTCTACCTCATGCCAGGGACAGAGCCTCATATAATTACCCTGTACTAATATTAAAGCGAAATAAATGCACTTGCCTGAACAACATAACCAGATATGCATTTAAAATTTGATGGTTGTGGAATTCCATCAATCAGGACTTCCCCAGACAGCCCTCTGTGGTCCTTTCTTGCAGCCAGAATATCCAGAAATCTGATATAAAAAATCTGTAATATTAACATGAAATGCACGTCTATTTGAAAAATAAATTAATGCAAACAAAGCAATCACATTTTCAGTCAGACTCCTATTCTTTAGCATGGAGTTTATCAAAGCTCACAAAATCAAGTTTAACCAAATCATCGTTTTCATCTCTGAAGCGCTTTACTTGGGACAGACTATTCCAAATTGTATCTATATTGCAAATCACGTGACCTTTGGCGTTCTAAGACAGAAAGTCTTGAGTCTCAAGCAAATATCTACATTCACAGCTAACTGGAAATTCACATCCCTTTGACTAAAGATGAACAAAGAACTACAGCATTACAGCCGACGCGTGTTTCTGTTTCATGTTGGAGAAAATAAACATCAAAATAAATGTGTGCTGGACGAATGTGAAATGGATCCAATTGACCTTTTGTTGCGTTATAATGGCTGCTCATCCAAACTAGGCAGGATGAATTTTTAAATGTCAAATGACAATATCGGAACATGGGACTTAGAAACAGCAGTCGACTATTCAGACTGTCGATCCTGCATCAAGGCTGATCCACTTTTCCTGTCTGTCTCCTATTACCCTTTACTCTTTTTACTAGGGAAAATCTGTCTAACACTACCTTGAATAAATTCAATGGCCCTACCTCCACTATTTTCTGCGGAAGAGAATTCCACAGAGTAACAACTCTTTGAGAGAAAAAAAAGATTTTCGCCTCCATTCGCCTCCTAAACTGAAGACCTCCTATACTTAAATTGTGTTCTGGTTCTAGTCTTTCCCACAAGTGGCAACATCCTCCCAGTATCTACCCTACAAAAACATCCTCAAGGTATGACATGTTTCAATAAGGTCTCCTCTCATTCTTCGAAACTCCAATAGGCATAGGCATAACCAGTCCTCAACAAAGAAGCCCTTCTTACATTTCACCTGAAGAAGGAGCCGTGCTCCGAAAGCTCGTGTTTGAAACAAACCTGTTGGACTTTAACCTGGTGTTGTAAGACTTCTTACTGTGCTTCTTACATAGAACATAGAACAGTACAGCACAGAACAGGCCCTTCGGCCCTCGATGTTGTGCCGAGCAATGATCACCCTACTCAAACCCACGTATCCACCCTATACCCATAACCCAACAACCCCCCCCCACTTGACCTTAATTTTTAGGACACTACGGGCAATTTATCATGGCCAATCCACCTAACCCGCACATCTTTGGACTGTGGGAGGAAACGGGAGCACCCGGAGGAAACCCACGCACACACGGGGAGGACGTGCAGACTCCGCACAGACAGTGACCCAGCCGGGAATCGTACCTGGGACCCTGGAGCTGTGAAGCATTTATGCTAACCACTGTGCTACCGTGCTGCCCCTCTTCCGCAGAATGAGTTGAGTGGACCTTCTCTGAACCGCTTCCAATGTAATCATGCCCTTTTTCAAATAAGGAACCACCAGATATGGTCTCACCAAGGCCCTGTACAGCTGCAGTAAAACCACCCTACTTTTATATTCCATTCCCCATGCAGTAAATGCCAACATTCCATTTGCCTTCTTAATAACTTGCTTTTGGTGATTCATGTACACCTAGATTCCTTTGTACCACCCAGTTCTACAATCTCTCGTCATTTAAATACTATTTCTATTCTTCCCACCAAAGAGGACAAGTTCACATTTTCCCACATTATTATCCATCTGCCTACTCACTTAACTGGTATAGACAGGTTACCAAATGTACCGAAGGAGCCAAATACATGGTAGCTATATTCCTTTGCACTCTCTAAATTTTCTCGATCACTTGTGATGTGGATGTGCCTTTAAGAAATGAGTGTTTATCAAATAGCTACAGTGATGTCAGTGTGTGGGTGGAGCTGGGCTGTCTTTCTGTCTTTTACTTTCGTTTTGAACTGAAAAGCTGCTTTGTGGCTCTGATTTTGGTTTCGTTTTCAGTATTGGAGAGCTGCATTCAAAGCAAGAAGATGCTCTGATCTATCGCTCTACAAGCTAAAGAATGTCTCCAGCTCACTTGATGATTTCAAAGTAATACCTGTTTCTGTAAAGAATTTAAACCTGCTGTCTTTGTTAAAAAAAAGTTTAACTTATGGATGTTGCCAGGAAAGGTATAATGGTTACCTATACAGTATTGTATCTGTGGGATTACGTATGTTGGTAGTTGCTTAAGATGTTTACTGTGTGTTTATAAAATGTTAACTGGGTTCATAGAATAAACATTGTTTTGTTTTAAAAATACTTAAGGTCTCTGTTGCATGTCACCTGGAGAGTGGACTCTTGTGCTCCCCATAACCAAAATCTATTGAAAGTCGTGGATCAGGTGAACTCCATGATATACTTTGGGATTTTCTAAACCCTGGCCCATAACAAATTGGGGGCTTGTGAGGTAAAAGTCTATCTTTCGTGATTGGGTTGGCTTAGTGAACTTAACGACAGTGAGGGGTGAGCATATAAATTGTTTGCTTTTCAGGTGTGGTGTTCCAGTTTAAGTAGGGAGTGTGTTGTGGACAATGGCTCTTTCAGAGGCTCTGAGGATTTTGGGGGTGGAGAAGGTCACACGCAGTACCTTACAGAGACTAAACAAAGGCTTTTAGATTTGGCAAAGACATTGCAGTTAACATTACCCGACAGCATACAAAAAGACAAGGTACTTACGGTGGTAGCTGAGCATTAACAATTGCCTGAGATACAGTCTGACACATTAGAAATGGCAAAATTTCAGTTACAGATTAAACAACTGGAACATGAGAAAGAATTAAAGCAGTTTGAATATGCAATGAGGGGCAAAGAAAAAGAGAGAGGAAGAGATAGAGAGGAAAAAGAGAAAGAGAAAGAGCCAGAGAAGAAAATGAAAAAGAGAGAGAAAGAGAGAGAGAGGAAAAGGGAAAAGAGAGACAAAGAGGAAAGGGAAAGAGATAGAGAGGAAGGGATAAAGAGAGAGTTTGAACTTCGGAAAATGACCCTGAAACATGACTGTCAATTAAAACTGGAGGATGTAAAGGGAAACGTACAGTTTGAGGATAGTGATGAGGATAAAGAGAAAGCGTCATATCGTCATATAGTCGAAGGCTTGGGGCTGGGGGATCTATTTAAATATGTCGAAACATTGCCAAGGTTTGATGAGAAGGAGGTAGAAGCCTTTTTCATTTCATTTGAGGAGGTGGCTAAACAAATGAAATGGCCACAGGACATGTGGGTATTACTGATTCAAACAAAGATGGTAGTAAGGGCTAGTGAAGTGTTTGCATCACTATCAGAGGAGGTATCTGGGACATATGAGGAGGTGAAAAAATCCATCTTAGGTGCATATGAACCAGTGCCTGAAGCCTACAGACAAACGTTTAGAAATTTAAGGAAAGAGCCTGGTCAAACATACATGGAGTTTGAAAGGAGGTTTTGCAGGTAGCACATGAGGGACCAGTGGGAGGTCATTTGGGAGTAAGGAAAACTGAAGCTAAAATTGAAAAACATTTTTATTGGTATGGACTACATAAAGATGGAGTTAAATTTTGTTGATCATATCATACATGTCAAGTGATGGGGAATCCTCAATCAGTGTTAAAACCAGTGCCCTTAATACCGATTCCAGCATTTGAGGAACCTTTTACAAGGTTCTTAATTGATTGCATAGGACTGCTTTCTAAAACAAAAAGTGAGAATCAATATCTTTTGACGACACTGGATGTGTCTACTCGGTTTCCACAGGCCATTCCAGAATGCAATATTACAGCTAGAAAGATTGTGGAGGAGTTATTTAAATTCTTTACGAGACATGGACTACCCACAGAAATACAATCGGATCAAGGATCAAATTTTACCTCGAGGTTATTCAAAGAAGTTATGGATAGTTTAGGAATAAAACAATTTAAATCAACTGCGTACCATCCAGAATCGCAGGGAGCGTTAGAAAGGTGCCATCAGGCATTAGAAACAATGTTGAGGGCTTATTGTCAAGATTACCAGAGGGTTGGTATAAAGGAATTCCATTCGTACTGTTTGCAATTAGGGATGCACCTAATGAATCAACCAAATTCAGTCCTTTTGAACTAATTTTTGGTCATGAAGTAAGAGGACCACTTAAAATGATTAAGGAAAAATTGATGAGCAAGCAGTCGGAACTTACATTGTTGGATTACGTGTCAAATTCTAGGGAACGATTAAATAGAGCAGGCGAATTGGCTGGACACATTTAAAAGTTGAACAACATGTGATGAAACGTGAAGCGGACAAGAAAGCAAAAGTTTGTAGTTTTGCCAGTGGAGATAAAGTTTTAGTACTATTACCAGTGGTAGGTGAACCTTTAAAAGCAAGGTTTTGTGGACCTTATCAGATTGAAAGGAAATTAAGTGAGGTGAATTATGTGGTAAGAACGCCAGATAGAAGGAAAACTCACTTGAGTGTGTCATGTGAATATGCTTAAAAGGTACTTTGAAAGGGAAGGAGAGCAAAAGGAGGAGGTTTTAATGATTCTAACTCAGTGAAGAACCGAATCCAGATGATGTTGAATTTGACATTCCTCAAATTAAATTGGAAAACGAGGATGGTCTCAAAAATTGGGATAAATTGTTGAGTTACCTTCCAGAGGAAAAATGAACTGACCTGAAAGAGTTATTGATATCACATTGGCAAGTTTGTGGAGATAAGTTGGGAAGTACTAAAATAGCTATACATGATGTAGATATGGGAAATGCTGTTCCAATTAAACAACATCCATATAGACTTAACCCTTTAAAATTGGCACAAGTTAACAAAGAAATGGAAAATATGCTGAAAATTGGCATAATTGAAGCGGGTTGCAGCCAATGGAGCTCACCCATAGTGATGGTACTGAAACGGGATGGTACCCAACAGTTGTGTGTGGACTATAGAAAGGTTAATGCAGTTACAAGAACGGACTCTTATCCTATCCCACGTTTGGAGGATTGCACTGAGAAAGTGGGACAATCAGCTTTTTTTTCCAAACTGGATTTACTTAAATGTTACTGGCAGGTACCTTTATCCAAAAGGGCAAAGGAGATTTCAAGCTTTGGTGCCTCCAGATGGTATATACCAATTCAAAATTATGCCATTTGGCATGAAAAACGCCCCAGCCACATTTCAACAGTTAACTAACAAAGTTGTTTCGGGATTACCCAATTGTGCGGTATACATCGACGATCTGGTAATTTTTAGCCAGACATGGAAAGAACATTTGAAGCATCTGATGGATTTATTCAATCGACTTCAGGAGGCGGGTTTGGTAGTAAACCTAGCCAAATGTAAATTTGGAAAAGCCCAAGTCACTTTCCTTGGCCATACAATCAGACAGGGTCAAATGGTCCCATGGGATGTGAAAACAAAATTTATTGGAGAGTTTCCAATACCCTGGACACAGAGTGAAATAATGCGCATGAGTGGATTCACTGAGTTAGAATCATTAAAACCTCCTCCTTTTGCTCTCCTTCCCTTTCAACTTGGCATGAGTGGATTTTACCAGAAATTAGTGTCGAATTTTAGCAGTGTGGTCGCTCCACTGATGGACTTGCTAAAGAAGCGTAGCAAATTTCAGTGGACAGCGGAGTATCAGCAGGCATTTGGCGGCCTGAAGGCTGTGTTAACCACTGCTACTGTGTTGTCCACCCCAAATCATACAAAACCATTCAAAGTGGCTGTTGATGCGAGTAATGTGGGCGCAGGTGCGGTGCTTCTACAAGACGACGATTAAGGACTAAAGCAGCCTATTGGTTATTTTTCTAAGAAATTAAATATGCACCAAAAGAATTATTCAATGACTGAGAAGGAGACTTTGAGCTTGGTGCTGGCTTTGCAACATTTTCACATTTATGTGACCAGCAATCCGTCTGACACAATTATATCTACTGATCATAATCCATTGACGTTTTTGGAGTGATTGTGGAATAACAATACCAGACTGTTTCGATGGAGTTTATTGTTACAGCCATTTCATTTTAAAATAATACATGTGTCAGGTCGAGAAAACGTGATAGCCGATGCTTTGTCACGAATGCGATGAAGGGAAGCAGGTTCGGTGGAGGAAGAACTAAAATGGACTCTGTTACTTTTGAGTACATTAGATGGGTCGTTCTTTGTACAATGTGTGCAGGAGGGTTTCCTGACACAATATGTTGACAGGCCAACATTGGATTTGGTTTTGGGTAATGAACCAGGCCAGGTGTTAGATCTGGAGGTAGGTGAGCACTTTGGAAACAGTGACCACAATTCGGTGACCTTTACGTTAGTGATGGAAAGGGATAAGTATACCCCGCAGGGCAAGAGTTATAGCTGGGGGAAGGGCAATTATGATGCCATTAGACATGACTTAGGATGTGTAGGTTGGAGAAGTAGGCTGCAAGGGTTGGGCACACTGGATATGTGGAGCTTGTTCAAGGAACAGCTATTGCATGTTCTTGATAAGTACGTACCAGTCAGGCAGGGAGGAAGGGGTCGAGCGAGGGAACCGTCGTTTACCAAAGAAGTGGAATCTCTTGTTAAGAGGAAGAAGGAGGCCTATGTGAAGATGAGGCGTGAAGTTTCAGTTGGGGCGCTTGATAGTTACAAGGAAGCGAGGAAGGATCTAAAGAGAGAGCTGAGACGAGCAAGGAGGGGACATGAGAAGTCTTTGGCAGGTAGGATCAAGGAAAACCCAAAAGCTTTCTATAGGTATGTCAGGAATAAAAGAATGACTAGGGTAAGAGTAGGGCCAGTCAAGGACAGTGGTGGGAAGTTGTGCGTGGAGGCTGAGGAGATAAGCGAGATACTAAATGAATACTTTTCGTCAGTATTCACTCAAGAAAAAGATAATATTGTGGAGGAGAATGCTGAGACCCAGGCTATTAGAATAGATGGCATTGAGGTGTGTAGGGAAGAAGTGTTGGCAATTCTGGACAAGGTGAAAATAGATAAGTCCCCGGGGCCGGATGGGATTTATCCTAGGATTCTCTGGGAAGCCAGGGAAGAGATTGCTGAGCCTTTGGCTTTGATTTTTAGGTCATCATTGGCTACAGGAATAGTGCCAGAGGACTGGAGGATAGCAAATGTGGTCCCTTTGTTCAAGAAGAGGAGTAGAGATAACCCCGGTAACTATAGGTCGGTGAGCCTAACGTCTGTGGTGGGTAAAGTCTTGGAGAGGATTATAAAAGATACGATTTATAATCATCTAGATAGGAATAATATGATTAGGGATAGTCAGCATGGTTTTGTGAAGGGTAGGTCATGCCTCACAAACCTTATCGAGTTCTTTGAGAAGGTGACTGAACAGGTAGACGAGGGTAGAGCAGTTGATGTGGTGTATATGGATTTCAGTAAAGCGTTTGATAAGGTTCCCCAAGGTCGGCTATTGCAGAAAATACGGAGGCTGGGGATTGAGGGTGATTTAGAGATGTGGATCAGAAATTGGCTAGTTGAAAGAAGACATAGAGTGGTAGTTGATGGGAAATGTTCAGAATGGAGTTCAGTTACGAGTGGCATACCACAAGGATCTGTTCTGGGGCCGTTGCTGTTTGTCATTTTTATAAATGACCTAGAGGAGGGCGCAGAAGGATGGGTGAGTAAATTTGCAGACGACACTAAAGTCGGTGGAGTTGTAGACAGTGCGGAAGGATGTTGCAGGTTACAGAGGGACATAGATAAGCTGCAGAGCTGGGCTGAGAGGTGGCAAATGGAGTTTAATGTGGAGAAGTGTGAGGTGATTCACTTTGGAAAGAATAACAGGAATGCGGAATATTTGGCTAATGGTAAAATTCTTGGTAGTGTGGATGAGCAGAGGGATCTCGGTGTCCATGTACATAGATCCCTGAAAGTTGCCACCCAGGTTGATAGGGTTGTGAAGAAGGCCTATGGTGTGTTGGCCTTTATTGGTAGAGGGATTGAGTTCCGGAGCCATGAGGTCATGCTGCAGTTGTACAAAAATCTAGTACGGCCGCATTTGGAGTATTGCGTACAGTTCTGGTCGCCTCATTATAGGAAGGACGTGGAAGCTTTGGAACGGGTGCAGAAGAGATTTACCAGGATGTTGCCTGGTATGGAGGGAAAATCTTATGAGGAATGGCTGATGGACTTGAGGTTGTTTTCGTTAGAGAGAAGAAGGTTAAGAGGTGACTTAATAGAGGCATACAAAATGATCAGAGGGTTAGATAGGGTGGACAGCGAGAGCCTTCTCCCGCGGATGGAGGTGGCTAGCACGAGGGGACATAGCCTTAAATTGAGGGGTAATAGATATAGGACAGAGGTCAGAGGTGGGTTTTTTACGCAAAGAGTGGTGAGGCCGTGGAATGCCCTACCTGCAACAGTAGTGAACTCGCCAACACTGAGGGCATTTAAAAATTTATTGGATAAGCATATGGATGATAAGGGCATAGTGTATGTTAGATGGCCTTTAGTTTTTTTCCATGTTGGTGCAACATCGAGGGCCGAAGGGCCTGTACTGCGCTGTATTGTTCTATGTTCTATGTACTATGCCTGTTTGCTTGTTTTGTTTTGTGAAATGAAAAAGTATTTTATTGTCAGTATTTCTTAAAGGAAAGTGAAAAGTTGAAAAATGAAACCATCTTGAAGTTGATGGTTGATTTGTTTTCTTGGGGGGAGGTGTCATGTGGATGTACCTTTATGAAATGGGTGTTTATCAAATAGCTGCAGTGATGTCAATGTGTGGGTGGAGCTGGGCTGTCTTTCTGGCTTTTACTTTGGTTTTGAGCTGAAAAGCTGCTTTGTAGCTCTGTTTTTGGTTTCGTTTTCAGTGTTGGAGAGCTGCATTCAAAGCAAGAAGATGTGCTGATCTCTCTCTCTACAAACTAAAGAATGTCTCCAACTCACTTGATGATTTCAAAGTAATACCTGTTTCTGTAGAGAATTTGAACCTGCTGTCTTTGTTACAAAAGGTTTAACTTATGGATGTTGCTAGGAAAGGTATTAAGGGTTACCTATACAGTATTGTATCTGTGGGGTTACATATGTTGGTAGTTAATAAGATGTTTACTGTGTGTTTATAAAATGTTAACTGGGTTCATAGAATAAACATTGTTTTGTTTTTAAAATACTTAAAGTCTCTGTTGCATATCACCTGGAGAGTGGACCCTTGTGCTCCACATAACCAAAATATATTAAAAGTCGTGGGTCAGGTGAACTCCATGATATACTTTGGAGTTTCCTAAACCCTGGTCCATGACACACTTATTTTCCTATCTATCTTGGTGTCGGGGCAAATTTAACTACCATACATGTGATCCCTTCGGTACACTCATTAATCAACACACAAACTTTCTTTGAATAAAGGACTTTGACCTTGTGCAAGTCACCTGACTAGGTGTCTTGTGGCACAGTGGTAAGCACTGCTGCCTCACAGCACCAGGAACCTGAATTCAATTACTGCCTTTGGGTGACTGTCTGTGTGGAGTTTGCACATTCTCCCCATGTCTGTGTGGGTTTCCTCCGGGTGCTCCAGTTTTCTCCCACAGTCCAAAGATGTGCATGATGTGGAGATGACGGCGTTGGACTGGAGTGAGCACAGTAAGAAATCTTACAACACCAGGTTAAAGACCAACAGGTTTGTTTCAAATCCCTAGCTTTTGGAGCGTGTTCCGAAAGCTAGTGATTTGAAACAAACCTGTTGGACATTAACCTGGTGTTGTAAGACTTCTTACAAAGATGTGCAGGTTAGGTAGATCTTCCATGCTAGATTGTCCCTTAATGTCCATATTTTAGGTTAGGTGGGGCTATGGAGATAGGAAGATAAAGTGGACCTAGACGGGTGCTCCTTCGGTGGGTCAGTGCAGATCCAATGGGCTGAATGGCCTCCTTCTGCACTGTGATTCTATGATGAGCACAGCTATGTTTCTAGTCAGCTTTTAACAAGCAGTTTGCTGAGACAGTTACCTCAAAATCCATCAGTGAAGCCACTGATCCAGCTGAAAGTCAATTATTCAGTGAAGGTAATAAACAATTATACATCGAAAATGAGAGCATGACTCTCTCCAATTTGTTCGAACTCCAAGTTCACCTGAGAACCAACCTCCTGGAAATTCAACAAGAGGCCTTGCAGCTTATTGAGAAAGCAAGACCTTTACTTCAACTAAAAGCAAGAAACCATAGGCCTTTGTAATCATATTATTTTTTCCCCTTCATCTTTATCTAATCTTTGCAGGAGTGACAAGTGTCTGTGTGAGGTGAGTGACTAAGATACTGCTTTTTTTTTTAAACTCCAGGGAAAGTGTGGGATAATAAATAACTTCCTATATTTTAAATCTCACCAAAAAAACTTACTACTTGGAATTACAGTTTATTGATAATAATAATAATTTTTATTGTCACAAGTAGGCGTACATTAACACTGCAATGAAGTTACTGTGAACAGCCCCCAGTCGCCACATTCTGGTGCTCATTCGGGTACACAGAGGGAGAATTCAGAATGACCAAATTACCTAATAGCATGTCTTTCGGGACTTGTGGGAGCTTCTGGAGGAAACCCACGCAGACACGGGGAGAACGTGCAGACTCCGCACAGACAGTGACCCAAGCAGGAAATCAAACCTGTGACCCTAGTGGGCTGTGAAGCCATAGCGCTAACCACTATGCTACCGTAAATTGGGACAATCACTCTGAGGGTAAAAAAAGCATACACCACACATACAGAACACACTGATCACAGACACATGAATGTTTTCCATGACAACAGCATTAGTTTTCACACGTACACTGTGACACCCGATTCTATGTCACACCACCTCCCTTAATGCCTCCACTTCTGTTAAATTATCAACTGTAGGGTGGCACAGTGGCGGAGTGGTTAGCACTGTTGTCCCACGGTGCTGAGGACTCGGGTTTGACCCCGACCCTGGGTCACTGTCCGTGTGGAGTTACAAATTCTCCCCGTGTCTGCGTGGGTCTCATCCCCACAACCCAAAGATATGCAGGTTAGCTGGATTGGCCATGCTAAACTGTCCCTTAATTGGAAAGAAAAATAATTGGGTATTTTCTAAATTTAAAAAAAAATTATCAGACTGTTTATCACATTTGGTACTGGATGAGTAGACATTTCCTGCAATGAAATATGGGAAACTGAAGGTATTTACTTTGACTTTGGTCCAAACCCTAGCTATCAACTCCATCCCTCTCTGCTCTAACTGTTTGAGGCTAAGCCTTGGTTTTGTAATTTGACTATGTAACTGCAGCATCACTGAGACCACCTATGTCCACCTCGGTAACAAGGCTGACTTGCTTCTGTCTCAGCTCATTTGCTAAAACCTTCATTCATGCTTTTGTTACCTCTAGACTTGGCTATTGCAAAGCATTTCTAGCTGGTCTTCCACATTCTAACCCTTATAAGGACACAGAGATTTGGGGTCATCCAAATCTCTGTGTCCTTATGTGCACCAAGTCTAATTCACCTCTGACCTCTGTGCTTGCTGACCTACATTGGTTCTGCATGAAGCAAAGACTTCATTTTAAAATCCTCTACCATGTTTTCAAATTCCTCATGACTCACCCTCCCTAGCCCTATAACCTCTTCCAGCCTCACAGCTCTCTCTGTCCGCCCCCCCCCCCCCCAAAGTTCTGGCCTGTTATGAACGCCAACATTAATTGCTCCTACAATGGTGGCTGTATCTTCAGCAGGCCCCTAAACTCTAAAATTTCTTTCTTGAATTCTTTGACTCTATTTCTCTTCCTTCCTTTACCCCTTAAAATCAACTTATTTCACCATGTGTTTGGTCTCCTGTCCTTATGTTGCATTATGTGTTCAGTGTTTAATTTTGCTTAATGATGTTGTGGTGAAGCATATTCAGGGTTTTTATTATTGCTGAAAAAAAGAAATATGCTGGCGAAACTTAGCACTCATCACGACAGATGCAAGAATGCAAAATTTCAAAATTGATACTCCATGAGAGAAGGGTGCCGATTTGTTGGAAAGTTGACTATGATTGATTGAGGTATTGCTGTGGAGAATACTATTATCCCCCAAACATTTGTTTAATTCCAAAAAGACCCAATAGCTAGATATGTTCCTTTTGACTGCAGAGGACAGGTCCCTGCATGTTTATATGTGTAACCTCTAGCAAGCTTAAATAAGCTGCATTGTGAGCCTGACTAATAATCGAAATTGGTTGTTTGTGTATTTCGGGATTCTACACCAAGACCTTACTCAACTGGCCTGTGCTTACAAAGCTCAGAGCATAATGTCCAACATTATGTTGTTTTGTGATTGGACAGTATTTGCTAAACAATCTCAAGTGTGCTGAGAATTATATGAACATAATCATTGCACATAAGGAGATATTAGGTCAGAAAACCAAAAGTTTGATCAGAGTGTCTTAAAGGAGGAAAGGGAGGTAGAGAGGTGGAGAGATGCAGGGAGGGAATTTGTAGCTTGGGGCTGAGGCAACCGAAACACAAAACATCAAATAACAAAAATTACTCTAGAATTTCTTTAGTGGAGGTGAATGGAAGGGGGGAGTTACACATAAAGAGAAGGGGGGAATGAGAGCGAAAGGAGGGGAAAGAGTGGAACGATGAGCAAAAAAATACCAAGGCCAACCATGAGAGAAATTATTTGTTTCTTTCAGGACCTCTCATTAGGGAGCCATACCAATAGGTACTATGTGTGTAGATGCTGCTCAAATGTTCCAGTTATAGCCTTGGAAGGGCCCTCAGTTAATTTTTTTCAGTCTTATTGGGCATTCACATCAGCTTGCCACAAAATGCTGTGCACCATCAGTGAGGCAGACTTCAGCTTGAATGAGACCAAGGCGGAATGGGTATATTTGGGAATTTGGTTCAAAGTGGGGGAAAGAAGTGTTCTTTTGCTTTCTAACTTTCATAGTGTTCAGGAAGTGGTCTTACTCTGCTACAGGAGAAGAAGCTAGTCATTTGGTTAGTATCTATTAAGTGACTATGGTTTAGTCTATTTCTAAGGTTCATTAAGGATGGCAGGACAGGTGATGTGTCACAGCTGCAGTATGTGGAAGCTCCTGCATGCCAGTCTGATCTGGGGTAAAGACATATTTGAAATTAGAGCAGTTTCAGCTCAGAATTTAAGAACTGGAGGCTGAACTACAGCCATTGGAATGTATCAGGGAGTGGGAAAGTTACCTGGATTCTTTGTACCAGGAGGCAGACACACTTCTTTGGCCAGGATCTTCTGATTTGGTCAGCGGTCAGGGAAAGGAGCTTGACTGCAAGCGAGGCTGGTAGGGGGCTGAGGGCAGGCATACAGGAGCCTCGGACTTTACAATTGTCCAACAGGTTTGCGATTTTTTCAGCTTCTTTGGATGAGAGTGGGGGCTGCAGGATGGATGAGCTGACTAGCCATGGCACTGTTGTACAGGAAGACAACAATGGCATAGTCAGTGGAATTGACACTGTTCCTGCAGCAAAAATGGAGCCAAGTTTCTGGACATCTGCTCGGGGTTGGAGAGTAACATACAGTGGGAGTTAGAGTACCCAGTCGTCGTGGTCCATGTAAGTACCAACGATATAAGCAGGACTAAGAAGGAGGTTCTGCATAGTAAGTATGAGGACTTGGTGTCAAATTAAGAAGCAGAACCTCAAAGGTCATAATCTCTGGATTATTAGCTGAGTCATGTGCAAATTGGCATAGAACAAATCAAATTAGAGAGAAGCATGGCTCAAAGGTGTAGAAGTTGCTTCCATTTGTGGCTCGCTGGCACCAATACTGGGGAAAGTGGGATGTGTACCACTGGGACTGTCGACACCCGAATCATGCTGGGAGTAGTGTTCTTGCAAGTGTAAGGGTCCTTCCTGTTTGTTCCCTTATTTCCCATTTCTTTTATTTTGCAGTTGTCATTTTTGATCCATGGGTGATTAATGGACATTTATCTTTAAATCAACCAGCAGAGTGAATGAGGAATTCAGAAGTTACAAGAGAGAACACTCTGCTAATTTTTGCTAGTTTATAATAATCTTTATTATTGTCACAAGTAAGCTTACATTAACACTGCAATGAAGTTACTGTGAAAATCCCCTAGTCGCCACAATCCAGCACCTGTTTGGGTACACAGAGGGATAATTCAGAATGTCCAATTCACCTAACAAGCACATCTCTCGGGACTTGTGGGAGGAAACCGGAGAACCCGGAGGAAACCCACGCAGGCACGGGGCGAACTTGCATACTCCACACAGACAGTGACACAAGCGGGAATCGAACCGGGACCCTGGCGCTGTGAAGCAAAAGTATGAACCACTGTGATACCTAATTTGAACAGGAGCATCAGACTTTACGGCACCAGAGAAAGAGAGAGGTGGGTGGGATTTGGTTGTATTGATTGGCTGGTGGCCAATTAATTGGCCAAAGTGCCGTACTCCTGAAACAGTAGAGAACCAGAATGAATGAATCTACAGGAAAACAGTTACAAGGCTGCAAACCACGACTAGGACTCTTTTTCTTTCCAGAAAGACTTAAATCTGTATTTTTGAAACTACCGAGGCCTGAATGAATCTACATAAAAGCCTTGAACTGAAAGCAATGTTTGAAGAGGAATAAGGTGCTAAAGAACCACCATCTTAAACAAAGACTCTTTTTCCTTTTGCTTATTTTTTTTTACCCTTTTCTTCCCCTGTGTTTGTTTGTCTAGTGTGTGTGTAGAGGGTGGGAACAAGTTAAAGCAGAAATTAGGTATTAGGTAATAGTTAACCAGTTGTGTCTGCTGCATACTTCATTACAGTTCTTGTTATAAATAAACACTAATTGTGTTTAAACTTGCAGACCTGGTGACTGTAATTATTGGGCAGGCAAGGGTCAAAGATTTCGGGCATTTTTTTGAAGAATTGTCGGTTAAATCACTTGCATTGCAATTCTGGATCCAGTAGGGCTGCAATTGACCACGCACTAGCCCAGGGTGTCATAACAAAACTCACAGGACTCGGGTAGTAGAGAAGGTTTTAAACCAAATAGTTGGGGCAAGGTATTACATTCAGCAAAAGACTTCTTACTGTAAATCAAAGAGCAGAGAAAGGTATTATTACAGGAAATGACAACCAGACTGTGATAGGGAGGGATAGAGAGTACAAATCTAACAGAAAATGCACAGATGAGACTAGAGGTTATAAAAATAACAGGAAAGAACTATAGGGGCTGATTTAAATCCTCCACTCTCCACAGATGATAAACTCAGTGTGAGTTCAAAATCTGGAGAGAATCGAAAACGCTATTCTCTCAGGTGTGACTGGGTTTTGGAATTTTCACTCGCTCTGTCCAGTATAGAGCGAATGGCTTAGCAGGAGCCCGGGAACCACATTTTAATACATTATCATGTCATTAGAGTACTCGCTCCAAAACTTCCCTCCTTATGGAATATTCACACGGCCCTGGCCCTACTTGATCCAGAATTGTAACGCAAGTTAATTAACCGATACCTACAAGAGGTTTGGGTAGGCGTGAGGCAGTTAAGGGGATTCCTCTGGGGGCGCATAGGTAAGTATAGCTCCCTAGGGCTGTAGAGGGACATGCCTGGAGGGACGGCCCAAGTGAGAGCCCCATTGTGGGGGATGCGTATATGTGTTGTGGGCGGAGAGGAGAATGGACATTGGGGGGGTGTGGGGGGGGGGGGGGGGGGGAAAGAATGCTACCGACGAATATTGGGGAGGTGCCAGCATGAATGTCGGGCGAGGGGGCTGGGGGAGGCGTTTTCCGGCGATGAATGTCGGGGGGGGGGGGGGGGGGGGGAGGCTGGTTTCTCCGCTCTGGGATGGGGACCATTAGACTGCTGTGCTTGTCGGGGCACCCTAATGTGTTTGGAGCTGGTTATGGCTCTCAGAAGCCCTGCCCAGCCAGAGTGACAGGGTAAACCACGCTGAGTGGGTTTTCTTTGGCGCAGAGGCTCAAATTTCTGCTGGAAATCCGACCGACAGTCTGAACCGTTTCTCTCACCGGAACTTACACTTTGCCACTTTTTGGTAAGATTCCTCCCATAAACTCTGTATCGGAATGCACATTGTATTCAAAACAAAACAAATGAATTAGAACTAACGGAATACAATTTGATAGCCAATACAGAGACATGGGTTGATTTAATGCACAAAAACCAGAGTCCCGTTTTGGACACGTATAATGATGTGTCTCCAGCTATCAAACAGGACTCGGCTGCTTTTTTTGGCCTCGGTGAGCAATGCCCCTCCGAAGCCACACTTGCCTCATTCCAGGAAGAGTATGCGGGATCAGAAATGTCACCCCGATCTTTCAATTCCCACTTCCACCATATCGATCTCTGTATCCCCGCACTGCCCCAACTTACCTCTAAGGGGGTCGTCGACCTCCTCCTCACTACACCCAGGGTACCCCCAGGCCGATCCCTGGCATGAGCAACCTGGCACCTTCAGAATGCCAGCCTGACATGCCATCCAGGCACCCTGGCAGTGGCAAGGAGCCCGGGTGTCAGCAGGAGTGCCAGAGTATCATGCTGCCCAGAGACCGACCACTTGGGAGCCTCCAATGGTGCCGTTATACCTGGTCCACATTTGTGTGGACTAGTGCTAAACGGCACCATGGTGAGGTGTTCTGGGCGAGGCCGTTAGTTCCCGGGCCACGAGAGAATCCGGCGTAGACATAATTAATTCAATGAGCCATGTTAATCTGGATCACCCCCAGTGAGGGCGAGATCCAGAACGCAACATCTCGCAAGATCTTGTTAGTCCTCGTGAAGTGTTCTGAGCATCGCAAATCTTTCATGTCACTTGAGTCGGGCGCGACAAGGCCATTAGGTCGTACCCCACGCTGTAAGAGGACATGGATTGGGACATGAAGGGTGCAGGATATTTAGGAAGGACAGGAAGCAACAAAATGGTGTGGGGTCACTCTGAAAGTTAATGATCGTATTAGAACAATACAGAGTAAAGACCCAAGTTCGGGAAACCAGGAAGTGGAAATGGTTTGGATGGAGATGAGAAATGGTAAAGAAAAGAAGTTACTTGTGGGAGCTTGTACAGACCCCCTAACAGTAATCACATGGGAGGGCGAAGCATAAAGGAATAAACAATTCTAGCTTCTCAGAATGGCACGGCAATATTCATGGGAGATTTTAGTCTACATAGAGGCCGGAAAAGTCAATGGGCAAAGGTAGCCTGGATAAGGAGTTCACAGATTGTTTTCATGATAGTTTCTTACAGTAGCATGTTCTGGAGCCAATCAGGAAGCAGGCTATACTGGATCTGGTATTGTGCTCTGGTTTAGCACAGGGCTAAATCACTGGCTTTGAAAGCAGACCAAGGCAGGCCAGCAACCGGTTCAATTCCTGTACCAGCCTCCCCGAACAGGTGCCGGAATGTGGCAACTTTTCACAGTAATTTCATTTGAAGCCAACTTGTGACAATAAGCAATTTTCATTTCATTTCATTTTCATGCGATGAGATAGGTGCAATTAATGATCTCATAGTGAAGGCACCCCTAGATAGCAGTGACCAGAATATGATTGAATTTTACATCCAGTTTCAGGAACAGAGAAGTGGGTCTGAGGAAAGGGTAAGATTTTCCAAAAAAATTTCAAAGGCCATTAGTGGGCCGGAAAAGCAGTATTGACGCCGCCAACAGTGCCTTTCTCCACTGTATAGTGCAGGACTTGGGTGTGATGAAAAGGGACAAGTCCCACGACGATTTGCAGAGAGAAGGTATCTAAATCACCCGCCCTGTCAGCAACTTAGCAACTCGAGGATCCCAAGAGCAAAGGAATTTACCCTGAAACCCCTCCCACTACTCCCGGCACTGCCCCATGACACTGCTCCTTGTCATGACTTGGCCAGTGCCCACTGGCACTTCCCCATGGCAAAACCTGGGCACTCACCCCTAGCACTACCTAAGAACTTCCAGGGAACTGAAATGAAAACTGAAATGAACTGCTGTTATGGGCCAGGGTTTAAAAACTCCAAAGTGTATTATGGAGTTCATCTAACCTATAACGTTTTGTTGAATTTGGCTAGGATGAGCACAAGAGCCTTCCCTTTAGGTGTTTTTCAAGTCTTCCTAGACAGTTTAATCAAAATAAGCTTTATTCTAAGAACTATCCCACTGAGGTGAGGAAGGAATGGTAAGGTGAAGGAGCCTTGGATGACAAGAGAAGTGGAGCTCCTAGTCAAGAGGAAGAAGGAAGCTTACGTAAGTTTGAGGAAGCAAGGATCTGACTCGGCTCTAGAGGGTTACAAGGTAGGCAGGAAGGAACTCAAAAATGGACTGAGGAGAGCTAGAAGGGGGCATGAAAAAACCCTGGCGGGAAGGATTAGGGGAAACCCCAAAGCGTTCTACACTTATGTGAAAAATAAGAGGATGATCAGAGTGAGAGTATGGCCGATCAGGGAAAATGGAGGGAACTTGTACCTAGAGTCTGAGGAGATGGGGGAGGCCTTAAATGAATACTTTGCTTCAGTATTCACTAGAGAGCGGGACCTTGTTGCCCATGAGAACAGTGTGAACCAGGTTAAAAGACTCGAACAGGTTGATATTAAGAAGGAGGATGTGCTGGAAATTTTGAAAAGCATCAGGATAGATAAGATGGAGACTTGGGCAGAGAGCTGGCAGATGGAGTTTAATCCGGACAAATGTGAGGTAATGCATTTTGGAAGGTCTGAAAATGAAAATCGCTTATTGTCACGAGTAGGCTTCAAATGAAGTTACTGTGAAAAGCCCCTAGTCGCCACATTCCGGCGCCTATTCGGGGAGGCTGTTACGGGAATCGAACCGTGCTGCTTGCCTGTTTGTTCTGCTTTCAAAGCCAGCGATTTAGCCCAGTGTGCTAAACAGCCCAGTCTGATGCAGGTAGGGAATATACAGTGAATGGTAGAACCCTCAAGAGTATTGAAAGTCAGAGAGATCTAGGTGTACAGATCCACAGGTCACTGAAAAGGGCAACACAGGTGGAGAAGGTAGTCAAGAAGGCATACGGCATGCTTGCCTTCATTGGCCAGGGAACTGAGTATAAGAATTGGCAAGTCATATTGCAGCTGTATAGAACCTGAGTTGGGCCACACTTGGAGTATGGTGCTCAATTCTGGTCGCCACACTACCAGAAGGATGTGGAGGCTTTGGATAGGGTGCAGAAGAGATTTGCTGGGATGTTGCCTGGTATGGAGGGCATTGGCTATGAGGAGCGGTTGAATAAACTTGGTTTGTTCTCACTGGAACAACGGAGCTTGATGGAGGTCTACAAAATTGTGAGGGGCATGGACAGAGTGGATGGTCAGAGGCTTTTTCCCAGGGCAGAGGGGTCAATTACTAGGGGGCATAGGTTTAGGGTGCGGGGGCAAGGCTTAGAGCAGATGCACGAGGCAAGTTTTTTGCACAGAGGGTGGTGGGTGCCTGGAGCTCGCTGCCGAAGGAGGTGGTGGAAGCAGGGACGATAGTGACATTTGAGGGGCATCTTGACAAATACATGAACAGGATGGGAATAGAGGGATACGGACCAGGAAGCATAGAAGATTTTATTTTAGACGGGCAGCATGGTCGGCACAGGCTTGGAGGGCCGAAGGGCCTGGTCCTGTGCTGTACTTTATTTGTTCTTTGTAAGTCCCCTGGGCCTGACCGGATATATCCAAGGTTACTACGGGAATCGAGGGAGGCGATGATCTTTGCGTCCTCACTCTCCACTGGAGTAGTACCGGATGATTGGAGGGAGGCAAATGTTGTTCCCCTGTTCAAGAAAGGGAATAGGGAATTACAGACCCATCAGTCTTACGTCTATGGTGAGCAAAATATTGGAAAGGATTCTGAGAGATAGGATTTATGATTATTTAGAAAAACATCGCTTTATTAAAGATAGTCAGCATGGCTTTGTGAGGGGCAGGTCACGCCTCACAAGCCTCATTGAATTCTTTGAGGATGTGACGAGACACATTGAGAAAGGTCGGGCAGTGGATGTAGTGTATATGGATTTCAGTAAGGCATTTACACAGAATTTACAGTGCAGAAGGAGGCCATTCAGCCCATCGAGTCTGCACCGGCTCTTGGAAAGAGCACCCTACCCAAGGTCAACACCTCCACCCTATCCCCATAACCCAGTAACCCCACCCAACACTAAGGACAATTTTGGACACTAAGGGCAATTTAGCATGGCCAATCCACCTAACCTGCACATCTTTGGACTGTGGGAGGAAACCGGAGTACCCGGAGGAAACCCACGCACACACGGGGAGGATGTGCAGACTCCGCACAGACAGTGACCCAAGCCGTAATCGAACCTGGGACCCTGGAGCTGTGAAGCGATTGTGCTATCCACAATGCTACCGTGCTGCCCTAGCAGCTTGCATAAGGTTCCCCATGGTAGGCTCATTCAGAAAGTTAGGGGGCACAAGATACAGGTTTTCTGGATACAGAATTGGCTGGCCGAAAGAAGACAGCAAGTGGTAGTGGATGGAAAGTATTCCGCCTGGAGGTCGGTGACCAGTGGTGTCCCGCAAGGATCTGTTCTGGGACCTCTGCTCTTTGTGATTGTTATAAATGACTTGGATGAGGAAGTTTGCCGATGACACAAAGGTTGGGGGAGTTGTAGATAGTGTTGAGGGTTGTTGCTGGTTACAGCAGAACACTGACAGGATGCAGAGCTGGGCTGAGAAGTGGCAGATACAGTTCAACCTTGATAAATGTGAAATGATTCATTTTGGAAGGTCGAATTTGAATGCTGAATACAGGGTTAAAGGCAGGATTCTTGGAAGTCTGGAGCAACAGAGGGATCTTGGGGTCCACGTACATAGATCCCTCAAAATTGGCACCCAGGTTGATAGGGTTGTTAAGAAGGCATATGGTGTGTTGGCTTTCATTAGCAGGGGGATTGAGTTTAAGAGCCACGAGGTTTTGCTGCAGCTTTATAAAACTCTTGTTAGAGCACACTTGGAATATTGTATCCAGTTCTGGTCACCTCATTATAGGAAGGATGTGGATGCTTTGGGGAGGGTACAGAGGAGATTTATCAACATGCTGCCTGGACTGGAGGGCATGTGTTATGAAGAAAGGTTGAGGGAGCTAGGACGTTTCTCACTGGAGCGAAGAAGGAAGAGAGGTGACTTGATTGAGGTGTACAAGGTGATGAGAGGCATGGATAGAGTGGATAGACAGAGACTTTTCCCCAGAGTGCAAATGGCTGTCACGAGGGGACATCATTTTAAGGTGATTGGAGGAAAGTATAGGGGAGATGTCAGAGGTAGGTTCTTTACACAGAGAGTGGTGAGTGTGTGGAATGCACTGCCAGCAGAGGTGGTGGAGTCAGAGTCATTAGGGATATTTAAGGACTCTTAGACAGACTCATGGATAGCAGTAAATTGAAGGGGTGTAGGTTAGGTTGATCTTAGATTAGGATAAATGGTCGGCACAACATCGTGGGCTGAAGGACCTGTACTGTGCTGTACTGTTCTATGTTCTAACTTAGTTAACATTTGTATAAACACACAGCAGGAATTGTTATCAATTACAAACATAAAGGTGCCCCACAGCTACAGTAATCTATATATAACACTTAGTGAATTCCCCCTTAACTATACCAATTCAACAACAAAATTCCATACACCAAAAACCCCTATTCAAGTGCATGGCCCAGCACTCTGCATTTTCACTTGAATAAGACTGGCTTTCCCTGAGATTCTGACCCCATCTCACCAGCACGTTTAAGCCCTTCCGGAAAGCAAACTATATTTTTTAAGTTACAAAAGCAGGTAGTTATAATCAATGGGTTTTTTCCTGGGACAACTCTTTAAAATAAAAATAGAGAGAGACAGACCAAAACACTTATTTTCTCTGTCTGTAGTCCACAGCAGTCAAAACAAAATGAAGGCGAAACCAAAAACCTCACACAGTCACAGCCCAGCTCCACCCACATAATGACATCACTGAAGCCATGTGATAAGATAAAGCCATTCATAAAGGGACACTCACATGACACTGCCCCCTGGCACCACATGCGCACTGCCCCCTGGCACTGTCTTGCGGAAATTCACAGGCAATGCCGGGAGAAATGTTGGGAGCAGTGGCAATACCAGTCCCCAGGTGTAACCTTTTCTCCTCTGAGCGATGCACTCACTTGAGCTCCCCTGGGAGGTTTGCTCACCTGGGAGATCAGGCAGGTTTCGCACGTTCTGCCATCACGCTGTCCTAAATGGATTTTCTGATGGGGCAGGATGATCTAGGCGTAGGGATCTGACAATGATATGTTAATGAATGCAAGTGATGTTCCCACCATTCATTCTCCATCACTGACAGAGGGGAGGAGACAATCATGTCACATGTTTATGTCGACATAAAACATGATTTGGCGGTTCTTGCAATATTTATTGCTCCCGTCACCAAACACACCCAACGCGATCGGGAGCAGAAAATCCCAGCTAATGTTTTTAAACTTAAATAAGGATATTAATGAGGGCATGAAAACAGAGCTGGCTAAAGTGAATTGTCAATTAGTTGAAGGGATAGGTCAATAGAGATGACATACAAACAATTGAAGGGATATTTTGGAATACACAGCCTAGATTCATTCCAACGAATAAGAAAATGTCCAAAGGATGGACACCCCATCCATGGTTAACTATATTTTAAAAATAAATTTAAAGTCCCGAAATCTTATTTTTCCAATTAGGGGTAATTCAGAGTGATCAATCCACCTACCCTGCACATCTTTGGGTGTGGGGCTGAGACCCACACAGACACGGGGAGTATGTGTAAGCTCCACACGGACAGTGACCTGGGGCCAGCATCAAACCCAGTCTTCAGCGGCATGAGACAGCAGTGCTAATGACTGCGCCATTGTGCCGCCCTACCATCCATGGTTAACTAGATAGGTTAAAGATAGTATCAAACTAGATAGCACGGTGGCGCAGTGGTTAGCATTGCGGCCTCACGGCGCCGAGGTCCCAGGCTCGATCCCGGCTCTGGGTCACTGTCCGTGTGGAGTTTGCACATTCGCCCCGTGTTCGCGTGGGTTTCATCCCCACAACCCAAAAGATGTGCAGGGTAGGTGTTTTGTTCATGTTAAATTGCCTCTTAATTGGAAATTCCAAATTTATTTTTAAAAAGATAGTATCAAATTTAAAGAAAAACCATATAATTGCACAAAGACAGGTTACGGATGAGGAGATTGGACAGAATATAAGGAACAGCAAAGATGAGTAAAAAACTTAATAAGGAGGGAAAAATTAGAGTACGAGAGATAGGTATCCAAAAATATAAAAACAGATAGTAAGAGTTTCTACAAATTTTTTTAAAAGAGTTATCAAAGTGAGCATTGGTTCTATAGAAAGTGAATCTGGAGAATTGATTAAGGAAAACAAGGAGAAGGCATTTCACTACTGAGGATAGAAGTAACACATCCCAGAAGCACTGGAGTGTTGGCTTCGGACTGCATTAGATTGCTAAAGTTAGGGAGTTCGGTGAGGAGGGAGCGAGGTGCTCCTTTCATTTCCTACCTGTCCTCAAAAAGGGTGAGGGGTGCCGGGTGTTTACAAAGAGCGCAGATGACTGGTGAGGAAGTCCTGGTGGATATTTTTCAAATCAGACTGAATTGATTGAGAGGGGGAAGGAGCAAGCAGTTCGGGAGAGAGCCGGAGAGCATCACAGGAAGGTAGGAGATTTAAAATCTTACCTGGGATCTCAGGCATTCACTTAGAGAGCAGAGATGAGCGAAGCAGTTCGGGAGAGAACTGGAGAGCATCACAGAAAGGTAGGAGGTTTAAAATCTTACCTGGGGAACTCAGGCCTTCACTTCGAGAGTAGAGAGCAGCATAGGAAGGTAGGAGGTACTCTCTCTCTCTTTCACTGATTCACTGACAAAGTTCCGACTGGGAAAGAGAAAAACTGAAAAGTGACATGACAGGAAGGCTGTGATTTGATTGGCTAATAGGGAAACTGCTAGATTTCAAAATCCACTTTAAATTGCTGGTAATAAATTGCTTTCAGACTGATGTAATAAGCAGTGATGCAGTAAAAAGCAGTTTTTTAAAAATCTTAAACGGTTAAAAAACAAATTAAAAACTAATTACATAAAATAGAGATGGAGAGTCAGGTGAGATGTTGATGATGCATGATCTGGTGGACCCCATTGTGGTTCCTAGTCACCACATCTGTAGTAAGTGTTGGTTGCTTGAGGAATTCTGGCTCAGAGTTAATGGGCGGAATTCACCGCTCCCGCGCGGCATCGGGAAGGCCGTCGTGAACTCGGCCGACTTTCACAACGGCCTCGGAGGCCGCTCCTCGCACCCTATTCACACACACACACACACACCCCCCCCCCCCCCACCCCCTCAGGGGGCTAGGAGCGGCACTCTATAAATCTCGGCCGCCGGGCCTTGACGCTTGCGTCAAGGCGGCGCGCCGAGAATGACACGACGGCAGCGCCTAAGTGACGTCAGCCACGCATGCGCTGGTTGGCTGGCTCCAACCCGCGCATGCACGGCTGATGTCACGACGGCTGCCGGCTCCAACCCGCGCATGCGCGGCTGACGTCGTCCCCTCCACTGCCCCACAAGACGTGGCGGCTTGATCTTGCGGGCGGCGGAGGGAAAAGAGTGCGTCTCTTGGAGACACCGGCCCGACGATCGGTGGGCACCGATCGCGGGCCAGTCCCCTCCCGAGCACGGCCGTGGTGCTCACTCCCCTCTCCACCCCCCACAAGCCACAAACGAGCATTTGGCGCCCATGTTCACGACGGCAGCGACCAGGTGTGGTTGCCGCCGTCGTGAACCAGTTGGGAACGTCAGGCCGCGTGAAAAACGGCGAGCGGCGATACTGCAAGCGGGGAGGGGGAGAGAATCGCTGGGGGTGCCAGGGCAGCGTGTCGTGAGTCGCCCAGCCCTCCCGCGATTCTCCCACCCGGTGTGGGGAGTGGAGAATTCCGCCCAATGAGTTGGATTCTGATGCAAAACATCAGGGAAGGGGAAGAGATACCTGGACGCTGTGTTTCAGGAGGCAGTCACATCTGTTAGATTAACTACCATGGATTCGGCCAGTGGTCAGGGACAGAAGGATGTGGCTGTGATTGAGGCAAGTAGAGGGATCCAGGAGATAGAGCTGTAGGACCTCAGCTCTTAGAACATAGAACATAGAACATTACAGCGCAGTACAGGCCCTTTGGCCCACGATGTTGCACCGTCCTGTGAAACCCTTCTAAAGTCCCTCTACACTACAGTATTCCCTTATCATCCATATGCCTATCCAATGACCATTTGAATGCGTTTAGTGTTGGCGAGTCCACTACTGTTGCAGGCAGGGCATTCCACGCCATTACTACTCTCTGAGTAAAGAACCTACCTCTGACATCTGTCCTATATCTATCTCCCCTCAATTTAAAGCTATGTCCCCTCATGCTGGACATCACCATCCGAGGAAAAAGGCTCTCGATGTCCACCCTATCTAATCCTCTGATCATCTTGTATGCCTCAATTAAGTCCCCTCTTAACCTTCTCTCTAACGAAAACAGCCTCAAGTCCTTCAGCCTTTCCTCATATGATCTTCCCTCCATACCAGGCAACATTCTTGTAAATCTCCTCTGTACCCTTTCTAATGCTTCCACATCCTTCCTATAATGTGGCGACCAGAACTGCACACAATACTCCAAATGCGGCCGCACCAGAGTTTTGTACAACTGCAATATGACCTCATGGCTCCGAAACTCAATTCCTCTACCAATGAAAGTTAACACACCGTACGCCTTCTTAACAACCTTCTCAACCTGGGTGGCAACTTTCAGGGATCTATGGATATGGACACCGAGATCTCTCTGCTCGTCCACACTACCAAGAATCTTACCATTAGCCCAGTACTCTGCCTTCCTGTTATTCCTTCCAAAATGAATCACCTCACACTTTTCTGCATTAAACTCCATTTGACACCTGTCAGCCCAGCTCTGCAGCTTATCTATGTCCCTCTGTAACTTGTAACATCCTTCTGCACTGTCCACAACTCCACCGACTTTAGTGTCATCTGCAAATTTACTCACCCATCCTTCTACGCCCTCCTCCAGGTCATTTATAAAAATGACAAACAGCAACGGCCCCAAAACAGATCCCTGTGGCACACCACTAGTATCTGGACACCAGTCAGAGCATTTCCCATCAACCACCACTCTTTGTCTTCTATCAGCTAGCCAATTTCTGATCCAAACTGCTAAATCACCCTGAATCCCATGCCTCTGTATTTTCTGCAATAGTCTACCCTGGGGAACCTTATCAAACGCTTTACTGAAATCCATATACACCACATCAACTGCTTTACCCTCATCTACCTGTTTGGTCACTTTCTCGAAGAACTCAATGAAGTTTGTGAGGCACGACCTACCCTTCACAAAACCATGTTGACTATCTCTAATCAAATTATTCCTTTCCAGATGATTATACATCCTATCTCTTATAAACCTTTCCAAGGCTTTTCCCACAACAGAAGGCTCACTGGTCTATAGTTACCGGGGTTATCTCTACTCCCCTTCTTGTACAAGGGGTCAACATTTGCTATCCTCCAGTTCTCTGGCACTATTCCTGTAGACAAAGATGACTTAAAGATCAAAGCCAAAGGCTCAGTAATCTCCTCCCTAGCTTCCCAGTGAATCCTAGGATAAATCTGATCCGGCCCAGGGGACTTATCTATTTTCACACTTTCCAGAATCGCTAACACCTCCTCCTTATGAACCTCAAGCCCTTCTAGTCTAGTAGCCTGTATCTCAGTATTCTCCTCAACAACTTTGTCTTTTTCCTGTGTGAATACTGACGAAAAATACTCATTTAGCACCTCTCCTATCTCCTCGGACTCTACGCACAACTTCCCACTACTGTCCTTGACTGGCCCTACTCTTACCTTAGTCATTCTTTTATTCCTGACATACCTATAGAAAGCTTTAGGGTTACCCTTGATCCTACCTGCCAAAGACTTCTCATGTTCTCGCTTGGCTCTTCTTAGCTCTCTCTTTAGAGCCTTCCTAGCTAACTTGTAACTCTCAAGTGACCCAACTGAACCATCACGTATCATCTTCACATAAGCCTCCTTCTTCCTCTTGACAAGTGTTTCAACTGCTTTAGTAACCCATGGTTCCCTCACTCGACCACTTCCTCCCTGCCTAACAGGTACATACTTATCAAGGACACGCAGTAGCTATTCCTTGAAAATACTCCACACTTCCATTGTGTCCATCCCCTGCAGTTTTCCTCTCCAGGTGATGCATCCTAAGTCTTGCCTCATCGCATCATAATTGCCTTTCCCCCAGCAATAACTCTTGCCCTGCGGTTTATACCTATCCCTTTCCATCACTAAAGTAAATGTAATCGAATTGTGGTCACTATCACCAAAATGCTCACCTACCTCTGTTGCACATTTTACTTGAGTGTATTACGCGTTTTATTGGAGTGTATTAACACGCCTCCGTTTAAAGGCTGTGTGCTTAACAATACTACAGCTCTGTGTATGTAATTCTGCTCGGAGTCGCCAGGTGCCGTATTTAGACACCTCACAAGTATATCAAGGTCAGGTTCAAAGTAATAAATCTGTACACCGATTAGTAAGTTCAAACGATTGATATTTATTATAACCAATATAATAAATACACATGCATACGCTAAAGAGACTAAGTTACTTCTAAACTAAACGACTAAAATACTTATCTAAAACAGGAACAGGCAAGGTCAGGGATCGAGGCCTTCGTCCCGTTCTTGGTCTGCAACTCTCAAAGTGTTAAGGTCGTCAGGGTCTAGCAAGTCTGGCTCACGTAGCGATCGTTGTGGTGAAACTTACAGTTCGATGGCTGGTGGCTCAACGGCTGGTGATGGAACTGGAGTCAGGATGCGATGTATCAGCAAAGCGATGAAGACAGCAGAGAGCCGGAGCCAAGACAACAGCAAGCCGGAGCAACAACAGACCGGACCATGTGCGGGGTTTACTTTTATAGGTCCCCCCAAAGTCCGTGCCTCTTCGGGGCAGTTTCTACCTGCTGTATATCGATTGGGTCTTCTCCCAATCGATATTTTCCAAACCCCCCAATCTGAGGGTCGCTTCTCGATGGGTGGGGCGGTCTCTATGGTGCTTTGTGATGGATACTTATGGTGCCGTTTTGTCTGGGCGTCCACTCAAAGTATCCATTCAAACCTAAATGTTTCTATTGTGTGGGCCTAGATCTGGATCACTGCATTACTATGCAAATCGTTGTTGCCATTTACACCTTTAGCTGAGATTCTGCACCTGGCCATAAACTGGTTTCTGTACGTGCAGAATGCTAATTAGCCTTCTGCAAACTGCTTGTCCTTGCTAAGACTGTTTTCTCCCTGCAGCCTTAGCAGTTCTCCATTTTGTAGCCCAGTGTCCATCTTAGGTGGCTACACCTCCAAATTTAACACCTATCCTGGTTCATTACCCAGTACCAAATCCAATACGGCCTCGCCTCTTGTTGGCCTATCTACATACTGCATCAGGAAACCCTCCTGCACACATTGGACAAAAACGGATCCATCTAAAGTACTCGAACTATTGTGTTTCCAGTCAATATTTGGAAAGTTAAAGTCCCCCATAACAACTACCCTGTTATTTTCGCTCCTATCCAGAATCATCTTTGCAATCAATTACATCTCATCTCTGGAACTTTTCGGAGGCCTATAGAAAAGCCCTAACAGGGTGACCTCTCCTTTCCTGTTTCTTAACTCAGCCCATACTACCTCAGTATTCGAGTCCTCATCAAATGTCCTCTCAGCCACCGTAATACTGTCCTTGACTAACAATGCCACCCCTCCCCCCCTCTTACCACCTTCCCTGAACTTACTGAAATATCTAAACCCTGGCTTGTCCGTGTCCAACAGGTTTGAGATTCTTGCGCCCAAGGGGACGGGAATGGGGACTGCAGCAAACTGACCACAGCACCATGGTACAGGCAGTCGTTCAAGGGGGAGGACAGAAAAGAAATGTAGTCGTAATTGGCGATAGTATAGTTAGGGGCATTGACTCTGTTCTCTGTGACCAGGATTGAGAACCCCAAAGATGGTGTTGCCTGCCTGGTGCTCAGGTTCAGGATATCTCATCGTGGCTGCAGAGGAACTTGGGAGTGGGCTGGTAAAGAGCCAGTTGTCATGGTCCGCGTAGGTACCAATGACATAGGTAGAATAAGGACAGGGGTTGTGGTGAGGGAGTATGAACAGCTAGGAGCTAAATTAAAAAGCAGAACCAGAAACGGTAATCCTCTCTGCATTTCTCCCCGAGCCACAAGCTAATTGGCATAGGATCAATAAGATTAAGGAGGTAAATGCATGGCTCAAAGATTGGTGTGGGGCAAATGGGTTTGAATTCATGGGACATTGGCACCAGTATTGGTGAAGAGGGAACCTGTTCCAATGGGATGGTCTTCATCTGAATCATGCTGGGAACAGTGTCCTGGTGAATTGCATAACTAGGGTTGCAGTTAGGGTTTTAAACTAAATAGCGGGGGGAGAGTTCAGTTGCATGGAGAATTAGAAAATCCAAGTTAAAGGAGAAGGTATAAGTGCAGGTTAATGTCGAGAGCTTTTAACTAGTAAAAGGGGCTGAGAGCTCAGGACAGATTAGTAACATTTCTAGAACACGTAATAGAACAGAGAGTATTGAAGGTGGTAGGAATCTAACTTCAGGCAGAGCAAAAAGCGACAAATATGAGAAGGGAGGTAGTCCGTGCAGGACTGAGGGTGTTGTACCTAAATGCACGCAGTACATGGAACAAGGTAAATGAGCTTGTTGCGCACATTGAAATTGGCTGGTATGATGTTGTGGGCATCACAGAGACATGGCTGCAAGGGGCTCAGGGCTGGGATTTAAATATCCAGAGAAATGTGCCCTATCAAAAGGACAGGTGGGGTGGGGTTGTATTGTTGATAAGGGATCAAATCAAATCAGTACCAAGAAGCAATATAGGGTCAGAAGGCATAGAATCTGTGTGGGTCGAGTTGAGGAACCGCAAAGGAAAAAAAGACTCTGATGGAAGTTATGTACAGCCCCCCTAGCAGGAGCCAGGATATGGGGCAGAAAATGAATCAAGAGATATCAGAAAGGTAACATTGCAATAAACATGGAGGACTTCAATATGCAGCTGGACTGGGAAAATCAGGTTGGTAGTGGATCCCAAGGAAAGGAATTTGTGAAATATTTAAGAGATAGTTTTTGTAGCAGCATGTGGAGCCCACTAGGGAACATTCTTCACAGTGGAAGACACCATTTGGATACCAGAACTTCAGGAGAATCGGGGCAGGGGTGAGTTTAGTGGCCATAACTAAGGAGAAGGTTTTGGGGAAACTGAAAGATCTGAAGATGGATAAATCACCTGGACCAGATGGACTACACCCCACGGATATAAAGAAGATTGCTGCGGAGATTGTAGAGGCATTGGTGGTGATCTTTCAGGAATTACTGGAGGCAGGGAGGGTCCCAGAGAACTGGAAAATGGCTAATGTAACACCCCTGTTGAAGAAGGAAGAGAGGCAGAAGACTGGAAATTATAGGCCGGTTAGCCTGACTTTAGTCATTGGTAAGATTTTATAGTCCATTATTAAAGATAAAATTGCAGAGTATTTGGAAGTGCGTGATAAAATAGGACTGAGTCAGCACAGCTTCGTCAAGGGGAGGTCATGTCTGACACATCTGTTGTAATTCTTTGAAGAGGTAACAAGGAGGTTAGACAAAGGAAAACCAGTGGATGTGATCTATTTAGATTTTCAGAAGGCTTTTAACAAGGTGCTGTATAGAAGACTGTTAAATAAGTTAAGAGTCCATGGTGTTAAGGTTAAGATACTGGCATGGATAGAAGTTTGGCTTACTGGCAGAAGGCAGAGAGTGGGGATAAAGGGGTCTTTTTCAGGATGGCAGCCGGTGACTAGTGGTGTGCATCAGGGGTCAGTGTTCGGGCCACAACTTTTCACAATATACATTAACAATCGGGAAGAAGGAACCGAGGGCATTGTTGCTAGGTTTTCAGATGATACAATGAAATGCAGAGGGACAGGAAATATTGAGGACGCAGGGGCTGCGAGGACTTGGACAGGCTAGGAGAGTAGGCAAAGAAGGCAGATAGAATACAATGTGGAAAAGTGTGAGATTATACACTTTGGTAGGAAGAATGGAGGCATAAACTATTTTCGAAATGGGAAAAGACTTCATAAATCAGAACCACAAAGGGACTTAGGAGGGTGAGTTCAAGACTCTCTTAAGGTTAATGTGCAGGTTTAGTCGCAGTTAGGAAGGCAATGTTAGCATTCATGTCGAGAGGGCTAGAATACAAGACCACGGATGTATTTCTGAGGCTGTATAAAGCTCTGGTCAGACCACATTTGGAGTATTCTGGCAGTTTTGGTCCCTGTATCTAAAGAAGGATGTGTTGGTCTTGGAAAGGGTCCAGAGGAGATTCACAAGAATAATCCCAGGAATGAAGAACTTGTCATATGAGGAGCGGTTGAGGACTCTGGGTCGGTACTCATGGGAGTTTAGAAGGGTGGGCGGTGGGGGGGGGACTTATCGAAACTTACAGGATACTGCGAGGTATGAATAGAGTGGGCGTGGAGAGGATGTTTCCACTTGGAGGATAAACTAGAGGGCACAGCCTCAGACTGAAGGACAATGCTTTAAAACAGAGATGAGGAGGAATGTCTTCAACCAGAGGGTGGTGAATCTGTGGAAATCTTTGCCACAAAAGAACTGTGGTGTCCAAGTCACTGAATGTCTTTAAGAAAAAGATAGATAGGTTCTTGATTAATAAGGGGATCAGGAGTTTTGGGGAGAAGGCAGGAGAATGGGGATGAGAAACATATCAGCCATGATTGAATGTTGGAGCAGACTCAATGGGCCGAATGGCCTATTTCTTCTCCTTTGTCTTATGGCCTTATAAGCAGCTATAATCCAATATACGGAAGGGGGGAAGAAACTCAGGAAAATTACAGTCACCAGAGACATTCACTGAGCAAATTGTTGGAGCGGCGGCCGACAAAAGCGGGTCCTGATGGACTTCATCCTTGAGTCTTAAAAGAAGTGGCTGGTGAAATACTTGATGCATTAATTTTAATTTACCAAAACTCCCTAGAATCGGAGAACGTCTCATTAGATTGGAAGATAGCAAATGTAACTCAATTATTCAAAAAGGGAGGGAGTTAGAAAGCAGGAAACTACAGGCCAGTTAGCTTAACATCCGTCACAGGTACAATGTTAGAAGCTATTATTAAATAAGTTATAATGGGGTACTTGGATAAGCTCTTGGTAATCAGTCAGAGTCAACATGGTTCTACGAAAGGGAAATCATGGGTAACTAATGTTTTGGAGTATTCTGAGAAAGTAACATATGCTGTGAATGAAGGGAAACTGGTGATGAATTGTCATCAGGTTTCCAGAAGGCATTTGATAAAGTGCCACATCAAAGGTTATTGCGGAAAATAAAAGCTCTTGGTGTTGGGGGTAACATACTGGCATAGATAGAAGATTGGCTGGCTAACAGGAAGCACTCATGTGGAGATGCCAGTCTCCTGGGACTGGGGTGGGCACAGTAAGATGTCTCACAACACCAGTTCAAGTCCAACAGGTTTATTTGAAACCACAAGCTTGTAGAGCGCTGCTCCTTCACCTGATGGAGCAACGCTCCGCAAGCTTGTGATTTCAAATAAACCTGTTGGCTTTTAGCCTGGTGTTGTGAGACTTCTTACTGTAACAGGAAGCAGAGTGTTGGCATAAATGGGTCTTTTCAGGTTGGCAGGATGTGATGATGAGTGGTGTGCCACAGGGATCAGTGCTGGGATCTCAACTGTTTACAATTTATATAAATGACTTGGAGGAAGGGATGGATGGGATGGTTGCCAAATTTGCTGAAGACACAAAGACAGGTAGAAAAGTAAGTTGTGAAAAGACATAAGACGGCTACAAAAATATATAGATAGGTTAAGTGACTGGGCAAATATCTGGCAAATGGAGTATATGTGGAAAAATGAATAATTGGACATTTTGGTAGGAAGAATAAATAAATGGAATGAGATTGCGGAGCTCTGAAGTGCAAAGGGTTCTGGGTGTTCTAGTGCATGAACGGTTGGACATGCTAGGCTTGTATCCACAGTTTAGAGAAATAATAATAATCATCATTATTGTCAGAAGTAGGCTTTATTAACACTGCAATGAAGTTACTGTGAAAAGCTCCTAGTCGCAACATTCTGGCACCTGTTCGGCTACGCAGAGGGAGAGTTCAGAATATTCAAATTACCTAAAAAGCACGTCTTTTGGGACCTGTGGGAGGAAACCGGAGCACCCAGAGGAAACCCATGCAGACACGGGGAGAACCTGCAGACTCCACACAGATAGTGACTCAAGCTGGGAATCGAACCTGGGACCCTAGAGCTGTGAAGCAACAGTGCTACCCACTGTTCTACTGTGCTGTTCCAAGTAAGAGACAACTTGATTGAAACATATAAACACTGAAGGGTCTTGGTAGGGTGGATGTGGACAGGATGTTTCCTCTGGTGGGAGAATCTAGAACTTGGGGTCACTGTTTAAAAATAAGGTATCACCCATTTAAAATGGAGATGAAGCAAAATCTTCACTCAGAAGGTTGAGTGTCTTTGAAACGCTCTTCCTCAAAAGGCAGCTGAAACAGAGTCCTTAAATATTTTTCAGGCAGAGGTAGATAGATTCTTGATCAGCAAGGGGTTGAAAGGTTATCGGAGGTAAGCAGATTGCAAATTTGGAGTTCCTATCTGATCAGCCCCGATCTTATTAAATGGTGGAGTGGGCTCAAGAGGCTGAATGGTCTAATCCTGCAGTTTGTTCATTTGTTTGTGTGTGCTGAGCGCACAGGATATATTTGAAGCTTCAAGCTATTAAGCCTTATAATCTGGAAGTGATGACTTGCTGAAAATTGGGAGTCAGCTCTCCAGATTATTAACTGCATAAAATTCTAACACACTTATTACGCTTTTATCACTTATAATGCAATAGATCATCAGATTTCATCTGACATCTGTCTTTTTACTATGTTCAGCAGAATGCACTGCTCGTTGGTGTGAATTCTCAAATTAAGGTGACTCATCTGAATTAGTATTAATTAGAAACAATAATTAGTGTGCAATATTTGGTTTACTGTACAATATAACATCAGTATAGATTACACACTGTATCTAACAGATTACAACCAAAAATATGCAACATTCATCTTGTCATAATATCCACTCATGTATATCATGAGATGCAGACAGGCAGTGATTGACACACAGGATAACCAATGAACACACACGACACAGAACAACCAATCACCAGACAGGACACCACCACTATAAAGCCCACAGGGCATTAAGGCTTTCCCTCTCACAGGACACGGCTAGGGAGATACTTGCAGTGCACAGGCCAATGAACATCATCACCATTCGATAGAGAGCTAGTCTGGTCAAGCCAGTAGGATAGGTTAATAGAGTGTCAACCCACAGCAGATTATGTACACCAATCAACAGGTTAAATAAAACAGTGTTGGACCATCTCCTGTGTCGGAAGCCTGTTTCTCGTTTTATTGCATCCAGTTGCAGTCGATGTTAAACCAACACAGATAACACATTACATCTAGCTCTAATATTAATATAAATCTTAAATAATTCAACTTACGAAGATTTTCCACTCCCTGTTGGGCCAAGGATAGCATTCAATCCTGGGTTTAAAACACCACTATAAGAGACAAACTTAATATTAGTAAAAGTGCTGTTGAAAGGTGCCTCAGTGTACTATTTCCTGACAGTAGTACCTGTATTAGATGCACTATGCAATGTAGCAGAAGCCATCCTACCATGAGTCAGTCTCTCAAAACTGCAGAAATTGTTAATGAGATAATTTCTTGCAGCTTCAGACCTGAAACTGCTGTAAATTCAGTGAAACCTCTGACATCATCACCTCAAAGGGACAAAGAGGAAGGAAAAATAAATGAAAAAAGATTGAGCAGAGAATGGATTGCTGAACTGTCCTTTCACATCAGGGGCGGGATTCTCTGCAGACCGTCGTAACGCCGATTTCCGGCGAGAAAAATCGGTGTACATGACTCCGGCGTCGGGGCCTTCTTTTAGGCCGCTATTCTCCGTTCCCGGAGGGGCCAGCAGCTGACTGACGCGATACGCGTCAGTTTCACCAGCTGCGGAAGTGGTGAGACCCGGCGTTTTTTGGAGGAGGAGGAGGAGAGAGACAGACCCGGCATTTGGGGGGGGTTCCGGCATTTGGGGAGGGGGGGGTTCCGGCATTGGGGGCGGGGGGGGGGGGTTGCGGCATCGGGGGGGGGGGGGGGGTTGCGGCATCGGGGGGGGGTTGCGGCATCGGGGGGGGTTGCCGGCATCGGGGGGGGGGGTTGCGGCATCGGGGGGGGGGTTGCGGCATCGGGGGGGGGGTTGCGGCATCGGGGGGGGTTGCGGCATCGGGGGGGGTTGGGGGGCAGCGGCGTGCAGAGAGGGGGGGCGACGGATGCCCGGGGCCAACGCACCGTCGCCCCCCCCCTGAACGCCGCTGCCCCCTAACCCAACCACCCCCCCCCCTCACCACCCCTACCTCCCTCCCCACCACCCCTACCTCCCTCCCCACCACCCCTACCTCCCTCCCCACCACCCCTACCCCCCTCCAACGCCGCCCCCCATCTCTCGCAATGCCGCAACCCCCCACCCTCAACGCCGCAACCCCCCCCTCATCGCCGCAACCCCCCCTCTCAACGCCGGGCCCCCCCCCCCCTCAACGCCGGTACCCACACCCCGCCCCCCTCCCTCTGAAGGCCGGTACCCACACACCCCCCCCTCTCTCCTCCTCCCCCCCTTCCTTCCTCCTCCCCCCTTCCTTCCTCCTCCCCCCCTCCTTCCTCCTTCCTCCTCCCCCTTCCTTCCTCCTCCCCCCCTTCCTTCCTCCTCCCCCCTTCCTTCCTCCTCCCCCCCTTCTTCCTCCTCCCCCCCTTCCTTCCTCCTCCCCCCTCCTTCCTCCGTCCCCCCCCTTCCTTCCTCCTCCCCCCCTTCCTTCCTCCTCCCCCCCTTCCTTCCTCCGTTAGTGGGGGGGGGTGCGGCGTTAGTGGGGGGTGGGGGGGTGCGGCGTTGGAGGGGGGTAGGGGTGGTGAAGGGGGTAGGGGTGGTGAGGGGAGGGGGTTGGGGTAGGGGCAGCTGCGTGCAGAGGGGGGGGCGATGGTGGGTTGGCCCCTACCCCAACCGCCCCTCACCACCCCTACCCCCTTCACCACCCCTACCCCCCTCCAACGCTGCACCCCCCCACCCCCCATCCCCCACTAACGCCGCACCCCCCCCCCCCACTAACGGAGGAAGGAGGGGGGGAGGAAGGAAGGGGGGGGACGGAGGAAGGAAGGGGGGAGGAGGAAGGAAGGGGGGGAGGAGGAGAGAGGGGGGGGTGTGGGTACCGGCCTTCAGAGGGAGGGGGACGGGGTGTGGGTACCGGCGTTGAGGGGGGGGGGACCCGGCGTTGAGGGGGGGGGACCCGGCGTTAAGGGGGGGGTTGCAGCGTTGCGAGAGATGGGGGGGGGCGTTGGAGGGGGGTAGAGGTGGTGGGGAGGGGTGTAGGGGTGGTGGGGAGGGGGGTAGGGGCGTTGGAGGGAGGTAGGGGTGGTGAGGGGGGGGTGGTTGGGGTAGGGGGCAGCGGCGTACAGAGGGGGGGGGCGACGGTGCGTTGGCCCCGGGCATCCGTCGCCCCCCCCCTCTCTGCACGCCGCTGCCCCCAAACCCCCCCTCCCGATGCCGCAACCCCCCGGATGCCGCAACCCACCCCCCGATGCCGCAACCCACCCCCCCCCGATGCCACAACCCACCCCCCCCCCCCCGATGCCGCAACCCACCCCCCGACACTGAACGGCGTCAACCACCATCAATGGTTGACGCCGTTTTAAAGCAACTGTGATTTTCGCCGACGTGACCCGTGGCCACGTCGGCGGGACTTCGGCCCATCCGGGCCGGAGATTTGTGGAATCTAAAAAAAAAATGAAATCCCGCCGGCGCCAGCTGTTTTCAGAGGCTGCCGGCAGGATTTGCACAGCGCCGGTTTTTGGCCGGTCAGAGATTTAAAAACCCTGCGGGAGCGGGAATAACGCCGCTGCTGGCCGATTCTCCGACCCTGCGTGGGGTCGGAGAATCCCGCCCCAGATATCAGACATACCTAATGAGGTGAGCAACTTTAAAGGTATTTAAGGCAATGAAGAGTTTCTGGAATATAAAACGGGTAATAAAATTGTGAATGAAGGGTAAGACCTAATGGTCGCGTTGCGCCCGAAAAGCAGCGCAGTGCGGCCGGTAAATACTGGGAGATCTAACTCCCTTGCCTTGGAGAGCTCAGGTGAGCGCTGTTAAGTACTTGCCTCCACAAAGGAAGACCAGACGGAATAACACTTGCGGGGGCCTCCCAGGGGATCGGAGGCGATCTGGACAGGTTGGCACCCTCGCACTTCTGGTGATACCTGGGAACCCTGGCACTGCCAGTCTGGCATCCTCGCAGTGCCACCTGAGTGCCAGCCTGGCACTTCCAGGTGGCAGGGTGTCGGGCTGGCAGTGCCAAACTGGATGTGAGGAGGGGGTGCAAGGACTCCCTTAAAGGGTGATCCAATCTGTCTCTGCACATGCGAGTTCAGGTGAGCGGAGGTCCTCAGTGCAAGAAACGGGACTAAGTGCAGCCTCGGTCGCACGTTTCTTGCTGAGGCCCCGAACCTACATGTATGGGTGTCCGATAGCGTGGTGTTTCTCAGCGCTCCGAACGTCGGGAAACATCCAGCTAATCGTGTGCTAGATCTGGGTAGATCGTGTTCAAAAATGTTAAATTGAACATGGCAAGACATGTGCAGAATAATAATATGTGTTTTTTTTTATAAAGAGAAAAAGATGAACCAATATTTGAAATTTATAATTATAATTTGCCCTCTTCTGATATTCATTGTATTTATCGAACCGCTATCTCAGATGTGTAGGTCACTTTAGCAACTTGAGAAAGTCAGCGGTAGTAGAACAAGGATTTATCGAACGACGAACAATACTCTGTCCATGGTAGCAACTCTGTCACAATCCAGTCCTTAGAGGGACAACCAACAACTCTGCTTGGGCCAGCTTTTATATTTCATAGAATCATAGATGTTTACAGCATGGAAACAGGCCCTTTGGCACTGCTTGTCCATTCTGCCCAGTTTCTATCTCTAAGCTTGTCCCACTTGCCCGTATTTGGCCCATATCCCTCTATACCCACTCTGCCCAGGTAACTGTCTAACTGCTTTTTAAAAGACAAAATCATACCCGCCTCTTCCCACTGCCTCTGGCAGCTCATTCCAGATGCCCTCCACCCTTTGTGTGAAGAAATTTCCCCTTTTGTCTCTTTTGTATCTCTCCCCTCTCACCTTAAACTATGCCCTCTAATTCGACACTCCTCTACCTTTGCGGAAAGATATTGACTATCTACCTTATCTATTCTTCTCATTATTTACAGACCTCGATAAGATCACCCCTAAGCCTCCTACGGTCCAGAAAAAAAAGTCCCAGCCTATCCAGCCTCTCCTTATAACTCAGACCATCAAGTCCTGGTAGCATTCTCGTAAATCTCTTCTGCACTCTTTCTAATTTAACAATATCCTTCCTATAATAGGGTGACTAGAACTGAACACAGTATTCCATGTGTGGTCTTACCAATGACTTGTCCAATTGCAACAAGACGCTCCAACTCCTGTATTCAATATTCTGACCAATAAAACCTAGCAGGCTGAATGCCTTCTTCACCACCCTGTCCACCTGCGACTCCACCTTCAAGGAGCTATGAACCCGTACCCCTAGATCTCTGTTCTGTAACTCTCCCCAACTACCTACCATTAACTTAGTAGGTCCTGCCCTGATTTGATCTACCAAAATGCATCACCTCACATTTATCCAAATTGAACTACATCTGCCGTTCATCGGCCCACTGAACCAATTGGTCAAGATCCTGTTGCAATCTTATATAACCTTCTTCACTATCCACTATGTCACCAATCTTGGTGTCATCTACAAACTGACTAACCATGCCTCCTACATTCTCATCCAAATATAAAACAACTAACAGTGGACCCAGCACTGATTCCTGAGGCACACCGTTGTCCACAGGCCTCCAGTTTGAAAAACAACCCTCCACAACCATCCTTTGGCTTCGGTCGCCAAGCCAATTTTGTATCCAATTGGATACATCGCCCTGGATTCAGAGAGATTTAACCTTTTGCAACAACCTAACATGTGGTACCTTGTCAAAGGCCTTGTTAAAGTCCATGTAGACAACGTCCACCACACTGCCCTCATCTACCTTCTTGGTTACCCCTTCAAAAAACTCAAATCAAATTCATTTCCACTTACAAAGCCATGCTGACTTTCCCTAATTAGCCTTTGCCTGTCTAAATGCCTGTAGATCCTATCCCTCAGAATACCTTCAAACAACTTACCCACTACAGAAGTAAGGCTCACCGGTCTGTTGTTCCCAGGCTTATCCTTACAGCCCTTCTTAAACAAGAGCACAACATTTGCTACACTTTAATCTTTAGGCTGTCGATGATTCAAATACCTCAGCTAAGGGGCCGGCAATTTCCTCTCTAGCCTCCCACAATGTCCTGGGAGACATTTCATCAGGTCCCGGGGACTTATCTATATCTTGATGCGCCTTAATACCTCCAGCACCTCCTTCTCTGTAATATGTACACTCATAGAACATAGAACATAGAACAGTACAGCACAGAACAGGACCTTCGGCCCTCAATGTTGTGCCGAGCCATGATCACCCTACTCAAACCCACGTATCCACCCTATACCTGTAACCCAACAACCCCCCCCTTAACCTTACTTTTATTAGGACACTACGGGCAATTTAGCATGGCCAATCCACCTAACCCGCACATCTTTGGACTGTGGGAGGAAACCGGAGCACCCGGAGGAAACCCACGCACACAGTGGGAGGACGTGCAGACTCCACACAGACAGTGACCCAGCCGGGAATCGAACCTGGGATCCTGGAGCTGTGAAGCATTTATGCTAACCACCATGCTACCCTGCTGCCCAAAGACATCACCTTTTATTTTCCGAATTTCCCTAACATTTGTACCTTTCTCAAAAGTAAATACTGACGAGAAATATTCATTTAGGACCTCTCCCATCCTTTGTGGATCTACACATAGATGACCTTGTTTATCCTTAACAGGCCCTACCTTCTCCCTGGTCACTCTTTGTCTTTTATATATCTGCAAAAGCTCTTGGGATTTTCTTTTGCCTCATCTGCCAAGACAATCTTGTGTCCCCTTTTTGCCCTCCTTATTTATCTCTTAACTGTATTCCGACAAGCTCTTCAAGGGATGCACATGATCCCAGCTGCCTACGAATGTCATATGACTCCTTCTTCCTTTTGACCATGGACTCAATATCCCGAGTTGTCCAGGGTTCCCTCCTTCTACCAGCCTTACCCTTCACTCTGAGAGGAATATGCTCACCTTGAACCCTAGTTTGAACAAAGTATATTTACCGTTATGTACACAGAAATATATATATAAAGAAGAGAAGGGCACACACAAACATACCAAAAAAAAGTAATAATAAAAAAGAAATAAAAAATAAAATAAAATAACTGGGAGGGTATTATGCACCAGCTCAACTGCAGCAACTCTGTACAATTGGCAAAATTATTTACAACACTTAAGTCGGCAACTGTTTGGGGGGGGGGGGGGGGGAGACTGGGGAGGCAGATATTTGAGTGCCGGAGAAACAATTACAGAGGGTAATACACAAATGGGTCTGGTGTTGGTGTTGTCACTTGCTTCTCCCGGACGGATTTCTCTGCCGTTGTCGTCTCGCGTTCACCTCCGCTTCAGCCATTCCTCCCATCTTTCGCCTGTATTCTCCTTGTTCTCTGTTCCTGTAGATGCCAAGTTTGTTATTGTTTCCCGTGCCCTCCTTCCGGCTATCGTTTCCCTGCCTCCCCCCCACCTCCCTGGTTCTCTTCTATTGTTCCCCGTCTCTTCCCTCTTCCCCCCCCCCCCCCCCCCCCCCCGCCTCCCGCTTCTGCACCCTCCCCCCCTCCTGTGGTTCGCCTTTCTTTTCTCTTGGGTTAAGCTGTTCCCCCCCTGCCCACCCCTCCCCCCCCCCCCCCCCCCTCCCTCTCCCGGTCTATCTCTCCCTCTCATGCTTTGGCTACTTACCCCTGATTCTTGGCTACCTGGCTATTCTTCTGCTTGTTCGTTGGCCACAAACAGGTCCTGGAACAATTGGGTGAATGGCTCCCACGTTCTGTGGAAGCCGTCGTCTGACCCTCGGATGGAGAATTTGATTTTCTCCATTTGGAGAGATTCTGAGAGGTCGGACAGCCAGTCTGCAGCTTTGGGTGGTGCTGCTGGCCGCCAGCCGAATAGGGTTCTATGGCGGGTGATCGGGGAGGCAAAGGCAAGGGCATCCGCCCTCCACCCCAGGAATAGATCTGGTTAGTCTGAAAACCTGAACACCGCTACTTTCGGGCATGGCTCCACCCTCATCCCCACCACTTTGGACATAGCCTCGAAGAAGGCTGTCCAGAACCCCGCAAGTCTGGGGCAAGACCAGAACATGTGGGCATGGTTGGCCGGGCCTCCTTGGCACCGTTCACATCTATCCTCCACCTCCAGGAAGAACCTACTGATACGGTTCTTGTTAAGTCTGCTCCATGTACCACTTTTAGCTGCGTCAGGCTGAGCCTAGCGCACGTGGAGGTGGAGTTGACCCGATGCAGTGCTTCGCTCCAGAATCCCCACCCTATTTCAATCCCCAGGTCCTCCTCCCATTTTTTTCTTGTTGTGTCCAGTACGGTGTCGACCCTTTCTACAGTCGCTCATACATGTTGCTACAGTTTCCTTTATCTAATATGCTTGTATCCAGTAACTCTTCCAGTAATGTCTGTCATGGAGGTTGTGGATATGTCCTTGTCTCCTTTCGTAGGAAGTTTTTGAGTTGCAGGTACCGTACCACGTCCCCCCTAGCTAGCTGAAATTTCTCTCAGTTCGTGCAGTGTTGTGATCCTGCCGTCCGTGTATAGGTCCCTGACTGTCAGTGTCCCTCCGTCCTGTCCCCACCTTTTGAAGGTGGCGTCAGTCAGCGCTGGTGTGAACCTATGGTTGGTGCAGATGGGAGCTTTGTCCGACATTTTGGTCAGGCCAAATTGCTGCCGTGTTTGTTCCAGGACTGGAGGGTGGCTATCACCACCGGGCTGCTGGAGTATTTTTTGGGTGGGGATGGGAGTGCTGCCGTGGCGAGGGCCCGGAGGCCTTGCAGGAGGCCTCTTCTGCGCGCACCCACTCGGCTTCTGGCTCCTTGATCCATCCCCTTACTCGCTCGGCCGTCGCCGCCCACTGGTAGAATTGTAGATTTGGGAGTGCTAGCACCCCCCCCCCCCCCCACCACCCCGGATTTTGATTTTTATAGGACCTTCTTTGGGATCCTAGCATTCTTTCCCCCCCCCCCCACCCATACGAGCGCCATGATTAGTTTGTCTAGTGCTTTGAAAAAGGCCTTGGGGATGTAGATCGGAATGGATCTAAGTAGGAGGAGGTACCTGGGCAGTACGTTCCTTTTGATCGTCTGGACTCTCCAATGAGGGAGTGGGAGTGTGTTCCATCTTTGCAAGTCCTTTTATACTTCCTCGGTCAGACTGTTGAGGTTCCATCTGTGGATCCCTTTCCAGTCATGGGCTATTTGGATCCCCAGGTTGCGGAATTTGCGTTGGGCTTGTTTAAACGGCAGTCTCATTAGTGCTGCCCCCCCCCTACATGTGGATGTACTGGGAAGATCCCTTGAACCCTAGTTAACACCTTTTTGAAAGATTCTCACTTACCAGCTGTCCCCTTGCCTGTAAACAGGCACTCCCAATCAACTTTGGAAAGTTCCTGCCTAATACCATCGAAATTGGCCTTGCCTCAATTTAGAATTTTAACTTTTGGGCCACAACTATTATTCTCCATAGCTATCTTAAAACTAAAGGAATTATGGTCACTGGTCCCAAAGTGATCCCTCACTTCAGTCACCTGTCCTTCCTTTTTCCCCAAGAGGAGGTCAAGATTTGCCCCCTCTCTAGTCAGGCCATCTGCATATTTAATGAGGAATTCTTCCTGAATACAACACAACAAAGTTTTCTCCATCTAAACCCCCAGTTAATGTTGGGGAAATTAAAGTCCCCTACTAATACCACCCTATTTTTCTAGCAGCTAACTATAATCTCCTTACATATTTGCTTCTCAATTTCCCACTAACTATTTGGGGACCTACAGCCCTATCAAAGTGATCTCACCCGTCTTATTTTTTAGTTCAACCCATATAGACTCAGTGGCCGCACCCATGGATATATCCTCTCTCTGTACTGCCGTGATGCTGTCCCGAATCAAAAACGCAACTCCCCCTCCCCTCCTATCTTCTGGTCTATCTTTCCTATAACACCATGTTAAAGTCCAACAGGTTTGTTTCAAATCACTAGATTTCGGAGCACAGCTCCTTCTTCAGGTGAATGAAGAGGTGGGTTCCAGAAACATATAAATAGACAGAGTCAAAGATGCAAGAAGATACTTTGAATGCGAGTCTTTGCAGGTAATTGAGTCTTTACAGGCAAAGAAGCACATTCGGGACGGCAACTATCTTGCGCGCACATATTCCAATTTGGAACATGCACAGTTTGTTCAGAAATACGAGACTCAACAGAAGAAGTCTGCGCACACGCGAACGTCACTCATGTATCAGAGAGATGTCATGACATGCTACATATGTGGTAACGCCCACTTAAAGGGGAATTGCCCTGGTCACGTCTAAACTCTAGCTGCACTACACACACACACTAACACTAAGAAAGAGCGGGATAAGAACTCCTTATATAGTTCCTGTTAGTGTTGTGCTACTGTTAGTGATCATCTGACTGTACTGACTGTACATTAACTAATCCTGTATTAACATATACAGAGATCACTACAGTTGGAGATTACGATTGCGGAGTACTCTGCCTTGACCAGCCCTTGCAGCACCGATTTTCAAACCACAAAGAAGTCAGGTATACGTTGTGTACTGGGGAGAAGGAGGAGAAGTCCTTCTCCCCTGGGTGCGTGAGCCTCCCTGGGTCCACCACCCCCATCTGCTCCATAAAGCAACTGAATTCCTTTGCCAAATTTGAGGTCTTCCCGATTTGGGGTTCGGCTTGTCAAGCTGCAAGTCCAGCACACAGCTAAAGCGCCGCCCCACCCCCCCAATGATCAGTTGGTGCGTCGCTATGTCAGGGATTTCCGACATAGTCTTTTTAATGAATTTCATGTTGTCCCAATTGGGAGCTTACACATTAAAGAGTTCTACCGGTATCCCGTCTAGGGCACCCCTGACCATGATGTACAGTCCCCCTGGGTCCGTTACCGTCTTCGTCGCTTTGAACATCGTCCTCTTGTTTATCAGAAGCACTACCCCCTCCTGCTCTCGGCCCATAACAGGAATGGAAGGACTGTCCCATCCAGCCCTTCCTTACCTGCAGTCGGTCTTGCTCCCTCAGGTGTGTCTCTTGGAGGAAGACTGAAGACTGTGTTGGCTCTCAAGTTTCTCAGGTGGTTGAAGACTCTGGATCTTTTCGCTGGGGGGGGGGGGGGGGGGGGGGGTTTCCCCCTCGCTCCTGTGGGGTTAACCATACTTACCTGATGGAAGTGTCCCTGCACTCTAGGGTTTCCCTTTGTTAGGAAGCTGTCCAAGATGGCCACTGTCACGGCTTTCTGCATGCAGTTGGCTCCCTGCGCTCCGGGGTTTCCCTTTGCCCACGGGGCACCCATCATGTGTGTCCACCACATGGGTAGGCCCCTGTATACTGGGATCTTCCTTCGCCCAGACACCGTACTAGGTGGTTGCCTGCAGTGCCTCTTTGTTCCGGGCACCTGGTTGCGCGCCTATGTGGCCATATTATCCGTTTCCCTCCGCTCCCGTCCCATTCACTTTCCCCATGACCTCCCCCCCTTCCCATGCCCTTTCCCCCCTTCCCTTGACGCTTCCCTGTCCCCTTCCCCAGCACTTTTCCCCCTTTGCTTCCCCATCCCAGCTGCTTATTCCCCCTCCCCCCCACCCCCGGTTGGGAGTGCCTTTATCTGGTGCATGCTCTCGGCGCTAGCTGTTGTGCTAGTGACCCTCCTCCCGAGCGTTATTGTCCCGTACTCCTCCCGCCCACTCTCTGTGGTATCTGTTTGTTCTTTCCTCGTCTTACCCTACATATGTCCCGCTTGTTACTCTGCTTTCCCTCTGCTGTTGCCCTCGTCTGTGCATATAGGATCGCCATCTCTCGCGTGGCGTTTGTCAGTCGGGCTGTGTTTGTTGGGGAGGGGGGAGGTGGGGGGGGTGGGAGGTTCTTCTCTTCCCCCCCCCTTTGCTGAGTTACTGCAGTTCTTTGACTGGGGCCCTTCACCTCCTCCCCTGTTGTCGCTGCCCCAGCCCGCACTCTGCGACAAACTTGTCTGCTTCCGCCGGGGCCGTAAAAAGTTGTTCTTTGCCCTGGTATGTGACCCAGAGCTTGGCTGGGTAGAGCATTCCAAAGCGTACGCCGCACTTATACAGTGCGGCTTCCGTCCTGTTGAATTCCAGCCTGGGCTTGGGCAGGTCAGCCCCAGTGTCCTGGTAATTCAGAGTCTGTGTCCTTCCCAACTATAGTTCTTGGACTGCCTGGCCCAGCGCAGGATTCTTTCCCGGTCCGGGTACCAGTGTAGTTTGGCTATGATGGCCCTAGGTTGTTCCCTGGCCTTGGGTTTGGGTCGCAGCAATCGGTGGGCCCTGTCCATTTCTAATGGGTTTGGGAAGGTCTCCCTTCCCACCAGGTTGCCCACCATTTGGGCCACGTATTTTGTGGGGTCTCTGCCTTTGGTTCCTTCTGATAGGCCCATGATCCGCACGTTCTGCCTCCTAGACCGATTTTCTTGACCCTCGACCTTTCCCCTCAGTTTACCCTACATCGCGACCAGTCTCGCCACCTCCTTTCGAGTGCCACTATCCGATCACTTTTCTCGGTTACGGCTCTTTCAAGGTCCTTGGGCTTCCAGTTTCTTTTCGGCCCTGCTCAGAGCGATCTGTATTTGCACCAGGGTTTTTCACCGCGGCCTGAATGTCTGTTTTAATTTCTTGACGGTGCTCTTTCAGTACCTCTGAGAGTCCAGTTTCCTCCCGGTGAGGGAGTGTTTTGTACTTGGCTGTTCTGCCCTTTTCGCTCCGGCAAGACTTGCATTCTGCCGCCTTGTACGCTAGTCCGCTCGTCCGATTTCCTCTGCTCCAGACCCCTTCCACTTCTGGTCTCCATGTGGTCCCTGGACTGGCTTTTTCCCATCATTTATTTTCTCCTTCTTTCGTCCCCCGACTTCTTAACGGTCGGGGAACAAATTCAGGAATTCTTTGGCGCGTTTTGTTAAACGGTTGTTTGTTTTACGGTTCCGCAGGAGGAGTGCCACCTGACATGCGACTGCTCAGTCCAACGTCATCACCGGAAATCGGGCAGGAAGAATAGGAAAGTGGAATATTATTTAACTGGAGAGACTGCAGAATGCTGTGGTACAGCGGAATCTGGGTATCCTTGCACATTAATCATAAAATGTTAGCATGCACAATAGCATATAATTAAGAAGGCAAATTTTGTTCTCCTTGCTTAAGGAGGGATATACTTGTATTTGAAGCACTGTTATAAAAGGATTGCCGTTTGAGGAAAGGTTGAGCAGATTAGGCATATACCCATTGGAATTTAGAAAATGAGAACATAGACGATTCTGTGGGGCTTGGCAGGGTAGATACTGGGAAGACGTTTTCCCTCATGTGAGAACTTAGAACTAGGTGCACGGTTTAAAAATAAAGAGCGGGATTCTCTGTTTCACAAACTAAGTGTTGCCGCCGGGACTGAATCGGTCGACTTCTACGATAACTAATTGGCGCCACATGGAACGAGATCAATTCCAATGAAAAAAGGTATCCGATTTGAAGGGGTTGGGATTGCCACTTGAGAGGCTGACAGACTGCAGCCGCATATTAGCATTCCACTCCCCACAAGATGGCAGCATGCAGAGCGGCAGTCCAGTTTGCAGTTGCCGAGGTGGAGACCCTGCTGGCTGCCGTGGAGAGCCGGGCTACCCTGTTTCCCAGTGTGGGAAGGAGACTGCCACCCGTTGTCATACACAGTGCCTGGGTGCAGGTGGCAGGGGTCATACGCGCTGTGGCCCCACCGCCAGGCCTGGCCAGTAGTGCTGAAAGAAGGTGCATAATCTCCTCAGCGTAACCAGGTTGAGTCGGCAGCACTGTGCCTCTGGCACCTACCCCCTCCCCCACCCGGTGGGTGACCAAAGCCCACCCTCCAGCAGTGTGTGTGTTCTCCACCCTGCAGCACCCATGGCCGCGTGCCCTGGGTATTGATGTACCATCAATTGGATGCGAGGCACGATGAAGATCCAAACTTTGGCTTTAATCAGCTAGTTGTTAGCCCGGTGGTCGACTACAGAGAAAGGCCGACCGCCGGGAACTCTGGGTACTTATACCCCACCTCTGTTGCCTCTCGACCAATTGGTGAGCAGTCACATGACTAGTCCCAGCCAATCAGATGAGAGGCACATGACCAACCAGAGCCAATGGGAAACCAATGCTCTGCACCAATGGCAGTGCTCCCATTCATACCACCACATTCACCCCTTGTGGAGAAAGAAGGCAGGGGGGGGGGGTGTTGTAAGGGGAAGAGAGGGGGGGGTCCAAGGACTGGTGGTATGAGTAGAGACAATCGAGAAGATGGGGCTGCCCACTGGCCCATGCAAAATGAACAAGACTAACTATATTAGGATGCAAAGAAATTACAATTGAGTCCAATAAAGTCCCATGGCTGCATCACATGGACACGATCAGCCTGTCGGGTGCCCGTGGTGTTCTGGTGGACTGTCGCAGTGGAGCCGGTGACGTTGAGCCGATGGTCGTCCTTGCCTCCGGGAGCGTCGGTCGTAGATGTGTCTCCGTACCCCGGGCCGGTGGTGGAGACGCTGTAATCGGGGAAGAGGGGGTCTGTGCGCTGGATCGTGGGGGCGCAGGGGGGAATTGGGGTTGGGGGGGAGGTGTTGATGTAAGAGGAGAAGGCCGCACGCCGGCGGATGCCAGGTCCCGAAGCGAGACCGTATCCTGCCGACCGTTGGGATACTCCACGTACGCATACTTCGGGTTGGCGTGGAGTAACTGGACTCGCTCATATATCGCACAGCTCAACAGGTCGGACTTGTGCACCCGCACATGCTTCCGGAGCAAGATGGGCCCGGGGGTGGCCAGCCAGGTTGGGAGAGGGGATCCTGAGGACGACTTCCTAGGGAAAACAAGAAGACGTCATGAGGTGTTTGATTAGTGGTAGTACAGAGGAGAGACCGGATTGAATGGAGGGCGTCGGGGGATGAACTCTTGCCAATGGGGGATAGGGAGATCTCTGGACCGTAGGGCCAGCAGGATGGTCTTCCAGATGGTGCCATTCTCCCGCTCGACCTGACCGTTACCCCGGGGTTATAACTAGTTGTCCTTCTGGAGGCTATGCCCCTGCTGAGCAGGAATTGACGCAGTTCGTCACTCATAAAGGAGGACCCCCGGTCGCTGTGGATGTACGCGGGGTAACTGAACAGGGAGAAGATGGATAGGAGGGCCTTTATGACGGTTGTTGTGGTCATGTCGGGACAGGGGATGGCGAAAGGGAAGCGGGAGTACTCATCAATAACACTCAAGAAATATGTGTTACGGTTGTTGGAGGGGACGGGACCCTTGAAGTCTATACTGAGACGTTCGAAGGGGCGGGACGCCTTGTTCAGATGCGCTCGTTCGGGGCGGGTAGAAGTGCAGTTTGCACTCGGCGCAGACGAGGCAGTCCCTGGTGACGGTCCTGACTTCCTCAACGGAGTAGGGCAGGTTGCGGGCATTAATAAAGTGGTAAAAACGGGTGACCCCTGGATGGCAGAGGTCCGTGTGGAGGGA